>NW_021940545.1:5607797-5794316 GCF_001715985.3 Manacus vitellinus
TCCAGAGCCGCCCCAAAGCCCCCGGGAGCGCCCGGCGGAGCCGCGGACACCGGGCCGGGCTCTTCTCGTTCAGCCCCTTCCTGATCGCGCCCGTCCGTGCCCGGCGGGGCTTAGCGAGAACTGGAGCTCTTTGTTTTAGCACGTGGGTCTCGCAGTTTGTAAACGTCTCCCGGTTTGTAAACAGATCTCCCCTAATCTGTTGGGGTTTTCCCTCGAAATTTACGTGTTCCTAAAGAGCGCCTGGGCCAGAGCTCAAGGAGCGTTTGGCTGATGCTCTCAGGCACAGGGTGTGACTCGCGGGGATGGGCCCGTGCAGGCCTAGGGGTTGGACTCGATGATCCTTGTGGGTCCCTTCCAACTCGGCATATTCTGCGTTCCTGTGACCTGAAAGTCCCTGACAGTTCCCTGCTCCCAGGAAACCGGCGACAGGATGGGGGCACAGAGGCTTGAGCTGCACCGGGGGAGGTTTAGGTTGGACATAAGGAAGAATTTCATCACAGAAACGGTGCTCAGGCACTGGAAGGGGCTGCCCAGGCTGGTGGTGGAGTCCCCAGCCCTGGAAGTGTCCAAGGAATGACTGGACATGGCCCTCAGTGCTGTGGGCTGAGGGACAAGGTGCTGTTGGGTCATAGGTTGGACTGGATGATCTCAGAGATCTTTTCCAGCCTAACTGATTCTGGGATTCTGTGCTATTCCTGAAGCATGCCTTGACCTGAAATGCTCCTCAGAGCAGAGTGGCTTCAAAGGGAAGATTCAGAGGGGGAGGTCACGCTTTGTACTCCTTGGAGAAGCTCCCTAAGCTTTATTCATCAGTGGTAACTGCTGATGTGCACAGTTTGCTCAAGCACTTCCTTCTGAGAGTGATTTTGGGCCATATTTCATATCTGGAACATTTACAGCAGTTTGGCAGATGTAATGAAACAGATGAAAAAAACACAGCAGAAAACCCTCACTGTTTTCCAGTATGGCCCAAATACTATTCTGGTGGTGGTTTTTTGGTTTGGGGTGGGTTTTTTTTGTGCCTCCTGAGCAGGAAAAACTGGTGGGTTAAATTTGGGAGGGGGAGTAGATGGAGAGCTGAAAAGCAATGGGGGCTGAAGTGAAGCCATGAGCACCTGGAATGGACCCTGACATGCCATGTCTGCCTCTCTCACAGTAAATCACTGAGTGATGAAGAAAACCTGAAGCTGTTTGGGAAATGCAACAACCCAAATGGCCATGGACACAACTACAAAGGCAAGGAGCTGACTTCCATCCTCCTCCTGTGGTGATGGGCAGAGGCTGCTCTCAGGGTGTGAATAACCCACAGGACAGCTGGGCCACTCAGGGCTCAGTCTGATAGTTTTTAGTGGCTGGTTTTGTGTCTTTTTAAGAATTAGAAGGAAACCTCAGCAGCAGGGGGGTGAAAAATAGCTTTGCAGTATATTCAGTTGAATAGATAATAACTATTTATCTCAGAATGTCACTTCATAAATCAAATCTACTTGTTTACACTCTGCAAAATCATTGTGGTTTGAATGAGGATTTTTCTAAGCAAAAGACATGCAAATTAAACAGCCTGTAAACGTTATTTGAATGTTGTTTTCACAAGTCCTCCTCCTCCTCCCTGCACCCTGAGCACACAGAATTAGATGTCTCCAGCTCCTAGACTGGCTCCCTGTTTGCACTGTGTTGTGGGTGCCCCAAAACCTCTGCTCCAGAGCTCCTTGCTTTGCCAGGGAAGATAAGTTACAGGGTGCTGAAATGAGGATCTGTCCCTCAATTTTAAACTGATTTACAGGCACAACAGTTCTAGTCCCGAGAGAAGCGGCAGACACTTCATCCCTTAATTTTGTTCTCTGCTCTTCCATTACATCAGAAGACTCAGAAGCTGCCCCCACATCTCCTAAAGCCCTGCCCCAGTCCCTGGGGTGAGCAGTGGGGGGTGTCTGTCCCCAGAGCAGCAGGGCTGGGTTTGGGTTCCTGAGCTCCTGGTGACCTGACCCTCTCTCTGTTTGCAGTTACAGTCACGGTGCGTGGACAGGTAAGTGCAATCAGCAGTTTTTTCTCTTCCTGAGGGGGCAGGATGGATGTGCCCCCCTGTCCCACAGGGCTGAAGTGCTGCCCCAGGGGCTGCATTTCCCAGAGTGTTTGTGGGAACTGTGTTCATCACTGTAGGAGGTTTTCCATAACCACTGTCCTGTTCACCTTGTCTCTGAGGAGGATTTCTTGGAAGGGAGAATGCCCTGAGCTCAGACTGGGCTCTGATTTGTTCCTGCTTGTTCAACAGAGCAGTTTAATGCCTGTTTTCCTGCTTATCATCACTCCAGATTGTTGCTTGAAGACTCTTTCAGTGAATTGTTCCTCTCTGGAGTCAGCTTTTATGAGAGAGTGGCACCACTGGAGTTGTTTGTAGGCTGTCAAGCCTTTGGGACCATCACAGGAGTAGAGCTGGAACTCTGTGACAGTAGAAAGTTATTTCTCTCGTGGCTCAGATGACCTGAGCACAGATATTTATGTCTGAATTGTGCAGGTAATAAGGATGTGTGGCCAGGCTGCTGATCTCCCTTTGGGTTTCCCTGCAGATTGACCCAGTCTCAGGAATGGTTATGAACCTGACAGACCTCAAGGAATACATGCAGGTAATTGCACTGTTTTCCCACGTGTCCCCTGGGAGAACTGGTTAGAGCTCAGCAATCTGTGCAGTGCCAGAGTGGAGAGACATG
Organism: Manacus vitellinus; assembly: GCF_001715985.3. Lineage (NCBI taxonomy): Eukaryota > Metazoa > Chordata > Aves > Passeriformes > Pipridae > Manacus > Manacus vitellinus. Next base: position 5,610,503 of record NW_021940545.1, read on the forward strand.
GTGAGATGATGATGGCAGGAAATAAAGGAGAAATTAAGGAACGACTTGAGACTAAAATGCTCCAGCAGTACCAGGAATTTCACGGCTGTATGTAGGGCTCTCACCCTCTTTTTTGCACATACCTTCCAGTCCCTTGTGCATGGTTATCTGAACCCCAGGCCCCCTGACCAGCTGGGACAGGACTCTCCCTCCTCTCTCTGCAGGAGGCGATCATGGAGCCGCTGGACCACAAAAACCTGGACAAGGACGTGCCGTACTTCGCCGAGGTGGTGAGGTGGGTCGGGGGGCTCCTCCTGGCACTGAACACTCTCCAAGGCTCAGTCCTGCCCCATCAGGTGCCCACGTGGCTCCCCGTGGCCTCCACTGTCCCCCCCAGCCCGCTGTAGTGCTGGGGTGCTGCCGTGGGCTCTGACTGTGCCCCCTTTCCCCCCCAGCACCACGGAGAACGTCGCCGTGTTCATCTGGGAGGGCCTGCAGAGGCTCCTGCCCCCGGGGATCCTTCACAAGGTGAAGGTGCACGAGACGGAGCAGAACGTTGTTGTTTATAAAGGAGAAGAAATAACTGCTGGGAAGTGAAGGGAGCCTCAGCTCAGCTGGTCACAGTCACATCAGGGGATTATTTTGACCCCGCTCACTGTGTTTCCCACCCCTGGACCTTGCTCCTGTGCTGTACAGGGACAGACACACAGGAATTCTTGCAGGAATCCAGCCACTCTGCTTCTCAGAATTTGTTCATTTTTTTTTCTTGAGATGTTCCTGTTTTGCAAACCCAAACCACCAGGGCTGATGTGAAATCTGCAACTGTGCCGTGTGAAAGAAATAAAGCAGCTTTTGAGCAAAATGTATTTTTGGCAAAATGTATGTTGTGTCTGGTCACAAAAAGCTTTGATTTTTCTCTAATTAAATGTTGAATTAATTTATTACATTTAATAATGTGGGCTTTGGTGTTGTTTTGCTTCTTGATGAAACAGAGAAGCATTTTTGAGAATGAGGACTATCTGATTATCTCTTTTCTTCTTACCTCTTTATTTCCTGTGTTACAGGCTCCTTCCTTCACGTGGCTGGCAGGGCTTTCTCTGTCAAAGGAACTGGTATAGGGAGCACCATAGTTGTTTACAAAGCACTTCCTAATCCCAGCTGGAGAGCCAAAGGGAGCAGTGTGTCCATGTGAATCATCAGGAGAAGCTGAGGAGCTGCAAAGTGCTTCTGCCCCCGTGGTGTCAGTGCCCTCTTGGATGGGTGGAAGTGTGAGTAGGTGAGAGCAAACCCTTAAATCCCCCCCAAAGATGCTCCTCTTGAGGAGGTTTTGCTGGGAGAAAGCTCTTCATCTTAGAGAATTCTGGCTGAGTTTCCCTCCCTGGAGTGTGAGTTCCTCACTGCTTTGGTTCCCTGTGTCAGCTCAGGGAGTCACAGACACGACCCTCCCCTTGCTGAGGGCTCATCCCTGCCTCAGGACACTCCCCACACTGCAGCTGGTCAGGGACAGCTGGAATAGCAGGGCAGGAGCTGGGAAACCTTGAGTCCATAGCCACAGAACCCCCCTGGAAGCTTCTTGGCAGCCACAACGAGTGTTGTTTTCTCAGGGAAATTTTTACAGGGTTCTGTAGGAACTGAATCAAACTTCACGGAGAAAGCAGCCAGTCCCTGCTCCTGCTGCTGTGAGCAGCAGCTGCTTTGGCATTTGCACCACCAGAATCCCATCCTGGGAGGGTTTTGTGGCCAAAAGAAGCACTTGGTATGCCCCAGCCATCAGGCTGGGAGGGGCAGCAGTGTGGGTTGTTACAGAGGGCTGAGGCTGTGAGATGGGTTTAAATGAACACCAGCTCAGTTGTTCTGAATATCCCTGGAACTGGAGGCACACTGTGACAGCCAAGTGCATGGAAAAGCAGTCAGGGGATGGTGATGGTACAGTTCCTGTGGTTAAGAGCCACGAGGTCACGGTGTGTGTCCAGAGGCAGAAGTGATTGTGCTGGGGGGGATTCTCTTCACCCCACGGGCAACGTCCTGAGGAGTGATTAGCTGTGGCCATGAGGAATAACTGAATGCACATAATTAAAAAAATGACATCTAGGGTAAATTCCCTTGCTTTACAAGGAAATGAGGCATTTGAATAATGGGAGCAAACAGCAGCATTTAGAAAGGTTTAATGAAGCTTGCCTAATAGTTAACCTTGCCACACTCTGCTGCAGGCTGAGGGTAGAGTGTCCTTCTGCAGCCACCAGTTCTGCTGGAAAGTGGGATTTACACTTTCAAGAAACACTTGGTTTGCTCTTTTTTTTTTTCCTCTTTTAATTGTGAGTGCTTTACACTGAGGACAGGTCTGGGCTGTCTCCTGCCTCGAGTCATCTTTGCTCAAACTTTCTGGACGAGCTTCAAAAAGGGAAGAGTAAGAAAGGGCTGGAGACAGGGATATTCCAACCTTCCCTCTGCCACAGGAGCTCCAGCACTGGGGTTTTCCCCCTTCCCAAAGGTGCTGCTTTGGTGAACAGTTGGCTGCAGAGTCGCCCAAGCAGAGGGTGCTCATTGCAGCAGGTCAAGGGAACACACTGGTGACACACTGGCTCCCCTCTCCCTCCTTTTTTCCCCCCCAGATGTGGAACCACTCAGCTTTTTTTTCAGTGGGGCTCTGGCCAGGGAGGTTTTGCATCTTATCTGACCCCTCCTGCTGCTCCCTGGGCTGGTGTGTCACTGTGGTTTGCTGAGATGATGTAAATCAGGCTGGATGAGAGCTGCTGGTGGTGATTCACAGAGCATTTGGTGTGTTCAGTGAGTCATGAAGACGAGGACATATCATGTGGTGCCTTTATCAGAGGAGAAATTCAGCTGTTGACAAAAAAAAAACAAGCAAACAAATGGTTACATCTGTGTAGCACAGCCCAGGGCTGTTACTGGCATGGAGTCAGGTGCTAGGCCAGGAAAAAACAGACCAAATTCCTGTTCTTTTCCAGTGCAACACAGCCCTGATGAAGTCCCACCACAGCCTGGGTATTTGTATTCATTGCTGTGTGCATCCTGGAGATCTCTTAATACAAACTCTTCTGGTCTCTCTGATTTAAACCTCAGCAGATGTGGGGAGATGGAAATAAATTGGTTGGCCGGGTGGTGGCTTGGGTGGAAGGGCTGGCAACGTCAGAGTTGGAATTGTCATTGAAATTACAGTATAATTCTGTCCCTTCTCCTGCTTAGGAGGGGTCTAGGTGTGTGTGAGCTCCATGCAGGGAATTCCAGCCTCCAAATTCCCAGTTTAGGGAGGGAAGGGTTTTACAGGGAGAGAACAAACTCGCATAATTGAACATTAAGCACCTCTGTGCTGTAACTTATTTACTGAGTGATGGAACTGTTTGAAGGAGAACTGTTCAGGTGACAGTGGGGCCCAAGACAGCAATTTGAAGGTCAGAGCTGATCCCAGGAGAGGGCAGGACTTCCAGCTCTAGTGCCTATAAATGCACAGAGCAGTGTAATGCCGGGAAGAGCAGGAATGTGCTGAGCTGGGTTTAGTAGGGACTGAGAGGAAAGACCCAGTTCTGCCTTCCTGGCACATGGAAAGGTAAATACTCAGGTTTTATAGAAGGTTTATATTTAATGTATCAGCCAGTGTCACCATTTGGTTCTGTAAACTAGAGGCAAAGCAAAGTTTGAGGCTGCCCAGCTTCAAAGGGAATCTGCTCAACACCAGCTTTCTTTTTTACTTATTTTTTTTTTTTTTTTAGGGAGCTTTTCCTCATTCTGCCTCGTTTCAGGGAGAAAAAGGCTCACTCTGCTCTCTGTGCCTGGAGCCCTGTGGCCAGGGGAGCACTGTGGGTTCAGCTGCAGCTGGTGGGCAGCGGGGATTGATGGTGTTCCCATCACCCCTGCAGCCCTGGGGGAGCACAGAGCAGGAGGGACACGGTTACACAGGGGGACACTGAGCCAAGCTCTGCCACTCAGGCTCAGCTGCCACTCCCTGGGCTGCTTTTTATAGCTCATTGTAGCCCCAACAGTGAACGGGTTAATCAGCAACCCCGACACTGCTGCTGCTGGGACGTGGAGTCCTGGGAGCTGCTGAGGGAGAAAACAGGGAGCAAAAGGGTTGGGAAGGTCACTGTGAGCAGTGGGAGTGAGCTGCCGAGAGAAGGGCCATCCCTGTCTCTGCCTCAGAGTTCCCAGGGGTTTCCCTGCTGTTCCCATTCCTGGTTTTCCAGAGGCAGGGGCAGCCCAGGGATGCTCCAGCACAGTTCCCTCCTCCTGCAGACATCCTTTAGTCCAACCAGTAACCACCACACTGGGCTTTAAAGCTCTTTGGGGTGTTTGCTCCATCCCTGGCTCCAACTGCCATCGATTTCCAAGTGGAAGCAGAACATAAGGGCACAGGAGAAGTGATGGTGAAGAGAACAAGACTGTGTGTGGGGTGTTTAAGGGGCATTTTGTGGCTCTCCCCCTGCACTGAGCATTAATTTGTCCTGTGTGCTCAGGGAGGGAGGAGGGTGTGCTCACATCCCTGCACAGGGAGCTGGTTTATGGCAAAGCCCTGGCTCCAGTGATCTCAGGGCTTTGTGTGCTTTGTCCACTCCCGTGTTCCTTTTATTGGAGTGGGTGTGGGTGTCTGGGAACGCAACAGAGTCATTAGGATGGGAGGGAGAACAGGCTCATGCTGTGCCAGGGGTGGGATTTTTTTATTCCCAGGTTGCTGAGACGCTCTTTGGAAAACTCAGGGTCTGCTCTGAGAGTAACATTTAAATACCTGTGAAAGCACCAACTGCTGTGGTGCAAACTGAGAAAATTTAGCCCTGACTTTTGTGTGGCTCCCAGGGTGAGCGATACCCTTCCTCCCCTGACACCCAGGGTGTCATGTTAACGAGAGGTGAGACCTGTACTCCAAAAGCTTGGGGTCCTTCTGCTGATTTTTGGGGTGGTTTGCATCAGCTGGGATAGCACAGGAGCTGTTAAAACTTCAGGGATGACAGGAAGCCAGTGGAAGGGTGGAAACATTTTTAATGGAGCTCTGTCCATCTGCAATCACCCTATTAATGATTAATCACTGTTTTAAAGCTCAGTACTTCCAGTAACTGCTTTGTACTCGTGATCAGCTCAGGATTTCATAGATGTGGCCTGAAGAATTGGGCTTCAGAGCTCCTCTGGGAGATCTCAGAGCCACTTCCCTGCCTCTGCAGGCAAAGTCCCTGTCACATCCCATTCCTGGTTTTCATTCTCACATGTTTTAGTCTCAGCAGTGTCTTTCACCCACTGATTTGAGCTTCTTGGGAGTCGCAGGCCCCACTCTTATTTCCCTTCCAGCTGAAGCCAGAGAATTTCCATATGTTGGCTTCAAATTCCCGGTTCCAAATTCCCCTCTGCACTCCTTTTCCTGGTGATGCTGGTGAAATAAACTTTTAGCAGGGAAATTAGACAGGGCTGTGAAAGGAAATGTTGGTGTTTGCTGCTGAACAACGTGGAAGTTAAGGAAAAGGCCACTGTTGAGGCTCCAGCAATGCAGGAGCCCCCTCTGGGGCATCTCTGCACGTCCTGAGCTCACAGATAGTCTGGTAAATAGGAGCTGCCACGAGGATATTTAAAAGTAATTTCATATGTATTACCCACGTTAAAAGTAATTCCATATGTATTACCCAGGGCTGTAATCTTGGGAGGTAGGTGGGTCAACAGTGAGACTGAAATGGAGCAGTAATTTACGGCACTAATTAGGGTTTTATTGGGTGTTGTTCACTGCAGTAGCAGCAGAGAAACCACATCCCCATCTCTGCTCATTACCCTCCCTGCTGAACAGATGCCAGTTTTAGCGGCTGGACCCTAAAACTTTATTCCCCCTAAATTCTGCAGGAACATTCCACCAGTGCATCACTCCAGGCACCGGGTGGTTAAAATTCCATCTGTGGAATTGTGCTCGGGACTTCTGGCTTGACAACCCAACCCCTCAGCAACCCCCCAGCAAACAGGAAAATGGGGGGAAATTTGTATGAAACGAGCGAAATTTCCACCTGCACTGAGAACCCCGAGGGTGTGAGAGGGAGGAAGAGCTTTATTTTCTGTGCAAACCACAGAGAGATAAGGGACAATCTGAACAGGCAACAGGGTGGAGTGAGGTGCTCCCACTTTAAAGCAAAAGCAGCCTCAGCAGGTATGAATCTTTTCATTTCAGCTGTTAATATTTCAGAAAATCCTGCAGGAATTAGGGAAAAAATCCCTCTTAATCCACACTTGATGTCTGAGAAATACAGATGGTGAGGGGCAATGGTCTCCTGGGGTGCCCAGATCCTGTGGGAAGCTCTCAGGCTCCTTTACTGCCAAGCCCTCAGTGCTCAGGAGCAAACCTGGGAGTTAGAATTTACTCTCATATTTGTTCAGCAGAAATAGGCCTCACCTTTATTTGTTTCTTCATGTGCATCTGTGGGATCAAAGCCAAATATTTCACAGTATCAGAATCATTTCAAGTCCCCCCACCCCCTTCACAGGGAGCCAGGAAATAATGGAAGGTGCAAGAACCAACCTTCATTCCTTAATTTATTCAGATTAGTTTAAGAAACAAATAGCTTTCTCTTAAGTTTGAAAATTTCTCAATAAACATTATCCATATAAAAATACAAACAATAATAATAAAATCAAGACATTCAGTGGCCTTTACAATCTTGCCCTAGAGCAGAATCAGCTGTCTGATTAAACAAACAAGAACAAAAAACACCCACTCTACCATTCCAGAAAGCCAGGGGAAAAAAACCCAACAAAACAAAACAAAACAGAGAAAACTTTATGTCATCCACTGAAACAAAAAACTTTAGGGGTTGATGGACCAAATACAGAGCATAAATTCCCAAGGGAATTTATGTCTTGTTGGAGGATGCCCTGCCAGCAGGATCTCCAGCTTGTCCTGGGAAGGGGGTCTCCTCCAGGGGCTTTAAACTGGCTGAGACAGGTGAATCCTAAACCCAGAGTTTCCCTTCCCAGGCTCAGTTCTGCTTCCCCCTTCCTGGAGCTTCTCAGCAGATCTGGTACCCTGAGGAGGAAGGGACCTGTTTCCTCTCCAGGCGTTTTCTGCTGGTTTGTGCTTCCCAGAATGCCAGGGGCTGAGGGAGGTGTGGGTTCCTGCAGTGTCCCCTGGACACAGGGGCTGCTCTTGCCCACTTTATGCTTTTCTGGCTGAAAACCCAGGGCAGAGGGATCTGTGCCCTGCTCTGGAACATCTCACCTGGCTGAGCTTGCTGGCCCTGAGGGAGGGGAGTGAGGGGAGGATCAGCCTGGTGCTCAAACAGACCTTCATAATTTAATGTTTGGAGTGCAGTTACCATCCTAACACACAGAAACATTTCCTGAGTAGATCAGCTGCCTGCCCTCCCACCCCCAGGGAGGGAAAGGGCAGCACAGCCTGGGCCATCTTCTCCCCTGGCCTCTAGGAGAGCAGCTTGCCCGTGGCCAGGAGCAGGGGCAGCTGGAGCACAGCGATGAACAGGGAGCTGCCCCGAACTGTGGACACCGAGCTGGGGGTGCTGGTGGGTGTTGATGTGGTTGTTTCTGCTGCTGAAATGAAAGGAAACCCCCCCCGGGGTTGATTAGAAGGGCAAAGGAACCAGCTGAGCTACAAGACCTGCTCCAGAGTCCGTGTTCAACTCTGATCTCACAGGAATTAGGGGTCAAAGCCATGCCAAGGGAGGTCTGAATATATCCCCTGACATCAGTGGGGCATCATCAGTCTCTGGATGGGGATTCTCTGGAGTACCAGAAACACCATCTGTGGGAGCAAAGCCCCAGTTTCCACTTTGCATCTGCATGGCAGAGCAAACAGGTGGTGAAGCCTGTGCAGAAATAAATAAGCCTCTCCTCTGCTTTGTAGCCCTTTGATGCCCCTTAAAGCAGAAAGGAAGCTTGAAAAGGTTTTGAGTTCAACATTATGACCTGAAACCCCTCTGCCACTCCATGGCCTTGGCTGACTATTGGAAATAGGAGATATTCTCCAGCTGGAGGTGCCCTGAGTCCCTCCTTCCCCTCTCCCCGAGCCCCAGAGCACAAGTGAAGCCCTTGCTTGGTGTGTCCTTCCCCCAGCTGTTGGAACTGCCCAGCTGAAGATTAGTTACCTGTGGTGAGAGTCACAGTCTTGAACTGGGTGGAACTATTAGTGAAGATGATGTATGCCCTGTGGAAGGAGGGAAGAGAAAGGAGAACAAACTCAAAGGAGAGAAGCTGAGTGTCTCATGTCGACCCACGCAGGGGTAGAAAGGAGACATTAAAAGCAGATGAAGAGACAGGAACTCTGGAGTCATCCTGAGCTCACTTATGTTGCCCTCCAGCCATATTGCATTTTTTTTTTTGTATTTTTAACATCTGAAACTGTTTCTTTATCCCACTTTGGCTGCTTTCCTGCCCTTCTTTGGATGGGATAGCCATGCCTTGTAACAGGGTGGCAATTAACTGTGGCCATCTGCTCCTTGTAATTAGAGCCACTCTTGTCAGGAACTCTTGCATCCTTCCTTCCATCAGACTAATGGCTCTGGTTTCCTTTGACAAACACTTCCCACTGATGCAACCCCATTAGTGTTCATGGAAATGAGGGCTGTTCAATGCCCTCATTTCCATAGGACTAATCTCCATCCCCACCGATGGGATCCAGTCCTGAAACCAGATCCTGGACACCCAAACTGGCTTTGCAAAAATGTCCCCCTGGCATTTTGAAGAGGAAATCTGGAGCAGCCTCAGGAGGTTTTTTCCCAGCCCCTGCTCCAGAGGTGGGTTCCTGGTTCCGGGTGCTGCTCCCCCGGGCACTGTGCCAGCCGGATCCCTGGCTGGAGGTGCAGCCTTACCTTATCTGCACAGAGGACACGTTTGTGCCTGGAGATGTCCAGTTGGCTGCATTCTGGGTGCTGTTCAGTATTGCTGAGTCCACAGAGCTGCAGCTCTCCGGGGTTATCCCCTCCCACTGCCCCAGGGACTCGTTCCCTGGGGACAGGGCTTGCAGCACGAACTGCGTGGGCTTGTTGTCGGTGCTGTTTTGGGCCTCGATTGTCACTGGGGAGCAGAGCAAGGGGGACAAAGTGAGCTGTGTGTTCTGGAAGCCCCCATGGCCTCGGGGTTTCCAGCCCAGGCAGTGTTTGCTCTCCCACTGATCTCTGTGTCCCTCTCTGGGACACGAGGTGACCCCTGCAAAGAGAGGGGGACTCACCACAGCCCCCCCCAGGCACGGGAGGAAGAACCCCCTTATCTGCCCCCTCCCCACGCAGGAATAGAGTGAGAGGAACTGCTCGGTCCCAGGTTCAGCCCCTGCTGTCCTGGGGGAACAACAGCAGGGAACAAAACACTTCTCCACGGAAAAACCAAAACTGCAGTGGGGGCTCCTGGGGGAGGTCTGAGGGAATCTGTGCCAATTCACAGCAGCAGGAAGGGATCAGGGTGTCTCTCCTCCACTGTTTTCTCAACATTTAGGTTTTGCTGGACCTCAGGGCAAAGGGAGATCTGCTGGCAGGGAACTAACAGGGTCAGGCTGCCATTTAACTCCACTTCGTAGCGTGAAAAGCCATTTGCTGTGATTGATGCTGAATGTTTGTTAGCATCAAAGTAACCCCTTCCCCTTTGTCTTTACAGCCATTGCCACTGAGGAGGGCAAATTGTCAGGGAGAAGGAAAGGGAACAAAACCACAGAACAACTTTCCCCCCCAAATTCTGTGTTTCCAAGAGTGTTCAGGTCCTTCTGGGCAAGCTGGGGCAAAAAGGGAGAAAAAAGCATCCCGAGGAAGGAAAGAGAATTTGGGATTGACCCTGTAGGCATGAACACGAAATAGGAACACAGAGGTAACAACTAGTGCTGTTTATCTATTTCCTGCCTGAAACAAAAGGAAATAAAATAGAAGAGTGTCAGAGCTCACACAGTTTGAACACATCTAAGAACACCACGAGACTCAGGAAAGCAGCGGGGTGGGGACAGAGGGGACACATTCCTGTGCAGTGGGAGCTCTCTGAGCTGCAGAAGAGGTGCCTTACCTAGGTAGGTGGTGTTTGCCTGGTACACCCCAGGGGTCACTGTCACAGAGAAGTTGCCTTCAGTCGCATTCCCGAGCTGGGCACACTTGGATTCTGTCTGTGCTTGTGCTGGGACAGCCAGTGTCCCCAGGAGCAGGAGCTGTGCCAAGAGGAGGGAAGTTGCCATGATCCACCTTGGTGTCTCTGCTTCCCACACCTGCACCTGGGAGCTGAGGAAGCCTCACACTCCCCAGCCTATTTATACCCCGGATTTTGATGAGGTCAATGCAAATATTTCCTCCTCCCCATCAAGGCACACACCCCAGGGGGAGATTTCACTGACACAGAGCACTTCCTCCTACCTGAAATCCTCGGGGGCAGCCAGTGAAAATAAAGGGGTGACCAGCTGGGAAGGGCTAACATGGACAGTGGGCACAGCACTGAGGATGGAAATCAAGTGTGTGTCCCCTGAGCTGCCTTTGCACGGTGAACACTGGGGTGTGCTTGCAGGTTCATGGTCCTGGAACTTCTTGCAGGACTTCCTGCAGTTCTGAAACTGTGGAGGAGCATCCAGCCCTGTTTCCAGCTCTAGTCCAGGCTTTTCTTGAAGGCCAAACAGTTCCAGAAAGTGTGGAAAACCCAGGCAGGGCACATCCTTGTAGACATGTTCAAATATAGCTTCTACTCGTGCCTGGAGAGAGCTGGATTGTGAAGGGCCAAGAGGACAGTCTCTGATGACCCCCTTTCACAGCCCCCCTGATGCACACAACATTTTCTTCTGACAGATCCCTTGGGTGGTTCTTCTCAAGTCACTTCAGCTCTACCCCTCAAATAACACGTGAAAAAAAGAAGACCGAGTTTCTCTTTTTTATCTCTCCTTCCTCTTGCCTGGATTTCCCCATTTTCCCCACCCACCACTGGCTGATTGTAGGCTGATTGTGCAAGTGCTCCCCGAGCTGTTGGGGCAGAGCTGTGGGGTGACCTCTGGGGACACTGGGACACCAGGAGCACTTCCCTGTTCCTGAAGGCAGGAGGGGCTCGTCCCGCTCACCCTCCACCTCCTTGGGAAAGGAACAGGGACAGGGCAGAGCGAAACCAGGGTGTGAGACACCCAGTAATTACAGGGGATGGCCCTGAACTGGGTTCCCTGAAATAGGGATCACTCCAGAGCCTGTTCCCAGCGGTGACTGTGCTGAGGGCAGTCACCTCCAGAATGAAAAGGAGCCCCACGCTGAGTGCACAGGGACTGCAGAGGAGCTGCACCCCCAGAAAGGAGAAGGGAAAGGTCTTCCTTCCCCCCCTTACACTTACAGATCAGGGAATCACAGGATCATCAAGGATGGAAGAGACCTTCAAGATCGTTGAGTCCAAGCACCCCCCCAGCCCCATCACAGTCACCCCCACACCACGTCCCCAAGCACCACGTCCAGCCCGTGGCTCCACCACCTCCCTGGGCAACTCTTCCCGGTGTCTGACCGCTCTTCCAGTGGAAAATTGTTTTCCAAAGCCTGATCTGGACCTGCCCTGGCGAGGGGGGTGTATCACTGGCGGCACACAGGGACTCCTGGAGGCGTTTTTGGTGTCCTCACGCTGCAGTTTTGCCAAGCCCACTCCATCCACCTCCTCCCTGGCTCTGCTGAGTCACTCGTGCTGGTGAGGGGGAGGGCTGGGTTCCCCTCCCTGTGCTCATCTTCCCTTGGTCCAGCCCCAAAGCACCTCACCCGGGCGGGTTTCAGTGCCCTGCCAGTGGCCTGAAGGTTTGGAAAGAAACTGGTGTGTTAAATGCTTCAAATAAACGTTGAACAGGAGAAAAAGGGCAAGGGCAAGAAGAGGAATGAGTGAGTTCAGGACAGGCAGAGCGAGAGGAGAGCAGCAGGAAAGAGGCCAGGGAAAGAGAGGATGTGCTGGAAGAGCTGGTACCTGCTCAGTGGTGCTGACACTGGTCAGAGGTAAACTTGACCCTAAGGCAGAGAGTGTGGAGAAAACGAGAAAGGGAGATTTTCTGATGTGCCAAGTTCACAGAGTCAGGAGCTCCCGCAGAGCCTCATTGCCTTGTGGTTCTGCCCTTGCCTTCTGCCCCACTGGGAGCTTCCCTGGGAGCTTCCCTGGGCAGTGCTGAGGCTCCTTTGATGCCCAGTGTGAGCTCAGGGCTGAGCTCAGGGCTCTGCACGTCCCCCCTGGCACAGGGGAGCAGGAGAGGGTTCCTCCAAGGGACCCCTGGAAACAGGGAATGCTCTTCCCCACCTGCTGAACAACCTTTTCTGGAAGCACCATGAGGAACACGGAAAGTAAGTCAGCAATGTGGGAGCAGATGGAAATGGAAGCAGAGGGTTGAGAGCAAATGGAACAGGGAAAAGAAAAGCAAATGGAATGGGGAAAAGGAACTGGAATAGGGAAAAGCCAATGGAATGGGGAAAAGAAAAGCCAATGGAATGGGGAAAAGCCAATGGCAAGGGAAACCAAGGGTTTTGCAAGCCCAGCCTCCCTGGTGACGCTGCTGCCTGGGGCAGTTTCACATAAAGGCTCCTTGCAAAAGGCACCTGTGCCATCCTTTGGGTGGTGGGGGTGACTCAAAGGCACGTCACTGGGACAGGGTTCAAGCTGGATGCATTGGACTCTCGGGGAGAATTCAGTCCAGGAAAGAAAAGGCAGGATGGGACTGTGTCACCAGTATAACAGAAAGTCACCCAGGGCCAAACTGGTCCTGGGAAGGGCTGGTGAAGTGACAGTGTTTGTGTTTGTTACAGGATCTGCTCCCTGGGGCCTTTCAGGTTTGCTCCTCATCGGTTTCTTGGAGAGGCTGAACTTCAGTGGGAGAGTGGGAGCTGAGGCCTGATGTGGGGAAGGGATCCAGCCAGAAAACTGTCAAAAGGAGGGGTCTGTGAAGCAATAAATTTAATATTTTTACCCCACAAGGTGACTTCACAGTCCTTAATTTATCCGGGGATGAATCCACGTAATGAAGCAAATCCAAGGGGTGTGAAGACTATGGAGGAAGGGCAGGAAGCAGAAATTACTGAGGGACACCCACATGTGTTACAGGAGCATTTGAGTCACGGGGCTCACAAGGAGCCCGAGCTCCCAGAGCGCCCAAAATCCTTGGAGAGAGCAGCAGGATGGGTGGAGCAGGAGCTGACAGGGCTGAGACTGCTCAGCTGTGCTCAGAGCAGCACCCAAAACCACCCCAGGGAGCTGTGGGACCCTGGTGGTGCCAACAGGAGCCTGGCACACCTCGTGTCTCCTCGGGCTGGAACGGGATCAGAGCCAGGGAGGGGAATTCGGGATCTGGCCCTGGCTGGGCTGGCAGAGTCTGGCTGGCAGGTGCCAAAGTAAACAGAACCCCTGGGTAACGAGAGGCTCCCCAGGCACCCAGGGATGCTCTGGAAAGGCTGCTGGGGTGTTTCCCTGGCTCCCACCCACGCTACCAGTGTGACAGCAGATGGAATGACTCAGGCTTTTATTCTCCTCTGGCAAGCAGACAGCAGTTATCTCCCTGTCTGTCTCTCCTTGCTCAGCACCAGCGAGTGGTTCCTCCCCTGCCTTGTCTTCTCGTGAATCTGTGAAAGGAATGAGTTAAATGAATATTCCTGTTGGTGGGTGGAGGAGTGGAGCCCCCAGGAGCACAGCAGCACTTGGAATTCCGGGCTCTGCTTCAGGAATGGAAGTGAAATCCTTCAGCATATTGGCCGAGAGTGATTATTCTGGGGAAATCCAGGAAAACCAAACCTCCTCCCACCTGCACCCCACCAGGAGGGGATGGCAAGGGAGGGGGTGTCTTTTTGGCACAACGCAGCAGTCACAGGGAATAAACAGTTGCACAAAACCACCTGTCTCAGAGCAGGGAAGTGGGAGCTGGAAATATGAACGACAGGCAAGCTGGAAATGTGGATCCCAGTGAGCTGGATCAGGCTCTCCCTGGCACTGTGGCTCCAGCAGGCAAAGCCCTCTGGGTGGAGCAGAGGTGAAGGCAGGGCCAGGGCAGGGTGCTGAGGAAAGCAAGGGCACAGAGTTCTCTGTATCCCCTCTCCTGGTGCTGGATGGGACAGTCTGGTCTGTGCTGCAATCACCCTGCACACCAGGGCATCCTCTCCACTGGCTGCTGGCCCTGTGTGGCACCGAGTGGACTCTGCCCAGCTCAGGGCAAGGTGTGTTTGCTCTGAGCTGCTCTGCAGGGGTTCATTCCATTATTTGCTTTGGGTGAAGAACACGGGGCAGTTGAGATTTTACAGGCCTGTTTTGCAAATAGTGTGTTCTGTAGATGTGGGAAGAAGGTGTTTTACTGCTCCAACTGCTGAGCTGGCTTGGAGACATCCCTTGTCCTGTTGGTGGGCTGGGGTGAATCATCTCTGCTGGAATGGGCTCTGTCCAAGGGCTTGGGAGCTCTCAGGGGCCCTGCCACACCATCCCCTGCCTCCAGGCAGGACAGGAGAGAAGAACAGAGAGGGCAGGAGCAGGGCAGGCAGGGCCCTGTGGCTCAGTGGGGCTGCAGATGAGGTGAGGAATGCCTTCTGCAGCACAGGGAGTTGGGAGGCTGCCAGTCCCCACCCGTGTGCAGGAAAACACCTCAGCCCTGGGCCTCTGCCAGCAAGGCTCTGGCATGGCATGGCATGGGATTCCCCACAGGCAGCAGAAGGAATCTTCAGCATAAAGGGCTTTACCCCGGTCTGTCAGCCCTGAAGGGGTTTTATCCAGGCTTGAGTAAGAAAAGGTGGATTGTTCCCTGCAGGGACAAGGTCCTAAAAGCCCCCTAATAATTCACATCAGAGGGTTGCAGGGAGAGGGAGGGCAGGGTGGCCAGGGAGGACTCTGGTTTGAAGGGCAAACATTCTGCAAAAAGGCACTTCCCCAAAGTGAGCAGTTTAATCAGGGGTTTTCCTGCCCGACCTCCACTGCTGCTCTGCACTGTCTCGGGTCAGCTCCAGCCATCCTCCCCTCCTCCAGTGGGTTTTACAGCTGCAGCTTCCCATCCCATTGACCCTGGGCCACCCCCTCAACTCCCCCTGCCCCTGCCCTGACCCCACGAGGTGCCTCCTTTGGGAGGTGATGCTGCACCAGGGAGGGTGGGACTGGAGACCTGAAGAGCCCAAACGTGCCCCGAGTTGCATCCTGTGGTGCTGGAAGGCACCTGTGGAAGGGCTGGTGTGGCCCCTGGGCAGGTGGAACCTCTGGAGCAGCAGGTTTGTCCCGTCCTCATGCAAATGGGCACTGTTTGCCCATGCAAAGCCCTGCCCAGGGCAGAGAGGGGAGGCAGCCCAGGCTGTCCTGGCAGAGGGCACTGCACATCTCCTGGTTTGCACCATGGAACAGCCCAAGGAGTTTGGTCCCAAAACGGTCCTTCATCTCCAGAGTGAGGAGAAACAGCAGCCAGGAGCCTGAAGGTCTGCAGGGCAGTGACTGCCTTCACCTGCTTTCTCTGCCTCCTCTCCCTCAAACAGAGCCGAGCTCTCTGCTGGCACTCCCTGGACCAGAGCCATCCCTGTCCTGTTTTTACGTGTGCCGAGCCTTTCTGCAGAGAAAGCTGTGTAGATTGCCCTGCACTCCCTCCAGGGTGCTCTCCTCTGCAACCCCTCTGTCCCAGAGCTGTCCCTGGGGAAGGGAGGGACGTGCCCGGAGCGGAGCCATCCCTGGAGCGAGGGCAGACCCCGGGCTGCAAACACTCGTGATGCCTCGACGAACAGATTTCCCTGGGTGGGACTGGAGCCCTGCACGCCCAGAGCACGGTGTCCCAGGGTTTGTCTACCCCTGTTTGCACAGGGCTGTTGTCACCCAGGCACGGGGACAGCCCCGTCTGTGGGAGGGGGGTGGCCCTGCCTCGGTGCCACAGGCACGGGAGGCTGGCAGGGCAGAGCAGGGAGCCCCGGGGGCAGGGATGTGGGACAGGAGGGAGCAGCAGCCCTTGGGAAAAGGGCTCCCGGTGATGCCAGGCTGCCCAGGAGATGGCAGCAGCTTCCCGGGGTGTGCCAGGGTTTGCTGTCCTGGTTCTGGCACCGGGACAAGGAGAGGGGTTCAGCAACCACGCCAGCTCAGCCCAGCACTCCTGGGAACGCGGGCTGTCCTGTCCTGCATCCATCAGGTGGATGGAGAGCCTGCTTAGGGGGAGAGAAAGTTATCCAGCTCCAGCAGCAGCCACTGACCCCCCTGGATCCCCTCGATGTGCCTCGGGAGGAGCTGGGCGAGCGAGCCCCCGCCTTCCCTGCCAGCAGCGACATCCCAGGGCAGGAACTGCGCTCCCAAATACCAGCCCCGACTCTGAGCCCATCCACGGCTCCTGCTGGGCACAGAAATGTTCAGAACCTGGCAGGTTTTTCTGCCTGGTGCCATTTCCTGGCAGCCCTTGACGGGGCAGATGGGACGTGGCAAAAGCTGATGCCTGAGGCAGGAGCAGCACCTGGAAGAATTCCTGATGCTGCCAACCCAGCTGCCAAACCCAAGGTGGGCAGTGAGCGATTTTCCTGGCTTCAGATCAGCTCCAACCAGTCTGTGGGCTCCTGGATGAGGTTTCTGCAGCTTTGATCCAGGAAGGTGTTTCCAGCTCTCTTTATTTACCACTGCTGCCTCCTGTTAGACATTTGTCCTTCAGAACCTGACCAACAGGAAGGTGACTTACAGTGAGACTGGGAGGGAGGGAGGAGGTGCCCAATCAGTGGTGCATGTTTAATCGTCCCTTTCTAATGGTATTTGGGGATTTCCTATTTAATCAGTAATTAATGTGCCTGGCAATTAATTCTGCAGGACTCTCCGTGCCCTGAGCACTGCAGAGTGGATTCTGGTGGCCTTCACTTTGGGGAAATTCAGAGAAGTAATAAAGTTGCTGTAATGGATTGCAAAAGATATCAATTTATTTCCTCCCCCTGATTAGCATGAATCACTTTTATTTTTTTTAAACCAGGCCATGTGCATTTCACTTTTTGGACAAGGACAAGGGCCAGGCACTGCAGAGGAAAGAAGGGAAAGAGAAAACTCTTGCATTAAGAAAAGCTACCACGAGCGGATTTTGCCTTGCATCTCTCAGCCAGAAGACTTCCACATCCTCAAGGCACTTCAACAGGAGATTTCCCCCCTGTTTTCCCACCCCGAGCCTCTGGAAATCTCGCAGTGTGTGGCCTGTGCCTGGGACTGACCATGCTCTGACCTTGAACTGAGCTTGGCCTGTTCCTGGACAGCCACTAATGAATAAGCTGAGCTGGAGCTGGAGCTCCAGGAGCCTTTAATAGTAAGTAGGTTAACAGGCACTGAGGAAAGGGCCTGTGGAAGAGGAAGAGAGGGTTGTGTGGTGTCTGCAGAGAGAAGTGCAGACGTGCAGGGAAACTGCAGAGCTTGGCTGGTTTGTTCTTGCTCAGATAAAATGCTCCCCCCCCTCTCAGAGCACCTTGACCTGATGGTTTGTGTTTGTGCCTGGCCGCTCTGCACTGGCTGGGGAGAGGGCAAAAAAATAGAGGAGGGAAAGCATTAAAAATGGTCGGGTTGAGCTGGAGCTCCAGCACTGTCTTGGCTCACTGCCAGCTCCAGACACGGCAGCAGAACCTCTGGTGTTCAGCCCCAAAGGAGCCCCTAATTAGTGGAGAAACTGCAGAGCCCCAAACTTGTTTGGGGATGCTTTGGTGCAGCTGGCCCCCTGAGGTTCATTAAACAAATGAATTCGGAGCAGTCAAACAGCTGGGATCTTCAAAGGGACAGGGCCCTGGGTCCCAGGGGGGCAGCACAGCCGTGTTGGCAGCAGCTGGCACTGCCAGGGGAATGTTTGCTGAGAGGGGTGGGACTGCCCACACTGGCACACAAACAGAGAACAGGGAGGATGAGGCCACGGACAGAACAGATTTCCTGGTCCCTCTCCTGTGCTTTTCCTGGCACAGTGGGATCCCTTTGCTCCAGCTGAGCAGCTCTGCCCACTCAGAGCTGGCTGGGCTGAGCCTCCTGCCCGTGGGTGAGATTTAGCACCTCCTCTGGAAGCATCCAGAAATGACAAACTAATGAATGGTGCTATTTGGAGAGCATGGGTGGGCACCAGTGCTCCATTTATCAAAGCTGAAGAGGCACCAGAGTTGTTTATGTACCAAAGATTATATTAATGTGACACGAAGCTCTCCCAGCCTGGCTGTGCAGTGTGCAGGTGCTGGCTCCTGTTCCCTGGGAGGCATTTCTGACTTGCTGTCATGTCCTAGAGGAAAGGGGAGTTTGCCTTGCCCTTTGTTTTCTTTCCTGACTGCTTTGACCTGGGGGTTTGCAGGTAAAGCAGTTCTTTCTGACCAGACATGCTTATTTAAACTTCAGCTCTTGCCATTGCTTTGTGTTCCAGTGATCATTCCTGAGCTGCTGTGAGCTTCAAGCCCATTCCTCGGGAGTTTTGTTGAACGCTTTGGGACTTTTTGCCCTGATCTTGGAGGCAACCTGTCCCTCCCTCCTGGCCTGCCCTCCCCTGGCACTTGTTCTGAGGAGAGCTGGTGCACAGGGGAAGGTGCCACTCCAACGTAAGGATTTTTTTTGACTGGATCCAAACTCTTTGCTGAAGCAGGAAAGGGCTGAGTCAGCATGTTCGTGCTCCTGTGCCGAGCTGGGAGTTAACCCACATTCCCACAGAACAGCCTGGCTTGGCTCCTGTTCCTCAGAACAGCTTGAAGAGGAATTGTTTGGGAGTTGGTTTTTTTTTCAGCCAAATACATCATAAAAGCATCAATTTACTCTAAAAAAACCCACCTTTAACAGTTACTCAGCGAGCCTGGAGCCCACAGAAAAACAGCAAAGGCAGCTGTGGTCTCAGCTGAACCTGTTTGCCACCTTTCCTCCTGCTCTCCCAAGGGGAGAAAGGGGTGGGAACATAAATAAATGCCCATAAATAAATGAGCAGAGCTGCTCTCAGAGCCATCCCATGTCAGCAGTTGTGTGCTGGAGGCACGACCTCCATCTGAAGATGCTCTAAACTAAGCAAAGGTTTTAACGGTGTTAATTAGTTAATGGTTTTAAAGAGCTCTGGAAACGCAAAGACGCCTGTAAATGATAATTATTGTTGTTGTTGTTATCAGCAGTGGAGCTCCTGTAATTGGTGGTTAAGCTCCTCCAGGCACAGAGTAACCAGAGGCACAGCCCTGCTCCTCCCACCCCGCGGGAGAACCGGGAGCAGCTCAGCTGGGGGAGGCAGTGGGAAGGCTGGAACACGGGGATGGCAACACACTGATGCTCTGTCGGCTCTCTTGGGTACCTGAGGCCAGCCCTCGTGCTCCCATGAGGCATTTGTTCAGGAATATTCTTCAGGAGTAGCACCTTTACTGCTAAGATACCTCCTTTTTTGTCACAGATCGAGAGAGAGGCATAAGCCTGTTGTTTTTAACTCACAGATAAAGCCACCAGAGGAGACATTCCAAGCCCTGGAGACCTTGGAGTGCCCGTGGATGAGTGGAACAGGATTCAAATCCGGTAACAAACAGCTGAGCAGTGCCAAGGCCAGGAGCAAACATCCTCTGTGCCCAGGGAACACTTGGAGTGTCCAAACCCTCCCTCCTGGGTGCAGTGCCCCCTGTTAACCCAGCCTGTGTGCCAGGGCACTGCTGCTGGCCCAGGGCAGGGCTGCCTGGCAGGCTGTGGGCTGGCAGAACGTGCTCCAGCTGCTGGGAATGAGCAGGCACTGGGCACTGAAAGAAATGCCATCACTGACAGCCCAGTCCATGGCCCTGCCCAGCCTGCAGCCCCTTCAGCTGCAGCTCTGCAGCACAGCCCCAGGGAGGAGGTGTTGGCAAGAGCCCATTTCATCAGACCTCCTGTCTCAACAAGCTTTTCTGTTGCTCCTTGGCATCCAGTTCTTCCTTATCAGCTCACAGAGGGCTTAATGGGAACCGGAACAACCCTTGGCTGTGCCAGTTGTGTGCCTTGTAATCCTGCCAAGGTGTCACTGGGAGGTGAACACACGTTTACCCCGTGCCCAGGTAAGGCAGGATGCTGATAAATGTTTTCACCACCCCTGCCAAACATACCTTTCTTTGTTCTGGAGACAAAACCCAACATCCCTCCTGCAGCCAAGTCTTCTCTGGGGGAACTTCAGGCAGTCACTGCTCACTGTGAGCTCAGGGAGGCCTGGGCTTAAAATGACCAGGAGCATTTGGGGGTTGGAACTTGATGATCTTTAAAGTTCTTTCCACAGAATCAGAGAATTATTGAGGTTGGAAGAGACCTCCCAGACCATCCAGTCCAAGCTGGGCCCGATCCCCACCTCAGAGGTGTAAAAATAATGTGCTGGTTTTATTTCTGCTAAATAAAAATACAACTGTTGAGGGAGGACGTTGCTGTCTCCAGTCATCTTATCCCTCAGTTCTGTTTGAAGGAAGTCTCGTTGGCCAGTTTGTATTTTTAACACAAATATCTGACTAAATTTGTCCTGCCATCTTCTGTGAGGGGGAAAAAAAAGGTTGAGTTACTGTCTGGTGATTTTTTGCAGGCAAACCAACAAAATCTGCTTAATTTTTTTTTCCCCATGATAACAACCTTTTTCTCTTTACATTACATTTTTCATTTCACTTCATGACTCCCAAGGGATGAGCATCACTGACTTGTCATTTTTTAAATGCAGGTGGCACTTGAGGCAGGATTCAGACTAACTGATGCCTCTGGAATGACACAGAAGAAATGGGATCTGCCCCAAAAGTGCAGGAAAGCCGGGTGCTGGAACACCAAAGCTGGCTGGGAATTGCTTCCTTTTCCTGTCCAGGTATTCCTGGTGATTTATCCCAGCTCCCTGCAGCCCACATCCATCAGGGTGGGGCTCCAAGGCTGCTCTGGGAGCAGCAGAGCTGGGCTGGGGCAGAGGTGCAGATGCTGCAGCAGCAGGTTATGGGAACCAGGCTGGAATTCCAGCTCACTGGGCTCCGTGGGACTCTTACCATTGATTTAATTGGAGCCAGAATTTCCTGTCACTGGCGGGAAACTCATCCCAGGGTTGGATGCAGGGGCTCTGCCAAAGCCTCTACTGGAGCAGCACGGCCCAGGTTTGCTGCTGCAGGAGGTGCTGGGGTGACCCCCAGGGATGTGTTCCCTGCCCTCAGGGCACACTTGGCACCTCTGGGAAGTTCCCCTCAGACCTGAATTCCAGCTGGGGCTCTGTTTGTGGGGAGTTCTGTGCCAGGAGGGGTGTGCTCTGACACCCTTTACAGAGGAATCACAAGGTACCAGCCACAAATCTGCCCTGCACTGCGTTTGTTCGAGTTCATAAATTATGCTGGGGAATAAATAGATCTTAAATTACACCCTGGCCTGGCCAGGACTTTTATCTTGCCTGTCAGGACTTGTGTAATATTAATTATAGGCTGGTTCAGATGCCCTCAGGGAGAGCTGGCACATGGCTGCAGCACTCATCTGTGACTCTCCCAGCCCCTTCTGGATTTTTTTTTTCATTTAATCAATGCCCAATAAATCTGTAATCTCTGGAATCTGGACATCTGTGTTTGACATAGCCAGGGAGTGACCCAGTTCAATTCCAGTTTATCCTGGGACTGGACACTTGGATTTCTGCTTTTGAGGCATCAGAGTAGTGGGAAAATATCCCCTTTGGTGAAGCCCAGGGAGGCCCCAAGAAGAGGATTTGGGGAATAATGCAGCACAAAGCTGCAGGGGTGTTGCAGGGGTGGTTTGCTGCCCACTGGAAGGTGCCCTAAGGAAGAGCTGCTGTCCAGCTGAGCCCTCTCTGGGACATGTCCATCCCTCTGGCTCAGGGGGGGTGGGATTTTACAGCCCCCACGTGTGTGCAGGGCACTGAGGAGGAGCCATCCCCAGCTCTGGGGTTGGGCTGGGCTGGGTTTGATGCTCCTGTGCTGAGCCCTCTCTGGGCACAGGCCCATGGGGTGGTTAAGCAGGAGCTGCTCCAAGTGAATCCCTTTGAGGTGACTCACTCCCAGTGAGCCTGGCACACACCCCACCATCACACCCTCTGCAGAGAAATGGTGCTGTTAAACCCAGCTTGGACCCAGGGGATGAGCAGACAGTGCTCAGAACTGCTGCACTGGATCTCCCCCCTGCTTTGGCAGTGAACAGATGCAGTGGTGGATGCAGGAGCAGGGGCTGTGCTGTGCTGCTGTCACACCTGCTGTCTTAGGGACTTCCCTGTGCTGGAGTGCACCTCCAGACCCTGCCTCTAACAGTTCCTGACGACTGATAGGGTGACAGATGGATTTCCTGCTCCTTGGGAACACTCTGTCAATCCTGACCATGGTGATCGTCGCTTATGGCCACGAACCAAGGCAGTTTATCTGCACTAACTCACTCCTCAGCCTCTTAATCTTCAGGAATGCCTGGTGTGGATGAAATGGATTAACAGGCCGTGGTTTTCACTTGAGATGAACAGGAGATAAATTGTTATGCCGAGGAATGAGATTTGCTGTTTGTATATGGTTGTTAGTAGTTTATTCTCCCTGTGGACCATTTCTTCCAGTGAACATGACCTGCACTGTAAAGAGCAGATTTCATTATTTTATGGGTTAAAGAATCTGATTTGTTTGCTTTGTGCTGATTTCAATAAGCCCCGTTTAATACACGCTAATTGTTCTTAATGCCTTAAATTAATTACGGCCATTTCCACTGCCCCTCTGTGTCCTCCTTGCCAGAGGATCACCATGGCAACAACCTGCTTCCATCCACATCCAGGGTTCACTCCCAGCTGTTCCCTGCCCCCTTGGGGGGCGGGTTGGAGGGTGAGGAGCCCAGAGAGGCTCAGTTTTGGGGTTTTGGGGGTACAATACGAGCTGGCAGCAGCCCCAAGGCCCACCCTGACCAGCTGAGCAACGTGCCCCAGTTTCCCCTTTTGTAAAACAGATGGATCCAGCTCTCTCAGCCCTCTGAGCTGCTTTGGGAACCACTGGTGAAAGGGAGGACTGGTTTACATGTCTCCCTCTATTTTTGTGGGTGGGATTGATTCTGTGGGAGCTCAGCCTCTCCTCCTGAAGGAAGCACTGGTGGAGCCTGGAGAGCTGGAGGTCCCTCTGCCAGCCCAGCACTGCTGAGGGGCTGCACTGGAGCATCACAGGCTGGAAGAGACCACTGGAGGTCCCCAAATCCCCCCTCCCTGCCCCAGCAGAGTCACTCAGCATTGTGTCCAGCTGGCTTTGGAATATCTGCCCTCCGGGCAGCCTGTCCCGGTGCTCAGTCACCCTCCCAGTAGAGTTCTTCCTCGTGTTCACTTGGAACTTCCCTGGATGACGCCCGAAGGTCTCTCCCCTCCCAGAGGGTGATTCCACGGCTTCTCCTTGTCCGCAGCCCCGCTCCAGGGCTCCGGGGCTTCCCCTCGGTGCCAGCAGATGGCAATCCCTGCCCAGGCACTGCTCGGGCTCCTCCGGAGCTCCCCTTCCCTGCCTGCCCAGCTCCCGAGGGTCCGGAGGTGCTCCTGGAATCCACCAGCAGCTGGGAATCCACTCCCAGCCCCCGCCCACGACCCAGATCCAGCACCTGGAGCTTCCAGCAGCTCCCAGGAAAAGCGTTTGGTGGGTCCCAAGGAGTGAGAAGGAGCCTGGAAAGAGGGGGCTCTGAGAGAGGCATGGGATGGTTTTCTGGGGGGAGACTCTACCAAAATGCTCCTCCTCCTCCTCCTGCTCCTGCTCCTGCACAGGTTCCCTGCCATGCATAATTCACAGCTCTGCTGCACTGACTCCAAGTCAGTTGGCTTTGAAACATTAATTTGAAGGGAAGAAATGCTGGTGGTGGGTTTTTTTTTTTTTGCTCTTCTCATATGCCTTGGGCAGGAGCCTTTAAAGGGACAGAGCTGAGATTAATAAACTGGGAGAGGAAGCAAACAAGGTGCCAGGTTGTCTGCAGACGTTTGAGGAGACTTTGTACACAGAACTCACCACTGGGGAGAGGAACAGCCCTGGCACAGGCAGCCAAGAGAGAGAGAGCACTGCCAATAGGATTGGGAACGTGCTAACTTGGGAACACTGCTCCAGCTTCTTGCTCTGACACAGCCTTTGGTCAAATCCCTAAGCCCTTGTGTCCCTCTCCTGACTGCAGTGCTAAGGAGTGCTCCGAGTTCCCCAAGAGCAGTGCTTTTGGGTGGGACACCCACCAGTGCTCAGCCCACATCCCTCCCTCCACTGTCCCTCCCCTCCCTTCCCCGGCACCAGCGGGCTGGGGGAATCCTTTCTGCTTTCCTCTCTCACCATTTGTTGTGTTCCTTCATGGGCCACTGCCCCTGATTCTCGGTGCTGTCGTTGCTGGGAAAGCTAAATGAGAACACAGGGCAACAAATGAAGGAGCTGCTGCCCCGGTGGCTCTGCTGAACTCCCGCAGCCGAGCGTGAACCCGTCGGTGGCTGCCACGCACGGGCACCTTCCCGGGGCCTCTGCTGCAGGGGGCACAGAGCCCCAAGCCCTGCAGTTGTTCTGTCTCAGAAAATCTCCCTTGAAGCAGGAGGTTTCCCTCTCCTGGCAGGGCTGGGGTTGCTGGCACACAGGTGGGTCTGGGAGCCCACAAACCCACGCACTCGGGAGTTCCAGGGCAGCTCCGTCACCCGGGAGCCCCGAGGCTCTTCCAGGGGCACCCAGGATCCCCCAAATTCTTCCAAGGAGCTGCACATTGCTCGGGGGGCCAGAGGAGCAGCACTGGCTGCTTTGTTGGGCAGCCTTGGTGCAGACAGAAGCACGCCCTAGAAATCTAATTTGAGCCAATGCTTCGTGTTTTCTCGGCTTCACAAGAGACATAAATTCAGCATGAGCATTTTGAGATCTGGTTTATCTGGGTTTATGTGCTCTCCATCACAGAGTCTTCACTGCAGAGCCCACACCAGCAACTATTTTCCTGCCATGAAAACCAGCATAGTTTTAAATTGACTTAAAAGCCATTGAACTCTCTTATGCCTCGAGAACACTCATGAATTTTACAGTAACTGAAACCTTTCTTGTCTTGTTACATTAAAAACATTTTCCAGAGGGCGTATGAGCTGCAGATCAACCATTCCTGGTGCCATTATAATTTAAAAGGGAGCAGATATTGTATAATTACAGATGTCTTGGATAACTTCCTTCTGATGAGAATCTCCCAAAGGCTTGTCCAGGTTTGGGGCCCCCAGGATGGGATTTTTCTTTTGCCAGATTTCTCTTAGAAAACATTTCAAGTAGCATTTCACACCTTGGTTGATCTGTCTTCAGGACTGTGGGCAAAATCTCCTGGGATTTTTATTAGGGATTGTGTGAGTCTGACTTTGATCACTCTGCATGGAGGAGCTGGAAAAGTGGGATCCTCTGGAACAGGTGGCAGAAGAACAGCACAGGCACTGAGCTCTGGAGGGAGAGGGTGCAGGAGGAACCAGGAGCAGCAAAAAGGGGAAGGTAAGAACTGCACAGAGCTGACAGTGGTTCTGCAGTGCCACAGACCCCACCTCCACACCTTTTCCTCTCTGTCACCACTGCACGTGCTCTGGTGATGATGACAGTCCCCCTTCATCACAGTTTCCCACTCTGAGCTTGATTATGCACATTTCTTGTGCAATTAAAACAGAAAAGTGCATCAGAATTTGCATTAAAAATATCCTGCCAATTTAAAACACTTGCAATTTCCTCCATGATCCACAGCTTTGAAAAGCTTTTTTTTTTTTTTATCCTCTCAGACCAGTTAAAAGACAGCATTTTCTGTCTTGGAGCCCAAGAAGGAAATTGTTACTCTTAAGAGCCTTATTGCTTATTAATGGAGGTAATTAAATGGCTCTAAGCTGAGGCCAGCATGCAGCAAGAGTGCCTGCACACATTCCCTGCTCTGAATGCTGCACTCAAATTAATAAAAGTATTGATGTAGACAATGGCTGATGCCTGGGAATTGCTCTTGAGACTGTAATGAAGACAGTTGCCTCCTCTGAGCTCCCTCTCACTATAATAAAGCTAAAAATAGCCCAGGTCGACACTTGCAATGGAGCAGCTGTTGAGCAACAGCATTAGATGCCAGAGGAACACCCAAAATAGACTGGAGGGGTGGAGGATCCAGCTCCTGATGGAGCCAAAGGGAAGCAAAGAGCTGGAGCAGAGCTCCTTCAGAGCAGAGTGTCCCTGGGTGTGCATGGGGATGTCAAAGGGGACCAAAGCAGCAAACCCAGGGGGTGAGGGGGGTGTTCCCTCCTGGATGAATCCCAGCTGCCCAGGGGGCTGGAGAGCAGGGAGGGCTCTGGAACTGCAGTGTGGGAGTTTGCTGCAGTGCTGGCTCTGTGTAAATGGCACGAGTGTGAAGCACAAATATCCCATCGGGGCGTTCCTGAGGGAACTCTCCGGGGTTTCCAAGTTGTTCTGGAAGAAAGTGGCTTGGTGTTTGCAGCCCAGGCTGTCTCCCTCCTGCAGAGGTGGGTGTGGAGGGGTGACAGAGATCACACATCAGTCAGTAAAAGCCAAACTGGCACAAAAACTTGATTGCTTAACCTCTGCTTAATCCCATGTGCTGATGATTTATTATTTAACTCCTACACAGTCCCAGGGAAGAGAGGTGGGGTTTGGGGTTTAACCTGCCAAACACAACTGTGACTCAGGGCGTGTTTTGTTTAACCTGGGTTAATCCCATCGGGGTTGCAAAGGTCCTGAGACCTGGGGGACAAGAAAAAGCAGGGCCAAGTGAGCAATTTGGTTTTCTGAATAGCATGAGCTCTGCTCTGCTGAGCATTTGGAACACTCTGCTTCAAATGATGTAAGACACGAGCAGGAATTTGGGTGTAAAATGTGGGCAGGTGGACACACAGTCCTTTGGCTTTCTGAGCCAAATGGAATATAAGCTTTGGGTTCTGTGCATTGAATATGGTCCCAGCAATGAGGAATCCCTGATCTGAGCCTGCACAGCTTCACCCTCTGGGATTTGGTGCCCACCAGACCCAAAACCAGTTGACAAAACCCACTGAGGCTGATGGAGGATGAGTAAGTGCATGGGAAAGGCAGGAGCTGGAGTGTTTAGAGAGTGTTTCCAGGAGGGTAAACCCCTGTAAGAGCTTCTGAAGGGAAGAGAAACTGCTGTTGATAAAAAGAGAGAATTAGCCAAGTGCTCCAGGAGTCTCAAATAAATTCATGCAGCAATTATTTGTCTTCCCCCAACAACCTGATTAATCAGTTTTTCTCGTGTTGTGTTTGCCTGGTGCTGGAACCTCTCACTGGATTTACTTTATTGGCTTTTATTCCCCGGTAATCAGCAATGGAAACCAACCATCAGGAACCTGCACAATATCCTGATGATGTGATGAAGTCAGGAGCTCTCTAAGAAATCACAGTTTTGGCAGTGTTAGACAGCTTTCAGTGACAGCTTGTTTCTAGAAGGTATTACAGGCAGGCCCAGCTTTTCTCTGTCAGCAATTATGCAGCTTCCCTCCAGAAGTCCTGATTTGCTCCAAAACAAGGTTCACTATGAACTGTAAAGATTTTTTTCAGTCACC
Organism: Manacus vitellinus; assembly: GCF_001715985.3. Classification (NCBI taxonomy): domain Eukaryota; kingdom Metazoa; phylum Chordata; class Aves; order Passeriformes; family Pipridae; genus Manacus; species Manacus vitellinus. The sequence goes on from NW_021940545.1 coordinate 5,637,804, forward strand.
AACAGTGTGGTAAAAAACAAGGCCCCTGCCCTGAGCTGGTCCCTCCCTGGAGCTGCATTAGATTTTGCTGCTTTAGGTTGAAGATGGTAACAGGAAAGTTTGTCTTTAAAAGCCTGGATGCAGCAACATTTGAGCTTGAAGAAGCCAATCCCATTTTAACTAAAGGCTCCCAGGACTGTTTGGAATCCTGTCCTGCATTGCAGGTGATGAAGAAAGGGAACAGGGCCAAAGCTGTGCCTTATAAAGCCCCTTCATTAGGAAATACTTCTTAATAGTTGTGTATGAATGCTTGCAATAAATATTTTAGCAACCACTGGGTGGGAGGGAGGGCAGAACATTAAGCCTGTGGTGGGTTTATTGCTGTTCTCCAGCAATTTATAGGAGGCAAATGCTCAGTGCCACTGCTTGGATGGATGCTGTGTGAATGCACTGAGGTCAGAGCAGGGCCAGATGAGCACCTTGTGGTGAACCTTCTGATTTCCAGGAGGGGGGAACCTGCAGGGCGTGGAGCTTTCAGCACTGCTTGGCACGGAATGGCCTCAGAGGCCGTGCCCTGAAGGATGCTGTGCCTGCCAGCAGAGCGGGCTGGGCGCTGCCGTGCCCCAAAGTGGAGCAAACCAGCCCAGCTGGGAGGGGTGGGAGCGGGGGCAGAGGGCTGGGACCGTGCCCTGAGCGCCGGGAGGTTGTGCAGAGGTGACTGAAGTCAGCACTTGTCACCTCTCGAGGGAATTCCAGCTTTCCCTGCGGAGCGGGAGTGTTTGTGTCAGGGCCGGGAGGAGGCTGAGGAAAGCTGCCTTTAATTTACCCCGGAGGGAGAAGGAAGAGGCTGAAAATAGCCGAGGGAAAGCGAGCAGGGCAGTGCTGGAGGGGGAATCCCTGGGAATGAAGGCGCGTCGCTGCGTTTGTTCCATCCCCCCGGGATGGAATATTCACTTCGCACCCGGCCCCTCCCGGAGCCAGCAGGGCAGAGGAGCTGGATTTCAGTCTGCAGGAGGAGGAGAGAAGCCGGGATGTAGGAGGGGCTGAAGCAGCTGGGATCGTCTGCGGGGAGGTGGCACTGGGAACTCGGAGCATCCCAGTGCCCCCCTGGGCAGGTGTGCAGGACAGGAGTCCTCCAGGATGCCCGTGATGTGCTCCCCTGCTCCAAACACCCACAGAAGACCCTAAAAAATGACCTCTGAACGTTCCCCCTAAATCCCACTAACTGGGATTCAAGCCCTGACTGTGCTGGGGTTTTAGCACAGCCCTCAGGAAAGGACAGGTTGGTTTTTGCTCCTTTTTTTGCTCACCCTTTGCTGCTGCCCGGGCAATGTGCTCTCACTGAGCTGCCTGGTGGGTTGTTTGCTCTGCTCAAGTGGCTCTGCTGGGCTGGAGCCTGGTGATGGCCCCTGAATCCAGCACGTCCAAGGGCTCTGGGGTCAGCACAGGGCTTCCTGCAGCACTCAGAGTCTCAGCTAATCTGTGCCATCACGAGGAGATTGGCCCTGCTGATTTCTGGAGGCTGTGATTTAATGTGGAGCTGGGGCTGGGAGCACTAAACAAGAGCTGTGGTTTGGTCTTGACGCAGCTCAGTCCCCCTGAGGATGGAAAATCACAGATAAACTTCTCATATTGTCAAGAATAAGCCCAATCCCAGGAGATTTACTTAGTTACAAATAAGAATTTTAAGGCAAGCTGTTTCCTTGCCACCTGTTTGTTGGATTATAACAATTTGTTTGTTGTCTTGCGGTGTTTTGCTTTTTTTTAATCTGGGAAGAAAAAATGATCTGTCAGGGGAAGCACAAAGCAAACCCTGTTGTCTCAGTTACAGCTGGAAATTTGGGGTGGTTTTACCTGCCCAGCACTGGACTGGCACAGCAAAGAGGTGGGTGCTTTGGGTGATCCTTGTGGCTACCAGAAGCAAATGGATTCCCTCACTAAGAAAAGAATTTAGGAACAGGGAACAGAAGGCAGGTGGAAAGAGTCAATACAGAACAGAGGGAAAGCAAAGCATAGCCCTGGCTGAGGGGACAGGGCTGAGGGTCAGCAGAGGTGAGCTCGGGGATGGCAGAGGAAATAATTCCTGTAAATGCTCACCATTATTCTTGAGTTTTATCTGGTTAGACAGCCCCTCACAGCAGCAGAAATAACAGGAGAATGGAGTAAAAACCACAGTAGCTTCTTGACCAAGATAACAAGTGACTGAGCTGGGCTGTGTGTGTAACATGCTCCCCATCCTGGGAATGGCAGGGGGGCAGGCTGGCAGCCAGAGGCTCCAGATGTGCCCAGAGGTGAAGAACTTCAGGCAGGAATGTAGCTGTGCTCGGGCAGGGGATGGCAGGAGAGCAGATGTGCCCAGCAGGACTCCTGGGAGTGTCTGAGGGTGAAATGCAGGAATGGGGGGTGCAGAGTGTGGGGATGGGTCTGGGGGTGTCAGAGCGGGGAAGGGGGTGGGCACAAGCCTTGGAGAGAAAAGAAACTCCTCCCCTGGCACAGAGGAGCCAGAGCTGCATTCCTGAGTGCCAGCCAGGCTCTGCCAGCTCCCTTCTGGAGCAGGAGGAGGACGGATGTTTCTCGTGCCAGAAATGGTGATGCTGGAAAGCTCTGCAGCCTGAAAAGCACAGGGGGAAATTTTCTGGGCTTGAAGGAAAGTTCTTCGGAGGTGTTGGACGCCTGTTTGTGCTGGGGAGGTTGGCACTGGCACTGCCCAGTGCCAGTGAGCCCCTGAGCCCTGACTGCTAGAGCTGTGCTGGGAGGTGAAAATGCTCTGTTGCAGGCAGGATTTCCAGTCCTGTATTTGCAGAAATGTGTCCCTCCCCATGGAATTCCCATCCCCACCGCCCTGAGGCCGTGCCAGCCTCTCCCACCCATCCAGGTGTGTCCCACCTGGGCAGAGGCACCGGGCAGAGGAGCTTTTCCCGGTGCCTGGGGCACATCCCTCACTCTGTCCCACCCCTCGGGGACGGTCCTGCCACAAAATCAATCGGTGGCCGTTCCCTGCTGTGTGTTTGTGCTGGGGCTGCAGATCAATCTAACTCACTTGGATGAATCCACAAGGGGAAGGAATTTAGAAAGGAAAAATGCCTCGGTGATGCTCAGCTTAGCTTGTTGCTATGCAACACCGTGCTGTAACCATGGCAACCCCCCGGAGCACCGTGTTCGGCCCCTTTCTGGTACAGGCTGGAAAGAAAATGGAATAGGGATCCTGGGGGCTTCTCCACACTGGGTAAGGATGGGCTCAGTAGCCCAAATTTGTCCCAGCATCCTGCAGGTTTGCTTTTGCAGCTACAGCTGGTTATTTCTGCAGTTACTCCTTCACAAAAGGCTTGGATTTTCCCAATTTTCAGCCTCTGTATTAAGAAACCCTGGGCAGAGCAGCAATAAAACTGCAGGGAACCCAAGCAGGCAGTGGTTTTGTGGAGCTGTGTTGTCCTGAAAGCAAAAGAGCAGATTTGTTCTGTGTTGCTGCTCCTGGTAAAGGAACGGGAAGCGTGTCCTTGCCTGAGCCTGTTCCTGCAGGGTCAGAGCGATTCCAGCTGTCACAAAACACCACTCCCTGGCCTGAGCAGATTCCTATTGCTTCTCCTGGGGCAATGGCCCCAAAAGCAAGGGAAAGAGTGGGAAATCTTTGGGAGTGAGGTCCAAACGAGGTGTTCTGGGGCTGGCACAGGATGGGAAGCCCTGGGTGGCTGTGCCAGCAGATCTTCCTTTCCCTGCCCTCCAGCCTGCAAGGGGGGCTGGGGTGGGAGGTGGGTGGCTGAGTCAGCTCTCCATGGTAGTCCCTTTACCCCCCTCAGCAGGGGACTCTCCTTTGAAATGTGGGACCTGCCAGGATGCAGCTCGAGGCACATTGTGTTTTCAAGGATGTCATAATTATCCTTTCCCACTGCACCAGGAAGGGGAGAGTTCTTGCTCCAGAGGTCTAGTGCCCCCCTTGGAGGAATGCTGAATCCCCAGGACAGCAGAGCAGAAGGAACCAGCTGGAGACGCTGCTGCAGAGCAGATAATTAAAGAGATTGGAAAGAAAAAGCAGCTTTGGCGAAGAATGAACACGCACACAAGTAGGAGGCTTGGAGTAGAATATGATAAATGTTTGGGATTAAGCATTAAACCCAGAAGGGGAGAGTAATCTGGATCATTCCTGAGGAGTGGGAGTGACTGCCTATCCATCTGGAGTGTGTGACGGGTGTGTGGGTGAGGTGAGCTGTTCCTGCCCATGCTGCAGATGTGCTGGAACAGGGAGGGGCATCCTCCAGCCTCCCAGGGGATCCCAAAACCTGCTGGAAGGTGGGAGCAGTGGTGGAGAGGGCTGGTCTGTCCAGGCAGGTTTGCTGGCTGGGGTTAGAGCAGCTCAGAGGTTTTATTCTGCTCTGCTCTGGAAGTTGCTGTGGGAAGGCAGCTCTGCAGTTGAGAGCAGTAATTGCCCTCCAGAGAAAATGAGAAGCCTGGAGCAGTTCTCCAGATGTGGAGCTGAACAGCAGCAGTGATGAACAGCCTTGGCTGCTGCCTGGCTGCAGGGACACTGTGCTGTGCTCCTGTGTGAGCCCAGCTCTGGGCAGGGCAGCTCTGGGGCTGCTTCACCCCCAGCTCTGGAGCCTGGAGCGGGTGGCACTGGAGCAGGACGTGGTCACTCCCTGCCAGCAGTGACCTTTCCATCCTCATCAGAGCCTCAGACACATCCCAATTCCACGAACTGCAGGTGCAGAGTTGCTAAGCAACACCACGATGGTGCAGCAGCATCCCATGCCCTCACCTCTGGAGCTGCCCCCCCTCCCCAGGCACAGCTCCCTCCTTCCCCGCTCTCTGGGAGCACAGGGAACGTGCAGGAGCTGTGGCTGAGCCCCATCAGCTTCTGCCTCCTTGGGAAACCCCGAGCAGGGCCCTGCTCTGGGGCTGGGGTGGTTTGTAGGGGCTTCAGAACCGAGGGCTGGGAGATCAGCAAGAGCTGCTGATGGTGTGAGCCTGGGTGCAGGGTGCTGCCTGGGAAAGGCAGGGCCTGATTTTCCTGGGAAAAACCTGGAACAAACTCAGGCAGCCTCTGGAAAGCTACTCACAGTTATTCTCTCATTTTCTCCTATTCTCCCTCATTATTCCCTCAAAGTCAAGGAGTTGAAGCAGCTCAAGTCTCAGCAAGTGCCTCAGCTTTGAATCACAGGCCATGGTTCGATTCTGACCAAATACTGGGTTTTTAGGTCAAACCTGTAGCAGGGAGGGCTAATATTTATCTGCTGGTGAGGCCAAGCAAGGAACAGGCTGACACTCTCCTTCCTTCAGCAAAAATGGTGAGTTCAGGCCAAAATGTTGTCTCTCCTTTGCAGTGTTCTTTTGGCAGCTGCGAGTTTTGAGTGTCCTTCCCCAAACCACCCTTTTTTTTCTATGTTATTATTTTTATGGCAGATGATATTTAGTCATTGGCTTTTATTGCAATCATAATTTTTTTTATGAACTTTGAGGGAACGCTGTTTCTGAGGGGATGGCTCTTCCACAGAGTTCCAGGCTGGCAGAACTCACTCACTAAATTCATCTTCCTCAGGCCAGTGTTTCACTGGCAGCAAATCCCTCCGGGGTCCCTTGTCCTGCTTTTAAAAAGCCATGAAATTCCCGTGTAATGGCACTCAAACAGCCCCAGTAAAGAGATGTATTAAACAGAGACTGAAATCCAGCCTGAGATGTTTGTGTTGCTGGGTTGAGATAACCAGTTATTGGCAGCAGAGGAATAAGATTGGCCACATTCAGTGACCAGCTGCTGGTTTTTAGTCAGTGAGCTCAGGAGCTGTGGCCTCTCTGCTCTTGCTGCTTGGTGGTGTTTCCCAAGCATGATAATTGTTCCATAATATATATACATATAATTGTTAATGGTTATATTATAATAGAGGGAAAACAGGGATGCAGATGGACCCCAGCCCTCACACTGGGCTGCCAGCAGAGCTGAGCACTGACTCTGAACTTAATGCTATTTTTCTTCTCTCTTTTGGTTCAAATGCAAAGTTGTAGAGACCTTTCTGGGCTCCTCTTCACTGCCAGATTACAACTGGGTCCTCCCCTATGTGTTTGTGCTTCACCACAACTCCCTGTTCATTTGGGGGTTGTGCTGAATAAATAGTGTCTGGCTATTTGATTTTTTTTTTAAAAAAACACATTTGTGATGACAATAAATTAAATTGCTTTTTGATGTTTGACAAATATAATTTTTCAGCTTGTTTTCTTTTTTACCCACGAAAATTGCAAATAAAAAAACCCACCAACAAGTCATCAACTCCAGAATGCAAGAAAGTGCATTTTATCAACAGAACGAAATTAGATACCTGTCAAAATACATTTGTCCTCAAAATAACTATTCATACATTTCATTTCCCTGCATAAATAGATACTCATCTGCTCTCTTCTGTCTGTCATTTGTTACTCACAACCCAGCACTGACTGTGGGAGGGAAATATTTAAAGATGCTTCCAAAGCAATGGGCAGGCTGGGTTTGTATCCTTCCCTCTGGCTTTCTGAGCACCATTCACTTTATTATGAACAAGAAGGGAAACATCTATTTAAAGTCAATCAAAAAAACAAAAATACTGTCTTCCAAAGCATTAATTCCTGGCTGCAGCTCCCTGTTGGGTTTCCAGCCCTTCCTCAGACGAGCAGCTCTCGGGGTTTTGCCTTCCCAGGCAGGGCAGAGCTCCTGGGGGTACTCAGGGAGACCCAGAGGGGTTCAGCTGCAGCCTCTGGGGGGAGGAATGGGAGCATTTGGGGTCCCTTCCATCAGAACTGGGTGATCCCGGGTCTGTCCCGCTGGATTTGTTTGCAGGGCTCAGGACCTTTTGGGGAGAGACATCCAGGGAGGCAGGGATGGAACAGCTCCAATGTTCCAAGGAAGCACAGCACTCCCAGAGGGAGTGCTGTGCTTCCTTGGAACATTGGAGCTGTTCACAGGTTAAAATTCCTGCTGGAAGCAGGTTGGGAGGTGCCCGTGCCAGTGCAGCGGGATGGTGGGAGCTCTCTGATGAGATGGGACGGGAGGAAAAATATCAAAAGCAAAGCTGCTGGTGGCGTTTCTACCTTGATCAAAAGCCTGAGGATATCACATGATGGGTATCACATGAAAACCAGCTTTGCAGCGCAGCCTCGGGGGCCAGAGGGATTTTTTGAGTTTTTATAAAGCTTTGTGAAGATAAAAAATGGTTAAACCTCCCTGCCCTGCTGCTGAAATTTGGGAGCTTTGCTCTCTCCCCTGCTCTGCGTGACAGAGGCAGCTCTGCCAGGCAATTCCTGGGGGGGAAGCAGCAGATCACTGACTGAGTTTGTCTGAAGTGTGCTGCCTGTTTTTTAATTTGTCAGGCCCAGCCCATCACCGCTGCTAATAAAATCTCATCTCTTGGTGAATCTTCCAGGATGAGCAGAGCACATCTGAAAATCAACGCACATAAAAGAGCCTTTTGACCAAAAGAGAAAACACCCGCGTTTGAAACACTGCAGAACCAACGACTCTCATTAGCATTTGCCTTTCTTCTGGAATGGTCCTCGGGAGCCATGTGAGCAGATTTAACACTGTGTGGATCAAAGGAACTCAACGGAACAGCCCTCGTGCCGAAGTCGGGTTGTCACAGCTCCGTTCTTGCCAACAGCACCACGTGTGCTGCCTCTCCCTCTCCCACCATCTTCCCTTCAGCTGGGCTGGGAATTCAGGCAAAGGTTGTTCAATCCCTCCCTGTTGCCTCTGACCTTGCTCCAGTTTTACTTCTCTGTGGGATTTAATGGAGCTTTTGCCTAAAGGGGAAGAGGGGTGGATGAGGGGCTGGAGAGAGGTGTGATCCATCAGCCAGGTGAGCCTTCCCTCGCTCTGGGAGTTCACCTGCCTGGCTCCTTGTCCTGGGTTTATTTGTTCCCCTCCTGCTCTCACTTGCCAGGCAGAGGCACCAGCAGGGACTGTGTTTGTGTCTCTTTGCATCTCCCCCTCCCTCCCTTCCCCTCCTGATGTTCCATTTCTGAATTAGCATTTAAATTAAGAGGGAAAGTGCAGGTGGGAGCTGAAGCCGTTTCCAGCACAGCAGCATCCCATGGGAATGCTGCCTCCTGTCTCCCGAGGTGCAGGAGCCTGGACACATCCCCAGCCCAGCTGAGGGTTTGCCAAGGGCAGCCTGGGTTAGTTCTGCTCCCAAGCACCTCGGGGTTCAGACCCACAGGGCAGGTGTGGAAAATACTCCAGAGGGTTTCCTGCAGGGCAGGAATGGTGAGGAGGTCCTGTCCAGCCCCAGGAGGGTGCTGAGGCCCCCCAGCATCTTCCTGTGCTGCAGGGAGGGGCAGAGGAGGGGCAGGGGGTTTAACAGTGCCCAGCCCAGAGCCCCCCTGAGAGCCTGGCCCTGCTCTGCAGAGGTGCAGGAGCTCAGCAGCATCGTTAAATACGCAATTTGGAGCCGAAATATCCTTTATCAGAAATTTATAACCCATTTAAAATGAATCCATTCAGGGCCCAGTGAGGGTCCTGGCTGAGGGAGGAGATAATTCCCCAGGTTTATTTATATAGTTTGATAGCTTTTATGCCAGGTTAGTAAAAAAAGAGTCTGTGCCAATAAAATACTTTCTCTGCTTGTAAAACTTGCGAGTGTTTTATCTGTGGTGCTGAATTGTTCTGCCTTTTAGCTTTATATGGGAACTGGTGGAGGGAGGAGAGACCTGGGTCTGCTTTGCTCTCAGCTTCAGCCTCTCTCCCCAGAGTCCCAAACCATCCCTTGGCATGGGATTTACTGGCATCTAAACCAGTGTCCTTCCCCGGTGCTGAAAAGTCCCGTTCTCAGAAAACATCAGCAAAATATTCCCCCCCCTGACTCTAAACCAGGTTTTTCACCTGGCAGGGAATGTCCTGCTCAGCTGCTCCTGCATCTCCTGCCCCTTTCCAGCTGCTGGACCTGCTCTGGAAAAGATCTGAAAGGCCTGAGCTGATATCAGAGTTCTTGGAGCAGATAAAGGCACGTGGGTGTGTTACCAGCAGCAGTCTCCAAGAGAAAGCGTTCCAGGGGAATCTGTAATTTGGCAGTGCTGTTTTGTAAGAAGTTTTATTCGTGTTTCACCCAGATCCACCACTGCAAACACACGGATTAATGGAAGCGTTTATCATGTATACAGAGAAAAATAAGGTGATCAAATCAGAACGAATTTCCCCTTCCCGGGAGATAGCAGAGCAATTACGGGACAATGCAGCCTGTGAAGAACCGAGAGGGGCCATTGTCGGCACACAATGGAGAGCAGAAAGGAAACCGGGAGGGAGAAGAAGAGCCGGAGGGAGAGACAGCGCCGGGGAAGGGAAGGGAACAAACTATATTATCTGTGACGGGGACACAGCGTAAAGCGGCGACATCAGTGACAACAGAGGCCCGGCAGGGAGGGAACCGGGGCTGCGATACCTGCGGAGAACCGAGATGGTGTCTGGGGGAATCAACGCTGGCAAAGGGTGTGAGGGGCACTGGCAGAGGATGGGGTGCTGGGGAGGGGGCTGCCACAGGGAGGAATAGGAATGGGACCCTCTGGAGCCTGGCAATACCCACCTGCTGTGCATCCCAAAGTCCCTTCGGTCCCTTATGGGTGATGCTTTCCCCGCAGAGGCCAAAGCTGAACCTGCCTCGTGGGACCCACAGGAATAAATTGCCGCTGGCCACTTGTTTTATTGATTTGTTTATTGTGGGAAAAACAATTCATCACCCTCATCTGATTCTGTTCTTGGGGGGAAAAAAAGTGAAAAATCTATCCCAGTCCCAGGGCACCTCATGGTAATGAACATTTTAAATGTGTTACCGAGCTGCTTGTGTTTCCTGATGAGCTTTCTGGAAAATATGATGTTGTGTTTCTAATAACCCTGTTATTGAAGTGTTATTGATTTGGAGGAGAGCATGCTAACATGAATTCTTCTCAGGCCTCTGGATAAGGACACACACTTGTGGGAGCTATTGCCTCTTAAGAGCTTTAGCTGAGCATAAGGTTCAGACAGCTTTGGGATATATCTTTGGGATATTAGTGACCAACATGGGCAGGGGGATGCAGCTCCACTGCTCCAGCTGGGAAATAGTCCAGTTCCTGCTCTGAGAGGGCCCAGCAAGTCTCCTTTGTGCATAAGCCCTGGAAAATCAGCAGTCCCCCCCAGCCCTTGCTGCTGGGTCCAGATGGAGCGTTGGCCAGGGCAGCTTTTTGGAGCCTCCTGGCTGCCAGTGGTGCTGCTGGTAATTCCTGGTGTTCTGGATAAACAAGGTGTTCACAGCTCAGATCACCCTGGTTTTCTGCCTGCCTTGGAGCCAGGCAGTGGAACACACGGAGCCTTTCTCCAGCTGACCCCTAATTACAGCCTCATTATTAAGGATGTTATTAGTCAGCCTCTGCCCATTAGGCTGCTCCTCAGTTCCAGAGGTGCAGCTCAGCTCGTGTCCCCTGCATTTCCCTCCTGCCATTTCCCAGGGATTTCCAGGGGTGAAAAATACCCAGAGCCCCACATGGGGAGAGGTTTTGTGCCCGAATGGAAGCCACGTGCAATTACAGTATTTTCCAGACCAAAACTGCAGGCAGGTCAGAGAACAATGACTGTAAAAAACACAAAGGGGAGGGGCAGAAGTCAATTCAAAGTTTGGAAGATTATTTCTGTTAATAGTGTGCTGATATGGAAATCCAACTGCAGACAAAGAGGCAGGAGTTCACTCATGGGTTGTAATGATGGGATTTTAAAGAACTCCACACTAAAAAGGAAAAAAAAAGAGAACTCCCCACTAAATCAGGGGGAAAAAATGAATCCATTGGTCTTACCTGTGTATATACCTATATTATAAGTCAAGTGCCCTTGGAATCACTACCAAATAAATGTTATTTGTTATTGCATTAACCTGCATCTCCTTCCTGCCCTGTTCACTGCAGGTTCCTGACAAGATGTGAGGAGTGGAGGCAACAGGTAAATTCGGGCAATTTAGAGAACACAGTGCATTCCTTGGGATGGGTTTGGGAGTTAAATGGCTCCCCCATGCACTGCACAGCTCTGTCTAATGACTGTGAGTGAAAGCACAGGGCAAGTCAGAGTGGGGTGCCAACACATTATTTGTCATAAAATTCCTTTTTCTAACTATTAAAGTAATAACTATAATCAATCTAAGCATGGGGAACCTTGTAAAACCAATTCTCAGCAAGTAGGTGCAAAATAACTTCTGTCGGGAGGATAAATATTGCTTTAAATGGCACAGGATGGGGATGACTAATGACACGTTATACACATATTAAAAGCCTGTTTGTATTTCCATGGCTCATGACAGGGAAGTGTGAAAGCATCTGAGCCTTCACCACCCAAAGAGCTCTGGGTCCTGCAGTGCTGAATGGCTCAGTCTCCACTCAAACATCTCATGAGGTGCCATCAAAGCATCACCTCTCCAGCCCAAATATCAGGTGTAACCCCCTGTTTTAATGCTGCTCCAGGTGAAATTAAAAAAAAACCCTCCTCAAATGGTTGAGGAGCAACTGCAAGGATCCTAAACCTTGGCTGTCTTGCTTTGCAAGGATTGTGGAGCAGTGGGAGCCGCTGATGTGGAAGAGATGAGAGGTCTGTGCTCTGGGGGAGGAAGGTGGCCATGGGACAGGTGGGTGCCCAAAAAGATGTCTGGATTCTGCTGGGAACAGTCAGTCAGGGGGATTCCACAGCACATTTAGAAGGGAATGATCTGATGAATAAATGGACTTCACCCCTTGCTCAGCTCCAGTGAGGAGCAAACCCCTGAAATCTGTGCCTGCTGCAGGACCAACGAGAGGAGGGAGGGAGATGTTTCCCCAGGGGGGAGTTCTGTGTCTGGGAGGTTCAGCAGACACACCAGGGTGGCTCCTTGGGGCTCACAGGGTGGGCAGTGCCCCTGCCTGGGTTCCTGCTCCTGAAGGGATCATTCCTTTCTGTCTTTGGTTCTTGTTTTTTTGCTTCCCAGCCACCTCTCACTGGTGCTCCCTGGGCGGGGCAGCCAAACATTGGTGCAGAAACGGAGGGGAAAGGGGCAGCTGGGCTGAGAGGGAAGAAATCCCTGCTGATCCTGTCAAACTGACCCCCAGCTTTGCCCCAACAGGGTGGTGGCAGGAGGAGGCACATTCCCTGCCCAGGGAAGACTCTGCCAGTGCTGCTCATGCAGGTGGAGGCGACAGGACTTGCTGCCTTGTTTACACCTAAAATTAGCAGTGAAATGAGGGAATATGATGCTCACAATTTCCAGACAATTAAATTTAAATCTGGCCATTTGCTGGGCTGTTCTGCAAGGTGCAGCCCAGCAGTTAAACAGGCCAGTGTTCCTGCCTTGCTCCAAAAAGCTGCCTGGCCCTGGGGATTAATGACCCTGTGTAGTCTGAAAGCCAAACTGTGAGGAGAGAGAAAAAACACTGATTTCCCCCCTCCCCTTTTCTTTTATTAGACTCTAAATAATTAAGAGGCGAATCCTGCTCTGTGGCTCAGCTCTGCTCTGCAACCCGAGCGGGCCCTGAAATCCATGACTTGCCATTCCCAGTTCCCTAGCAACGAGCCAAAGCAGGGAAATGGGCTTGGCCTCATCACAACGAGATGCTAAAGCAATTAATATTCATCAGCAGCGTCCCCCCTGCTCGGGGAGAGCAGGCCTGGAGTTGGGCTTGGCTTGGAGAGGGATGGAGAGCAGGGGGCACGTGGCCGGGCAAAGGGGCACCTCTGGAAGTGGGAACAGGAACCCCTGGACATGGGGAGGGTGCCCCCCCCCAAAAAAGAAGGGCTTCCTCTGATCCATGTGCTCTGCTCTGGCTGGGTTTGCCTGGGGCAGTGCTGCCTGTCCCCACCCCGGCGCTGCAGTGACTGGGATTGCCAGTGGTTCCACGCATTCCCAGTGTTTATCAACATTTCTAGCCCTGTGTTTGGTGTTCCCACACATCCCCAATGTTTATAAACATTTGTAGCCTCGTGTTTGGTGTTCCCACACATCCCCAATGTTTATAAACGTTTGTAGCCCCGTGTTTGGTGTTCCCACACATCCCCAATGTTTATAAACGTTTGTATCCCTGTGTTTGGTGTTCCCACACATCCCCAATGTTTATAAACATTTGTAGCCCTGTGTTTGGTGTTTCCACACATTTCCAGTGTTTATAAACATTTGTAGCCCCGTGTTTGGTGTTTCCACTGGGAAATGACCGAAGACCCAGACCCAAAAACAAAGAGTGAGGAAGGTCAGAGAGAGAAGACACAGTTTATTTGACAGCACAAAGTCCCATTTTCAGCCAAGGCTGTAGGAGCACCCTGAGCTCAGCACCAGCTCCTTGTGTTTTCCATGGAGCTGGGGTGGGACCAGGCTCTGTGCCCCCTGTACCATGTCAGGGGGCTGCAGATCCCTGCCAGCCTCTCTGATCCTGCCCTTTGCCAGCCCCACCAGCAGTGGCACAGCAGCGGTGCTGACTCTTCCATGGACTGGGATACCCAAGAGTCCCTTTCTGTTAAAGAATTCCTTCCTGAATTACTGCAAACACGATGATTTTGGGGCCTGGACACCACAGGCAATGCTGGATTAATGGAACAGATGCACCTGTAGAGCTTTTGTTGGCTGCATCTTTTTGAGGATGAGAAGCATCTTCAGCTTTCCTTCTCTGCAATAAAGGTCTCTGCCTTGTGCCAGCAGAGCAGGATGCAGGTTAAAACACATTTAATTGACCCCTGAGTCATTACTTGTTTATGGGGGAGATAAAGCAACAGATTTAAAATATTTAATTAAACGTTAAAAATTTGGTAGCAAGTTAATTAACGTGGAACATTTGCTTCCCGAACAAACACTTCTTAAGACAGGGTAAGCAAGGCAACAATAATTGTAACAATTAATTAGGAATTAAGCTGATAATGGGTACAGCTGCTCACAATTAAGAGCTAATTATGTCAAGCACTTTCACCAGTTGGAGAAGGACTGGAGGCTGGTGGGAGGTGCAGGTGGGAGAGGTGCAAATAATTGGTTTGGGGCTTCCTGGGACCTTTATAAGGAGCCACCCCTGAGGTGTTCCTGTGATGCCTCACCCTGCAGGTGTAGAGGGAGTTTGGGCCTCGCTGGTTTTGCTGCAGGAAGAGACAAGATCTGCTCAAGGTAGGGCTGAAGTGGTTTTTTTTTACTTTTGTCTTGCCCGCAGGTGGGGGCGTGGAGGTTGAACTTGAACTGGTTTGTGTCCAAAGTGTTGCAGAAGGTGAGGAACTGAATTACAGAGCTCTTCTGGTGTTGTGCAATGTGGAGGTGCTGGTGTGGTGTTGGGCAGGTGGTTTTTAGGGTCCCTGGGCTGTGCCCCAGCGTTTTGTGCTTCGTGAAGTTTGTTTGGGGTCCCTCCCAGCTTGGGCCAAGAATAAATCCAGTCTGTGAAGTTGGAGCTGGTTTTTAACCATCAGGAGTTCTGAGACATTGGTGCTGTGGGGTTTTTGGGGAGGCAAGAAATTCAGCTTCATTCCAGGTAAGGCTGGAAATTGTGTCTTGACCGAATTAGCAAAGGCTGGGAAGGGATCCCTTCCAAAGGAAAAAGTGTTTATCAGCAGTGATCTGTGTTTGGAAGACTTTCAAGCCCTCGGGTTTTAGGGGAGCATCAGTGTTTCTTACTTCATTTTAATGAGAATAAATGTTTATGAGAGGCCTCATTCAGTGGAAAAGCTGCTGTTTCTCAGTATTTTATTTGCTCTTGGTTTGGAAGGTAATGATTTCATGATTTCAATGCCTTGGGCTTCTGGTTGCTTCTGAGACTCAGTGGTGTATCCAATGCTGAAAAAGCAGAAAGACTTGACACTCGAAGACAGTAAAAAAATTCTGTTGCTACTGAGTCCCCCCGAGGGCCTTTAATTGCATTTATAGGTGGAGAAATTAATCTACTTCTGTTCCTCTGGCTGTGCCAGAGCAGGAATTCTCCCACTGCAGAGCACCAGGGCTTTTTGCTGTCAGGAGAGTGAATATTCCAGGCTGGATATACCAGGGATGCTCTGAAGTTGTGGATAAATTTGCTGCTCACACTCTTGAAGAGCACGATGGCAAAGAAAATAACAGCATAAGGCTTTAATGTGTTATTAAGGCCTGGAATAAATTACAGACTATCACAGAGGCAAAACATTAAATAATAGATATAATACAGTGTCAGCTTTAGGAAGACAAATTGTGGCAGAAGCTGTAAATAAAAGGAGTGTGTGAAGTGCTGGCACCGTCCCAGGGGATGGCTCTGCTGCTCTGCAATATTTATGTGCTAATTCCTGGGTTTGGGAGCGTGTTTGGAGCCTGGAGGGAGGCTCTTCACTGCTGGGGTGCTGAGAGGAAAGGGCAGGCAATGGTTTCTTGTTAGTTTTTGCCTGAAAGTACCATAAAAATGGGTCTGTTTGATGCTGTGGGAGCTCCAAGTCCCTCCTGCTGGCCCAGACAGGCTTTCCCCAGGTCACCTTTGACACGTGTTTCTCTGTTCCTTGGAAGCCTGAGCGTGTCCCAAGGCAGCCAGGCCAGCCCAGAGATGGTTCCTGCTTTGCTTCCAGGCTTCTTTACTTGGGATCTCCTGTGCAGGGAGCAAAAAGATGGGGTTTCATTCACTTTTATTTCCCCCCCCTTGGGAAAGATTCAGTTTTTCACTGCAGCATCTCTGGTGGGCAAAAGGTAGATTTTGAGCAGTCTGGGCCCCAGGGTGACCTCGGGGCATTGTCCTCTGGGCTGACCACAATGCCCCACGTTGTGGTTGCCCACTTGCTCTTCCCTTGCAAAATAACAGCCTGTCAGCAGCCCCTGGTTGTTTTTGTAGCATAATGAAGCCTGGACTTTGCCAGCACAAGACAATGAAATGCAATAATTGGGGCTGTAAAACCCATCTGTTTGAGCACACTGAGTTTTTTTTCCATGATGTGGAATTGCTTGTGCTTTCCATTTATATTTAAATTCCTGCCTGTGGAGATAAGTCTCCCTGCCAAGGCAGCAGAGCCTCTGGATGCTGGAATGAGGCAGTGGTTGGGCACCAGCACTTTCCAGGGCTGGCATCCCAGGTCCAGGCTGTGCCTCCAGCTGGTTCTGCACCTTGGGAGTGCAGATCCCTGGCACTGCTGGCATTCCTGAGGTTTTGCTTGGAATTGTCTTGGACTGTGGGGAGTCTGGGGGCTAAACCTTCAGTGGTGCAGGTGACCATCAGTTTTTGGTGTTCAGTAGAACTGCCATGAGGTGCCTTGGGGAACACGTGCAGGTCCTGCTCCTTCCCAGCCGTGCCCTGTTGTGTGTCCAGGGGTTACATCCCCAGGGATGTGACTCCTCCTCAGCTGCAGCCTCTCCCTTCAGGCAGCTCCTGTGTCACACAGCTGCAGGTTTGGGCCATCCCTCCCAGATTTACCCCCAGCCTGGGCACAGGGGGTGGGGGTGATGGGTGGCCCCTGTCCCTGTTCTGGGCATCCCTGGCAGAGCACTGAGCCAAGGTGCCCCAAGGGCTGGGCCAGGAAGGACCCAGGGGTGGGTTCAGTGAGGAATCACAGCATTACTGGGATGGGATTGCCAGGAAACATGTGTCATGCAGGCTGTTGGACTGCAGTTCATGTAAAATTCCATGTTCAGCCTGTTCTTGGGCTGTAACCTCCTTCCCTGGCTACACCAATGCTCCTTGGAGCAGTGGTTTTTCTTGCTCTGGCTGCGTGTTTGCCTCTTTTAGGATAAAAATGATCCTTGTTGCTTCTTATCCTGAAGCCTCCAGCAGCATTCATGGGCACCATCCCAGGGAAACCTGTGCTTTCCAGAGGTAGCTGGTTAATTCAACTCCTTTATTTTTAGTCCAGGAAACCACACGGGGCTCTTTGTGCTGTGCAGGAGGACAGATCCATCAGCAGGCAGACAAGGAGGACGGGAAAATGTGTGGCTGTTTTCACATGTGCAGGAGCAATCAGCAAGGAGGTGTTCCAAGGGCTGTGATGTGCCTGAAGGAGCAAGCTGGGGGGAGGAACAGAAACCAAAAATCCCCCGTGTGGCTGCCGGGTCTGGGAGTGTGAAAAACAACATGAAACCACGTCAGGTTTTGGAGCAGTGTGTGGTTTATGGGCTGGAGAGGATGGAGTGGCTCTCCCCTCCCCAAAGATGTTGAAATAAGATGTCAAATCTGCACCGAGGCACCACCGGTGAGGAGGAGATTGAGTCTGCAGGGTGGCTTGTTGTGATTCCAGGAGATCTGAGTTCTGGAGCTCTAGGAAATAAATACATTCATCTGCTTTAATGCAGCAGAGCAGGGGCAGCTCTGCCTGAAGCAGGAAGGTGGCATCATGTGGAGACTTCTCTCTTCAGCAATTACTTGGGTTTGATGGTCTGGTGAGGACACAAAGCAGAGCCCTGAACACAGCACCGTTCACTCCCTGCCTGTAATTATCCCTCTTGCCAGCACTCAAATTGCAGGAGAAGCACTTAGCACAGGGCAAGGAGAGCAGCTTTGAGTCACTCCTAATGTTTTCACTGGAGATGGATGAGCTGCCAGGCAGGGAAGGGACAAAACCATCTCTAAGGAGCTGGGGAGGGACCTCAAAATAAAACCGAGCAGCTTCCCTGTTCCTCAGTGTGCTCATCCCTCAGGATTGGAATAACAATTAAAAGCAGGCTCAGTGCTCTGTGTCAGACTAAAGGGGCTGGAGGCACAGTTAGAGCAGGATAAACAGAAATGGGCCAGGAGTTCATTGGGTTGTTTGGGGAGGGGGACGAGGCTGTTTCATGTCATACACTGGAAATGTCCCCTCGTTTCTGGCTGTCCCATCTGACACTCCCAGCCATGTGTGTGCCCTGGGTTATCCATACCACTCCCACTGGAGTGTCTGGGCTGTGTTTCCCTGGAGCAGTGTGTGCTCCCATGCCAGGCTGGGCCAAGGCTCTCCAAGCTGTGGTTCCTCAAGCTCCTGCCAAAGCAGGAAATTGTCTCCTCAGCTCCTCTCAGACTGAATAACCACAAAAATTAAAATAAAACCTGGAGGAGGGGAGGGAAAAAGGCATTTCCAACCTCTTAATTTTGGTGGGATAGCACAGGACAGATGCCTGGGTGCATTCTGCTCCCTGTTGCTGTTTTCCACTCGGAATGGTTTTCAGGGAGAGTATTGAATGGAAACTTATCCCACTCCTGCTCAAAGCACAACAGATTCTCATTCCTAATAAGCTTCCCTGCTGCCAGAGCTGTGTTGCACAGAGCTCATTACTGCAGGAGCACTCTCCTCGTGCCCAGGCTCTCCACTAAGATGCAGTTCATGTAATTTTAGGGGCTCTGTGAGCTGTGTGTGAGCCCCCTCCAAAGCAGGGCACACAGCAGTGTCTCAGCCAGGTCTCCTCAGGTGATCTGTGCTTTGTGTGTGTGTATAAAACCTCAATTTTTCTTCTCTGTTACCTCAGTTCTGTTGGCAGAGACAACATCTGTGCCTTGGAGTGTTGGTCTGTGTGGGGTAGTGGACAGTGGAGGGTTTTCTCTGCAGTAAAAATCATGGACAGAGCCATGAAATGGGTATGGAAGGAAAATACTTCCATGGCTTGACCTGCACATGCCTAAACAGTAAAATGTGTAACTCAGAGGTGAATGTGCAGTAAAACAAATGAAGAAAAACAGCACGATGAGCTCACTTAAACTGTTTTTTTTCTCTGGAGTTGGCAGCATATTTAAGGGTTGGACTTGTGCTTAACATTGCCCTCTTTTTTTCCTGATCAGATCTGGGGCAGAGAGGGGCTGGCTGGGGGTGTCAGTGCAGGAGAAGGACATGTCTGAGGGACAGGAGCTCACTGGATGTGCCAGTGGGGTCCCTGCACTGGTTGTACTGGGATTGCCACCACAAGAGCAGCCAAGCCAGGGTGTCACACACTGCTGGCAAAGCAGGGGCTGATATCCTCAGTAATTCCTGCTCTGGAGCAGTGTCCATGTTCCCAGGGAGGGATTTCTCCCTTTCAGGGGGTTCCTTGCCCCACCTGCTGCTCCCTTTGGGCCCCTCCTGCTGCCATTCACAGCATCCTGGTGGGGTTCCCTGGGCTGGAGCCCCTTGGCTGGCTGGGTTCAGAGCCCGTGCTGATGCACAGGGGGGTTATTTTTAAAGCCAGGGATGTTTGCAATTATCTAAAGTGTGAACACATGCTTCTCCCCTTGTGAAAAGAAAGCACTGGGCCCTTAATGAGATTTATTCTTCCAAGCCTGAAATAAATTAAACATAGCAGCACAAGCCTTTTCTGCAGCAGTGCAGGGAGGCTGTAAATATTTCTGAAATGATCTAATTCTTTGATACTTTTCACCAGGCAGTAGCACTTCCAAGTGTTTCCCTTTTAAGGGCTCCTTTTCCACCCGGATTCCTCTTCCATGCAGTCACTGGTGTGGTTTTGGTCCTCTCCATTGGCAAGATCCAGGGAGTTTCCTCCTGAGCTCAGCACTTTGACGAAAGCAGGTTAGGAGGGAAACTTGAGGCCTGAGCCAAGAGAGGGAGCTGCACTGTGGCTTGAGGGGTGTTTTGGTTGATTCCAGCCTGGATTTTTAATCCTGCGTATTCTGGACAGGAGGCAGTGTTGCTGTTCTTTGCCTGCTTTCCCTGAGCTGCAGACAGGAGTTAAGCCTGAGGAGGATCAAGTTTTTGGATGATGTCCTTCAGGAGCTGTGGCTTGAGGAGTGGCATCTCCTCAGGCTGTGGAGAAACCTCTTGTACTTGGGGGAGAAGGTGGTGACAAAGCACCAGCCCACCAGAGACACCTTTTCAAGCCTGAACAAATCATGTAAAAAATTAAATCTCTCAGGTTTTGGTCAGTAAACTGTGGTTTAAACCCTTCCTTTTGTCCCTGTCTCGGGCTGTAAACTCAGGGGGGAAGGAATGTGCACCACAAAGCAGCCACTTGCTGGGGAGGTGACAGCAAGATGGATGGGAGTCAGTGGAGGGGTTTGGGAGCTTGGTTTATATCCCTCCTCCAAGTCAGGAAGGCTCCCAGCTGTTTGCACATCTGTTTGTGCTGAGAGATGATGGTCATTTTTTGTGCTTGGGGTGGCTGGAAAAAAAAACTTGCTCCCTCCTGCTCCAAGTTCCAGGGTGCCAGTAATTGCCTCAAGTGTCAGCTCTTGTCACTTAAGGTTTAGGCTCTTTAAAGAGTAACTCTAATACAGGCTGTGAGTGCCCACTGGGGCTCTGAGATGCTCCCTGTGACTTGTGAGGAACAGCAGAGGACCAGAGCAACAGTGCAAAGATCTCTCATTATGAGGACTACAGTTAATTAATTAAGAACCACACTTGCACAGATGTCACAAGTCATAGGAGTGAGTTTAAAGGGAAAAAAAAAAGCCAGTGAGTAATTCTGGGATGTCACTTGCTTGCAGTGAATGCTGGGCAGAGCTCTCACGGGTTGGAGCAGATGAAAGTGGGGTTTTAGCAGGGCCTGGCCAGCAGGAGGGATCCCAGCCCCACTGCTGGCTTCGTGTTTCTGCTTTGTGCTTGAGGGGGAAAAAAATGTTTTTCTTTGAACTTATTAGCTATTATTTATGAGTCCTGAGGGTGCTCTTAAAAAATACTTTAATAGCTTGATTTCTAGATGACTTAAAAGTAACCTGTCAAGTTAGGTTTTTATGCTGTTCCTTGGAAAAAGATCTGTGTTCTTGTAGCCTCCTTGTAGTCCTTGTGCCTTTTTCCACTGCTGTTCCATGGGGGTGCTTTAGCTGACCTTGGCAATCCCTCCCAGCCCTGTCTGCTGGGAATATGGGATCCTGCTGGCCCTGTCCCTCTGTCCCACCAGGGGTTTGTCCCCCAGCCACATCTGATGTGGGGGCTCTGTGTGTGCTGACAGCTCCCCCCTGGCAAATCCCACAGCTCTTAACACAAACCAGTGCCTGCTCTGGGGCTCCTCTGTGCTCAGGGGGCTTTGCCATTCTCCTTTCAGTCCCTTGGCAGATGTTTTCCAAAAATAAGGCCCTAACTGGAGCCAGCTGCTTGCTCTCTGCATTGGTTTTCTCCCTCTGATTGCATTTGCTCTGCTCTGGCAGCAGCTCCCATCCCACAGCCACTGCCTGCCCTGCCATGGATGCCATGTAGGGAATCAACAGACCCCTGAGAGGGGGGAAAAAAAATAGATGCCAAACTGGGTTGCTTCAAACTGTGAATTAGCTTGGGTGTGTTTAGAGGTTTTGGTCAGAGACATGAATATTTGTGTTTTCCTTTGCTGTTCCCTTGCTCTGGATGTGGATCAGGGTTTTACAGAGCTCAGAAGTCTCAGAGGGGTCTGGGTAACCTGACCCAGGGCTCACCCCGCTTCAGCCCTGGCTGCAGGGTGTTGTAATGGACAGAATATCAACCCTGAGAATATCTAATTCACTGCTGAATTGATTTTTGTAAGTGGGGCACTTCAACATCTTCATTTTCAAATAAGTATTCAGTGGTTCCTGGATAAAGCCTGGGAAGCTCAGTGTGCAGCATTGCCTGTGACACTGTAAAATCCATCAGGTAGAAGGATTTTTGGCAGGAAACCTTTTAAAAAAAGAAGAGGTTCCTGAATTTAAATTTTTCAGACATAGGGTTTTTTTAATCTCCCCAGAGCTGAGGACAAAACAAGCAGGAATGTGTGAGGAATTAAACACCTTGGCAGTGCTCCTGTGCCTCCCAGCTGCAGATTTGGGGGCATTTCTGAGCCTTTGCAGCCCCTGTGGGTGGGGAGGAATGAAGGGCACTTGGGTCTGAGGCTGGCACTGGCAGGAACTGGGTTATCCCAGAGCCTTGTCTTGGGAGCTTCCTGCCTGGCTCTTGTCCTGATCCCTCTTTGTGGTTGCCTCCCCATTCCAGAGCTTGCTTACAACTCAGAAGCAAAGTTGTAGAAGCAAATCTTGTATTTTTTTCCCTGGACAATCCCCTGGAACAAACTGCTCCCCATCAGCCCCAGGTCTGCAGGGTGCAAATAAAGGGGGCTGTGGCAGCCTCTGCCTTGGATCTCACTCCCAGGGGCCTTCTGGGGACAGCAAAGTCTAATTTTATTAGCTTCATTATCCTTTCCTCAGGAATTAATAGCTTCTGAGACTCGTGGCCTGGTGTGGCTGATTTATGTTGTAATTGAGCAGCACCAGGAAAATTTGCTGCCTGGATACAAAGGTCCAGACAGGACACAGACCCCTCCCCACCTGATGGGGAGGATGCTCTGGGTGTGCCTGAGGGTGAGGGGAACCCTCACCTGCTTTGGGGGGCTGCTGCTGCTGCCCAGAGTGAGCCCAGAGCTCTTGGGGGGGCAGACACTTAACCAGTGCCTTAATTTTTATGGAAAATGTGCTTTGAAACTAAAGGAGCTGGGGCAGGTGGAATGGCTGCCTGATGTTCTGCATGGAGAATGTGGGAACGACAGGGTTTTATCTTATGGAACTCCAAGCTAAGGGGATGTCTCTGGTTGTGGAATTATGTTTTCTGGCTACTGGTAAGACATGGACAGACTTCACCTTGTGTGGGAGCTTCTACAGGCTGAGACTGCAGCAGCTGGAATTCTGAGGCTCTTTTTCTTTTTTTTTTTTTCCCCCCACACACATTAAAAAGCTGTCCAGAAGGGCCTGTGTTACCTAAAATACCTGTATTTCAAGAGATATCAGCCTGGAGTAGATGCTGTAACTGCTTCTCTTGAAGTTCCCTCTCTTTTGAAACAGCAATAGAGAGGAGGGAGGGATTTGTTAGCTATTATCTCAGATCTGAGGGAGAGGGATTAAAGGGAGAATTCTCTGTAGCCTTTGCAGTTGTGTTCCAGGAAACAGCACCTCGGTGCCACAGGAGGCTGGGACAGGGAGGGGTGGGAGCTGTCATGTGGGGAACTCAAAAAGATGACTTTGGCTGTGTGGAAATGGAGCTTTGCAGGTCCCTGGTGCTGGCAGCAGAGCTCATGAGACTGGGAGAGACCAGAGGGCCAATCTCAGGATTCCTGCCTTGGGAACCAAAGAGCTCAGACCTAAACCAAGGGAAAAGGTGGTTAAAATCCCAAGGTGAGCCCCCAGCATGTCACACAGGAGCCTGAGGGGCTGTGGAGAGCTTTGGCAGTGTCAGGGCTGGCCATGCACTGCTGAGGGCAAGGTCAAAGTGGCAGAGGGGTTAATCCCCTGGGACCTGCAAGTGCAGCCTGGCTGGTTAAAATGTGCATTTGCAAGATGAGCCCTCACCAGGCTGCTGTGTGTGGTGAGAGATCCCTTTGCCTTGTCTTGTGATGCTTGCCCAAAATCAGTGGTGTCACCTCAGGGATACCAAGTGGGCAGTGAAGGGAAGTGCTGGTGGAGGACACAACACTACTGCAATGGCCAGCCCCTCGTGCACTCATCCTGTCAGCAACTGGGGTAATTCCTGCCTTGGATCAGAGGGGAAATGGAGCAGGTTTGCCCCAGGGGTGGGGATGGGGGCCCTGGGGCTCGGGGCTGGAGCCACTGGATGGCACTGCTGCCTTGCACAAATCCGGGAGGAGCTGCCTTGGTCTGGGAGGGAAAAAGGGAACTGCTGCCAGGGACGGAGCTTGGGAAGGGCAGCTCTCACATCACCATGGCTGGGTCCTGCTGCCAGCCATGAGAAGAGGCCTGGAGTGCTACTGGGGGTGTTCTCCAGCCAGGAATGGCTCACAGAGCCTTCAGCTTGGGCAGGGCTCCTCTGCAGTGGGTGACTGTGCCATCCTCCCAGCCTGCATTTGACTGAGGGGGATCAGCCACCACCAAAGTTACCCAGGAAGGCTGGAGAACAGGAGGCAGATGCCTCCCAAACCTCCTTTGGGTGCACTGGGGTGTCTTCAGACCCTCCTTTGTGCTGGGGGGTTGAAGGGCAGCACTGCAAGGACTCTCAGGGCTTTGCTTTTGCTCCCTTCTCCACTCTGAGCTGACTAATGGCAAAGGCAGAAGTCCAAGGAACACCTGGCAGGAGAAAACTCTCAGAGAGAAGGAGCAGAGACACTTCTTGGACTGTGCTCAGAAAGTTTTGGGCCCTTAGATCCTGTGTTGGACCAGACACAGCTGGGGGAGCTTCAGGCCTGGGAGACAGAACAAGGATGACAAATCCAGGGAGTTCACAAGGGGAGAGAGACGGATAGAAAAACTTTGTGTGAGATCAGCAAATGGAAACTCAACCACTTGACCTTCTTTGAACTTATTTCAAATCCATCAGGCATGGAGAAAATTGAGGCTATAACTCAGGTTGCTCCTGTTGGTCACATTGCCATTTCCATTACACTGGGCTGTTTGTCTTAATTGAGCTGGAGCCTGTCCTATGACTAATTGTCAGGTCACACTGGCCCTAAATTAAAGAACAGGATTTCTTACTTTTAACAACTTTAAAGTCCAGTTATCATCACATTTCCTCCAAAAGCCTGTGGTATTTTTCCAGGCAGGCTAAACTAGTGTGCTGAGTTCAAACCAACCCACATTTTTCTTTTTGGGATGGTTATTTACATCCCAGTAGTGCCCACACATAAAATGGCCATGGAGACTGGTCTGAGCCCTGGGAATTCACTATATCAACAGAAAAAAAAAGGCAAGAAAACCTGCTTTCTGCTCAAACCTCTTGCAAGTTTGTAAAAGAGGAGATAAGTAAAAGCCAACAGGGGTTTGTCAAGAGAGGACCGTGTCAGACCCATCTGGTTCCCTTTCCTGTAGGGTATCAGGCCTTCTGCACGAGGGAGGGCAGTCAGGGATCCATAGGTTTGGATTTCAGATGCTACAGAAGGAGCAGATGCTGCCCAGAAGTGGATTGTGCAGGGAAAATGATGTTATCATCCCATCCTAGTCCGTGCTGCTGGGGCCTTGGCAGCTGCTCTGCAGCTGGGTCTGGACACCTCCCTGCAGGACAGAGCTGATTAATGGGTGTGAGCTCCAGGCATGCTCAGAGGGCTGGAAGGGAGTAAAAATACAGTAAAATGTGGTGATTTAGAGTGGGGAAGACAGGCTGGATGTGATAGCAGCCTTCAAGTACAGAAAAAGCTACAATAAAGGAGAAATGATCCACTTTTCGTGCCCGCAGTGGCCAGTGCAAAGCCCACTCTGGGGCACTGGTGGAGCCTCATTCCTTGTCTCCTGGTAGCTGTATGGATGGGTTTTATCTCAGATTTATCCCTCTGTCCAGCTGCCAGTGTGGGGCCATGGGGAAAGAGGATATTTAGGGAATAGCAGGAGCTGCAGAAGAAAGCAGAACTTGCAGCAGCGGGTGGGGAAGGGAGGTGGGAGTGCAGGGTGGGGATGGGGGTCACCTGTGCAGCAGCACCAACTGCTCCTCAAAAATCTGCTGCTGGGCTCTCCCCATAAGCAGCTTTTAAAGGGAAGACCCAAGGGATGGAGGGGATGGTGGGTTCTGTTCCTAAATGGCTCTGAGAAAACAGAGCAAGGGATGATCCAGTCAGGCAAAGGGCAGCGGGCTGGGGAAGCTGCTCACCCTGAAAAGGGGCTGTTCAGTGCAGTGATATGGGTTGTTCAGTTCATTAAGCAAATACAAGGCCCCTCAGTTCCCTTGGTCTCATCCTCATGCCCCTGTTGGGGTTCCTGGGGTGTCTGTAAGACAGCAGCAGGGCTGGGCAGGGGGTGTGTGAGCACAGAGGGGGTTTGAGCTGCCCTGGGGCAGAAAGGGCCCCTCCTTTCCATGGCTTTGGGGTTTTTTTCCTATGATGTGCACGTGCTCTGGGGCAGGTCAGCAGTAAAGCAATGTTCTTCTACCTCTTCACCTGCAACTGGAAAAGCCTCCAGTTGTTCAGTTTGTTGCTTAGGGCTGTCCAGTCTGTTTGTGGGAAGGACATGATGGTGAGGTGGACAAGGGCAGGGGCTGGGAGCAATAAAATCTGTCATCTTCCCTTCCTGAACTTCACCCACTGCCATGACTGGCTGCTATTAGCCCAGCAGCAGCCAAATTTTGTCACCTTCAGGACTTTTGGTTGGAAGCTCCAGCCCAAAAGCTGTTAAGGGTTCATCTCCTGACTTTTTTTTTTCTTCTCCTTTCCCCTTGCACTTATTTTAAGCCCTTGGCACTGGGGTGTGCTGGGACTGCACCTTCAGCTGCTCTGACAGTGCTGGTGGGGTCTGATGTGTCAGAAACAGAACCCCAAGTGAGGTGTGGTGCCAAAAAGAAGTGCTTGGAGGTGGGAGAAGGCAATTACAGCCCCTCAGGACCTTGCAAAAGCCCACTGACCAAGTTGCCTGTCCTGTTGGAGCAGCCAATTTGCAGGAGCAGCCCCTCTTGGCTCGGGGTCCAGGCTCTGGGGATTTGGGATAAATGCCAGAGGCTGCTCAGTGCACCAGGATAAATGGAGAGTTCAGAGCTCAGAGCTGCCCTTGCCCTGGCACCTCCCATCTGCCAGCCAGGGCTGGCACCAGGGGACACAGGAGGGCAGGGCTGGCTATTCTTAGCCTGAGCAGGCAGCTCTGTCCTACCTGCACACCCTGCAGGCCTGGCAGCCAGTCCCTCTGCATCTGTGTCCCTGTCACAGCAGGAGCAGAACCCAGGGCTGGCCCTGCAGGAGTCCCCATTATCCCAGTGCACTCATCAGGGTTGAAGGGCCTTGCTCACAGTTACTCTCTCTATAAACTGCACATTAATTTAAAATTATTATTATTACAAGATGGCTGGCTAATGATTCTTCCCCTTTGCTTATTTATGGGGCACTTCCTTCCCATCAGCTGGGGCTGCCAGGATGGGTTCCAGACTCTGCAGCTCTGGAGCAGGGATTGATAAGCCCTTTGTGGCTTTCAATTAGGGAGGAATTAGAGTAGGTCTGGAGGGAGGAGGGGATGTGCTGCCTCTGGAACAGGGGGAGAGGCTCTCCTGAATTTTTACTTCACTGTAAAGTACTCAGAGATGTCCACAGGCAAATATTCTGCTTAAGGGACACTTATCAAAACAATTGGATAATTCCAACTGCTCCAGTGAAGGCTGAAGCATCAGAGGGTGACCCAATACTCAGGAGAAGGGTTTGTGAGGCTGAGACAGGAGGGACCTCAGAGCCCAGGGCAGCCTGAGATGGGCACTGTGGTACAGGGGGCAAACCTGGGCATTGAGTCCTTCCCTGGCTGCTCCCAGTGCTGCCATCCCTCCAGAATTCCCAAAGGAAGGCAGTGCCTGGAGTTTGGGAAAGCCTTGCATTCCTCCACAGCCCTCCTGTGGGATCTGGTGGGAAATTTAACTTCCTTTGTTTCTGGTCTATAAAATGAGGATAAAACTCTGCCCTGCTCTGTGAGGAGAGTCTAATTAATATATATGAGGCAAGCTGATATTCCAAGGGAGGGGATGGCTGGATGTGCTTTGAGTAATGAACATCTGTCATCCCCAGCACTGGAAAGTTAACAGGAGTGTAAATGTGAGATATTAATGCACACCCAGACACTTGAGGAACAATCTACCTGTTCACACAGACCAAACTGGCACCTGCTGGGGGAAGTGTTGGGGCTTTCACTCAGACAAACAGATCTTTTTTTTTTTCCCCCAATGGTGTTTGATAGATAGATACAGTCTCATTTCCACACTTTAGGCAATTAACTGTGCTGTTAAAAGTGAGTTAAGCTCATTGAACCAAAATGAAGAGCACCAAAAAAAAAGTGAAATTAGATCTGGCAGCCCAAGGCAAGGTGTGGGCTCTGCATTCCTGCTGTCTGTCACTGCTGGTCCCTGGGATGGGACAAGGAACTGACCCTCTCCAAGTTCCTTGGACCAAAATCAGCACTGACACCACTGCTCAGACATCTGTTTGCCTGCACTTTGCTCTCGGTGCTAAACACTTGCAGAAGAATGTTTGATTCAAAGGACAAAAAAAAAATACAATTTAAAAACTCTGAATGCTGGGTGATACCTGTTTCAATGTCAAGCAAACTCCCTTAGTTTTGCACTGTGGTTGGGTCAGAAGAGTCATCTGCTCCTCACTAGAGGGATGGGGCAACCCTGGTTCTGTGTGTTCTACAGGGAGCTGAGCAGAACTTGGATATCATAATATATTATAACTGAGATATAAGGAATATTTATATAATATCTACAGTAACATATAATTATAGCTGAATATCTTCAGTGATCTGCCTTCCAAAGGGCTTTGAGCCCATTCTAACAGGACGAAATAACTGCAGAAATGCTTCTTGGCCCTCATTCTCTGGGTGCTGCACCCAGGAGCAGTTTTTGGCAGTGCTGCCTCCCCCTGCTCTCCCTGCCCAGCCCAGCTGAACACGAGGCTGCTCCAGGGCTGGGCAAGATAAATGGGCTGTGTTTGGCTGCTGTCAGAGTTGGTATAAACCTGGGCCCTGGGGATTGATGGCACAGGGCAGCTCCTCCAGCCTGTCCTGCTGCCTCCCCATCCATCCTCTGTGCCTGGCAGGTCCTGCAGCTTTGGCTGTGACTCCATCCACACTTTCTGGTCCCTCCATCAAGGTGACACCTCCCTCTCCTGCCCCCTGAGGGTTCCTGGGGAGCTCCCTGAAAGTCAGGGAGGGGCCAGGTTTGGCCAGACCCTCCTCTGGAGCTGCTGTTTTCTAATTATAGCAGCTGGAACAGCAAATGATTGGAAAAGGCTTTGCACAGAGCTGTGCTGATCTGCACTGCCTGTGGATCTTGCTCCATGAAGATATCTTGATTATATATTGATTAATATAATCCCAGGCTACAAGCTCCTGAACACTAACTCCTTTTTTTTTTAATGTGACTTATTAACATTCACCTGAAGGAGGAGAAGTCCTTTAAAAAGAACAAAACTCAGAAAAACAGCTCACTGCATGAACCTTGTCAAAGCCACTTTGCCCTTTACTGTCCCCCAAACCAGTGATGTTGGCTTCACAACAAAGATTTTTCCCCACTTTTGTCCTCACTGAAGCCATCCAGGAGCCAAGGGAAATGCTTGGAAACAAGAGCAGGGGCTGTTGAAAGAGAATGTGAGGGAGTAAAATCCCCTGCAAGAAAAGAGGTCAAGAAATTATCAATAGGAAAGTCTGTCAAGGTGGCAACTTCCTCAGGTTTGATTTCTGTGAATATGTCTTATCTGATTAGCTTTACATCTCTGGGCTATTATGGAAGGTTATTGTGTTGGAAACCATTCTCCAAACTGAGAAAATGCCCCATTGCTTCTCAGGCCCTTTGTGAGAGCCAGGGAGTGGGAATGTTTTGTATCTGGGATGAACCATGGCCTCTCCTCCCTTCCTGATGCTTGAGAGATTGTTCTCTGATTTGGACACACTTCAATGGACACTTTTTAATAATCTTTCTTCTTTTTTCTTTTCTTTTTCTTTCCTTTTTTTTTTTTTCCTGTCTGTGGGTCTTTTGTACATATTCTTTCTTCCTTTTCGAGCCTGAAAGATAGTTTAGAGGATAACAAGTCCATTTGTCTCCTGCTTTCTGGAACGTATATATTGATTTTTGTTGGGTTTCCCCAGCCAGCCCTGCCTGCACCTCCAGCCAGCTGGGCAGGTGAGCAGGGCCAGAGAGGGGATGATGGATCACTGGGGACAAGGATGAGCTGGAAAGCAGATGAGACTCCCAGGAGACTTTCAGTTTTCAGCCCTTCCACCCTCCTTTATGTAATGGGAGCAAGTTATTCTGAGCAGGTGCAAAAGCTGGTGCTGGCTGCCCCCAGTGCAGCAGAGGCACAGGAAATGTGTTATCCACGTGGAGAAGGATTTGGGATGGGATTTGTGCTTTTGGTTGACTCCTCACCCCAGTTCTGGGTTTGCTGTTGAATTCATCTGAAGTGTATTCCCTCGTTTAGATGGATGTGTTTTGGGGGGCAGAGGCAAGGAAAAAGCAGAGTAATCATGAAGTGATAGTCAGGAAGTGCTGAATTCCTTTCCTTTGGTGTGTCTGGGTGGGCTAGACCCTTGCTTGGGTACAGTGGTCCCAAGAGGATAAAGGTAATTGGATTTTTTTCCTCCCAGATTTGCCCTGGTGATCTGTAACTGCTGTTACTGTGCAGAACTCTGAGTTCTCTGCAGCTCAGCTTGTGCCTCAGCAGTCTCCACAACTCACTGGTACCATCCCTGCACCTGGCTGGGAGATGGGAAGCAAGGCTTGGATGGGCCTTTGTGTTTGGGAACTGGCCATGACTGGTGTGACACATATCAGTGTACAAATGGGATTCTTTTGTGGTGGAAATAACACTGGCTACACTGGCAAAATGTTTAACCTGCATTCTCTGCATGAGCAGGGTTTGTCAGAGTCACCAGTGTGCTTGTGCTATCCAGCACCTGTGGGTTGGTTTTCTTTGGTGTGAACTCGGGATGTCTGAGTCTCCATCTCAGCATTTTGGTCTCTCTGAGGATTTTCCAAGGAATTTTTTCCTTCTCTTCCTGGGAGACAGAGGGGTGATTATCTGCACATCAGGGGGGAAAAAACCCCCTCCCTCAGCAGGACTGCTGCTGGTTTTCAGGTGAGAGGAGGCAGCTGTCACAGCACAGCAGCACTGCCTTGGATGTGACACTCTAACAAAGCCACCCCGGGCTCTGTGATGTGTTCCTGTAACGAGCCATGAGCGTGTTAATTAGATGCAAATCGTGTCTAAATATTTAAACTAAAACCAAAACAAGCCACTTTCCCCCGTTCCATAGCAGGTCTCCAGCTCACCCATGGCATGGCAACCATCCCCAGGAGGGGGGGACGTGTCAGGAGGGGTGGAGGGAACACTTCCAACGTGACCTTTAAAGATTAAAGGCATTTGTTCAGAGCAACACATGGGTACACAGAGCGGGTTTGACAGCTCTATTATGGAATTCTTACAAACTGGTGTTCCACACTGAAGCCTCGTCATGGCTGTGTTTTGTGATGCCTTGTTTGGGTGTGTTCTTCTGTTTGGAGCCTGTTCCTCGGGAGGGAGGTGGGGGGGAAAGATCAGGGCAGAGTGAGCTCCCAGACCTGTGTGTGGGCACTGAGAGTCGGGCTGAGATGGCACCACCTGCCCCTCCAGGCAGAAGCACAGATGAGATCAGGCATCTCAAACTTGCTCTCTTTTCCCACAAAACCTATGAACAGGGTTATGTTGTAATAAGATGTTTGTTCTCTCCATCCTTTAAGAAATCCAGAGAGGAGCCACTTCAGCTCTGCATTGCTGATGAAGGCACTCACCTCACATGTGAATTATGGAAAAGCTTTGATTTTATTTGAGGGGAAACAGTGGTGGCAGCTCCTTATTAGAGTGAGTTCCATGTTCAGCATGTGGCTGCAAAAGAACAGGGAATGATTTAGAACAAAAAGAGACTGTAGGTTGTGCAGGGCAGGCTGACAGCAGCCTGAACCCCAGGATCCAACTCCCCTCTCCTTCCTTGTGATGCTGAGACTCTTAATCCATAGGATGAGGAGCCTCCATGTCCTCACCTCCCAGAACTCACTGGTGCCATCCCTGTGTCTGTACCTGCATGTCCAGGTGTAAGGACTTCAGTTCCCTCCAAATCCTGTCTCTGGGACAATTTGGCTGTGGAACTTCAGCCCCTGAATGCTGGGTCTGCTCATGAACTGAGGGACTGGGTTGGAAGTGGTCCAGGTTTGGATGCTCTGAGCTGGTGAGAAAGATCTGCAGGTTACTCCTGTGGGTTACACACATGGGAACTCTCCTGTAAAACACCCTGGGATCACCCACTGCTGCAGGAATGCCCAGCTCATCCCAGTCCCTGAACTCAGAGCATGGAGTTCATTAAAGCCTGACTTCCCTGCAGCTCTTCCAGACCCCTCAGGGGGACGAGGACTGTGAACAGCCAGAGGCCCTGCCAGGCTCTGCTGCAGGGAGGGATGTTCTGCTGTGACCAGGGGCTGGGGGGGAGCTCAGCCCAGCCACGTGTGGCTCATGGGCTCGTGCCAACGTGTCTGGGAGCCAGGATGGGACCCATCTGGTGCTGGCCACACAGATCTGACCCCGAGCTCCACTATTTACTCAAGAAAACGCAGCTTTTCAACACTATTATTTGTGTGCTTGGACTTGATCTTGGAGGCCTTTTCCAACCCCAGTGATTCTGTGATTCCATGGAACTTTGGGCGTGCAGAATGTGCCCAGCACAGGGAAAACCAGCCTTTGCAGGAGCTCTCTGCAAGCAGCAGGTTCTTGGCAGCCCATCTGCCCTCTCACAGTGCCTGGAAGGGAGAGCTCTGGGCTGGCAAATTCCATCTGGCTGTAACTTTTATCTACCTGTATTGGCTGCTGGTGGAAGTTTAAACCCCTTTTCCCGTGGCTTGGGGATTGTTTTCTTTGCTCTGTGTTTATTTTTTTTCCTCTTGACTTTGCAGTTTGGTTTTACTCGAAATAGAAACATCTGTGGTGGTGTCTCTCTCCAGAGAGCCAGGCCTGTGTATTCTCTTTCTGGGCTGGATGGAGAAATTGCTGCTCAAGCCAGGGCAGAGTCCATATAACTGCTTGGGTGAACCCTTGGCTCTGCAGACACCAGATTTCTCAGTGACTTTAATGGCACAAATGTTTTCTTGAGTGGGTTTGGTGCTTTTCCTAATTCTTGCACTCAGTTAGTAGAGAAAATAAAGCAAGATATGTAGGGCAAGAGAATGACTCTGTAAAGGAGTCACACAGAGCATCAGGGTTGCTCTGCTTTGCTGCCTGGAGGAGCTTCTAATTCAAAGTTGTTTCCAGCTGTTGAGCTTAAACTGTCAAAGAATTATCCCATGGGAGCATTCAAAACCCTCCCTCCCCTGTCTGCCTCTTAATTTTGTACAAATGTAGCTTTTGGCCTGCCACTTATTTTCTTTGGTTTCAAGAGAGGAAAGAGGTGAAAGAACTGGAAGTGGGCTGAGCACTTTTTTTCTTCTCAGGGTTCATTGTTCTGCTGCCCTGCTGAAAAGTTTGCCCCCCCCCAGGAGGAGATTGCACTGGTCCCTTGTGCCACTCCTCCACCCTTCCCCCTGCATCCTATCAAACCTGCCCAGGGAGCCCAAACCAAGCAAATATTGTTTCCAGAGGATTAGATGAGTTGTGTGGTTCCTGCTGACCCCTCCTGCGAGGGCAGCCCAGCAGATGTGTGAGCAGGGCAGAGATGAGGGGCAGCACCAGGCTGGGGGGCTGCACAGGGGATGGGGTCAAACAGCCCCTGTCCCTGAGCCCTGGGGGGAAACCATCCAAGGAAAGTGGCCCCTTGTGCCACCATGGCTTGGAGAGGATGCCCTGGTGCTGTCTGGGATGCTGGAGCTGAGAAACCTTCATAAATCAGGAACACCAAAGCAGTTAAGCCAAAGCTTAAGCTTTAAGGGAAGGTTTGTTGTCCTTCAAGAATATTAATTCTTATACTGACCTAGAGTGCAAAGGACAGTCTAACAAATGCAGTGGTTTCTATTTTGGGTGGCTTTTGTTGGAGGAGTCCCAGGGAAAGGCAGGCACAGGGATCCATGTTTGCATCTCTGGGTGACACTGGTTATTCACAGGAGCCTCAAGACTTCTGGAATTAACTGTTAGGGAAGTGCTGCTTTGAACTCCTGAAAGCATTCCCAGCTTTCTTATTTAAATCCTGCAAGTGACCAAATCCTCCTGGTGTGACAGGGGCGGTGCAGTCCTTCCCACTTGGTAATGAGGAGCAGCGAGTAATTAGAGTGCAAATGAGGGGTCTTGTGCTGACAGTCACCGATGTGGGATGCAGAACGTGGTGCTCGAAGGGGAGGCTGTGAATGCAGGGAGGAGCCATCCCTGATGGACCCAACTGCACTTTAATTGAGGAGCACTCTTGGCTGGAAGTCAAAGAATTCTGTTTCAACATCGGAGGCTGCAACGGCTCTAAAGGGAAATGAGGGCTAGAAATGCAAATGTGACATTGGAAGAGGTGCTGTGGGTGAGGCTGGGGGGTGTTTGTGCCTGAGATACACTGAAGGAAGGCTGGAGCTGATGATTCCCTGTGTCCCAGCCCACCCAGGCAGCTGTTCCTTGACCCAGTCGTCCCTTTATGGATGCTCAAATGGAAGCCACGTGGAAGCACAGGATGCTGGCTGGGTGAGGGGCAGTCACAGCACAGCCAGGCAAGGGAGATCAATAAATCCACTGCATGTGCAGACCCACAGCTGACTGAGCTCAGCCCAGATCCACTGCCTTGGCCTGTATTACTCTCTGGTTTGGAGCAAGTTAATTCAAAAGCTGTGCCTTAGGTTCTCTGGTACTTTCTCTCTTCATGACTAAACCTTTCAGCCTCAGTTCCTCCTGTCTGCCTCCCTGGACAGCATCACCTTCTACCCAGGCAGTGATGCTTTGATACCTTCATTTACTGCAAGAACCTCCAGCCCCCACACTCCTGTTCTCTCTGATTCCAACAAATTCACTCCTCTCAGTGACTCACTTGGACTCAAGTTTGAAGTCCGTAAAAGTAAAATATGAGTGGTCTGGGGGGGATGTTGGAAATAATACATTGGATTTGGAGAACAGAACCCAGGCCTTGGACAACTTCATAGCACAAGGTGAACCAGATGTTTGGCCCCTCAGTTATGTGAGTTCCTTTGGAAATGGGGATTTTGAGGGAGAGAAAACCCAAACTGCCATTCTCTGGTGATTGAAGTGGGGATGGAGATTTCTAATAATCTTGACTCTTCCTCCTGTTTTTTTTTTTTTTGTTTCAATCAATTGATTTACTTGGAGCTGCTGTCCTAAAGGCTAATGAGGCAGCAGAGAGATTTATGGATGATATTTTCCTAGCTCTGATGGGCCTATTTTACTGCCTAATTAACTCTGTATCAAGGCATACCAATCCTCCTGAAACCTGAGCCACTGAGAACCCGGTCCTGGTTCATTTTTCACTCGGGACCTGTGAAATCTGAGCCTTTGCTTTCCTGATTCCCTTGTCAGGGCTCAGCAGGACCACCAACCCCACTGGCCCTGGGATGAGGCTCTGCATGCAGAGGTTTGGGGTTTCCAATGGAAGATGTGGTGAGGAGTGGAGAGAACGGGTGAAAAGTGGAGTCAGTTGTGGCTGAGACAGAGATTTGGGAGGGTCTGTATCTCCTCTGAGATGCTGGGGGGGGAAAAAGGCTGAGCCAAACACAAACAACATCGGGAAGGCGGAAATACTTTGGATCCCATGGAAAGAACAATATTTGTGGGAAGGCTGGATGGCCTCATGCTGCACATAAACTGTGCCCAGCCGTGTCCAGGAGATGAGGGGAGCAGCTCCACATGGTCTGCTTTGAAACAAAAGCCACCCAGAGATGGGAGCTGATGCTTCCTGGCTTTGGCTGTCCTGCTGGAATGTGTCTGTCTGCAGAGCAAGATGCTTTCCAAGTGCTCTCAGGGGATGGAGGCCTTTGGACTTTGAAGCTGATACTGTAATTAAGGCCATATTTATATAGAAGTAAACATTTGGGATGAGAACTTGGAGCTTCCTCCTTTCCTGCTGCTGGTGGATGAGGGGCTGGTGCAGCAACAAGTATTTTGCTTTTTATTTTCTGGAGCTGGCAATCACCAGACTCCTCTCTAGCAGCATATGCCCGGGGTTAGGAGGGATCACCAATTTTCATAAAAGAAGCTGCTGCCAAGTGGTTGCTCATGTGGCTCTGCACATCACTCCTGGCAAATTCCATGCTTGGGATGCTTGGGAAACGACTCTGAGGGTTCAAGAGCAGGGCACTTCTCTTAAATGTTATTTAGGGGGTGGGTTACAGTAGCTGCTACAATCTGTTGTGTAAAATAACTACACAGAAAACAGAATAGGGAATAGGCTCTTCCTGAAAGCATCAGTACCTTAGACTGCAGTGGGAGGAAGGGTGAGAGGGTGGAAGTCCTTGGGAAAGGAGGTGGCAGGACTGCTTTTATCAATCTGAATCCCGTGTTCTAACAGCCCCTGGGCTCCACTCTCCTCCTGGCTCCTCTTCACCACCACAGGGGGATTACCTGGCCCTCAGTTCCTGAATTAATTCTGAATTTCTCCCCATTCACCACCCCCCTGGCTGTGCCCAGCTGGAGCTCTGTGTGAGCACACCCAGGCTGTGCTTTGTGCTTCCCTTGGAGCACTTGGGATGGGTTGCCTCTCCTGATTATCCCAGAGTGCTGTACCCAGCTAATAAGCTCTCTCTGCAAGCACCATTTGCTTGCTCTCACTTGGAGTTGGGTCTGTGCTTTCCAGCTCAGCTCTGGGATACATCAGGAAGTCAGAGCTGAGCATTTGCAGGAGGAGCAGAGAAAGGGAAGGAGAAAACCTCTGGATCTGCCTGGAAAACAGCTGACCTGTGAGTGGTGCTTCACCTGGGAGGGCTCAGCAGGGAGGAACCACTGTCAGGAGCTCATTAGGTGTCCTGGGGCAGCTCTGAGCCCCAGGAGCTGAGGGGACAACCCTTGGTGGTGCTTTGCTGTGGGCAGGAACGGGCATCACTCCCCACCCAGAGCCCAGCTGGCACCATCTCCTCTCCCTTGCAGTGCTCAGGGTGTCACCAGGAAATGTTCCACTGCCCTTGGCAGCACCAGTCCCTGCTGGAGAGGGGAGCTGCAAACACTGGGGCAGGAGAAATCCATCCTCTTGCACTGCAGAGAGGAAACCAAAGCAGATTGCTGGGCTGAGCCCCTGGGGGAGATCTGTGCTCCTCCCAGCTCCGGGTTTTTAGAGTGCACTGGATTAATTCCCACCCTGTTAGAGCTCAGTAGTGCCAGGACACTTCATTCCCTCAGTTCCTTTGTAAATCCAACCTCTGAGACTTCAGCACTTTGCTGGGTTCCCTCTGTGTGACACCAAACCCATGACCTGTGGTGCCTCTTTCAGCCCCAGAGGTGGAGTTTCCCAATAAGTAATAATTATACAGGGTTATAGTTACATACAGTACAGATTTCCAAGAGTTTTAAGTAAGAACCAGCCTGGATTAACTCAGCTTCTCTTTTTGGGCCACTTGTTTATAGAGCTTGGTAGAAATGGGTTTGGGAGCAAGATTGTTGCCTGTTGATGTGACCTTGAAAAGAGGAGAGGGAAATGAAGGCTCAAGTGCAGGCTGGAATATGTCTTATTTCATCAAAGACACAAGGAAAGTTGGGTTGATTGATGTATAATTCCCTAAGGGAATAGAGTTTTATTAGAGGAAATGACTGCCAAAAGAAAAATAAAAAAATCTTAAAATAATTAATATCAGCACTTGCAGTTTTTAAGTGCTGTGAAAGAGAGAGAGAGAGAGAGAAAATGAGAATTTATAATCCAGAGCATGAGAGCTGAATTCAGGGGGCTGTGCCTCATCCAAGGTATTGAACAAGCTGATTGAGCAGCAGATATTTTACAGTTTCAATTAGCACAGATTACTTCAGTACTTTTTAGGCTAGCAGACAGTAATTATTTTTGTGATGAGGAAACTGTGGATTTTTTCTAATCGCTCACTGTACATCTGGAATGAAACACAACAATGAACTGCAGTGACAGGAAGTCAGGTCTCCCCAGAACTTTATCTCTGAGGGGATGATGGTCCAAGAAAACACTGAAATTTAACGTCATAAATGTATAATTAGGGAAATTAGTGGTGTTTATTAGCAAATAGACAGGCAGCACTTTTAACATTCTCTTCATCAGGGGCTGTGTTGGGATAAGTGGAGCAGGGGGTGTGTGAGACTGAATTTTGAAGAGGAAGTGGCACAATTTGGAGGATTAATGAATCTGTCCCAGCCACTTGTGCCTGAACTCCCTCAAACTGCCTCATTTCAGTCACTTAAATGAGGAATATAAACTGGGAGCACAGTGGCTTCAGGGTTCTTAATGGGCTCCCATTTATCTTATGATAAGGGGAGGGATGTCCTGGGTTTAGGAGTCAGCCCAGTGCTCCCCCTTTCCCTGGAAGTCTGGGCTCCTGTGCTGGGCAGTGGCAGGTTCCCAGTCCCAACCTTGCACCTCAGAGGCTGCTGGATGGGAGCAGCTGAGCCCTGCCCTGCTCAGCCTCTGAGGGAGCAGCTCTCAGAGCACAGATGGCAGATGCTTTTAAGGATTAATAGAATTTAAAATCTATTTCCTCTGTCTTTTTAGGACAGCCTCGTAATTTTTTCATATTTGCCGGTTAAAATGAGAAGAAAGGCTCTATTTGTCTGCCACACATGTTATGTGTTACGTGCTCATGAAGGACAGAACAGTTTTTAGTAATGACTTGCATCTTTCCTGTGCTACCACAGCTGCAGGAAGAACCCCGGGACCACTTTCCTGCTGTGCTGGGTGTGTGTAAATGTATTTTACAATATTTCTGGTGACAGGCAGCCACAACCACTGCGGTTCTGGGATCTGTCTGAGGGGATGAAAGCTCTCTGTTTCCTTGAGGGGGAAGATCCCACCCTTTGACTGGCAGTACCTGTGTGTTGTGCAGGATGCAGGACCCCCCCTCCCTGCTGCCTGAAAATACAGATTTGGGGAGGGCTCTACCCACGTTTGTCACAAGCACACTGGTGGCTAAAAAGGCCAATACGAGACAGGCATGTCTGGTTGCCAAAGGCACAGCAGAGACTCCTTAGGTGGGAAATTCTGCAAGGCACGGTTCTTTCTGCATTGTCTGCCCCATGATTCAGATCCATATAAGAGAGCAGACAGCACTGTGGCTCTGTAAACACTGATCTTGGTACTTTCTTCAGGTGTTTATTACACCAAACTCTTTTATGAAGCTTTCTGAAGGCACTGTGTGCCTTTGCTAACCTGTTGTCTGTCTCCCCATCCATCTCACCATCGAAGGAGATGAGGCTGCCTGGGTAATTAAACTGCTGCACTGATTTGAGCTCTGATTGGCCAGTGGTGATTTGGGGATGATGGAAGGCTTCCTGAGGTGCAGGTTGATAGAGAACCTCTGTCTTCTTCAAGCTGACAGATGCACCAACAGGCTGACAATGGAAAAGCAGCCCCCGGGGGTTGGAGCAATTAGAACAGCAAACTCGTTAGTGCTGTTCTCCCCCCACCCCGGCTGTCTTTGAGCAGGGGCCAGCACTGGGATGCTGCTGCACTTTGATACCGAGCAAGCAAACTAATTTAAAGGCAAGCAGATGAAAGGCAAAGCAGTTCTGCGTGGTGTTAACTTTTTTTTTTGCATCCCTTTGGAAGCTTTTATCTTCAGAGCAGCCACCCTCTTTACAATTGCATAATCAGGACCCAGTCGAGTTTAACAAGCTCCCGCTGTGATATTGTTGGGAATTCACAGGACTCTGTATTCCTGGGTGCTATTTTGAAGACTAATTGACAGTAATAGTTTCATGCACATGATGGATTCCAGCCCCCAGTGCTGCCAGGTTTTCCATTGCAGCCTTATTGTTGCCATCAACAGGAAGAGTTTCTATCTAATGCCTAAGAAGGGACCTGCTGCTCCATGTGTTCATCTCTGCAAAGGGCCTGGAGCCCTTGGAAAGGAAGGAAATGGGAGAATATAAAGTTTTATTATTTATTTTGTTATTTATGCCACCAGCAAGGGTGGGAAGTGATTTAAATGGAAGCGCCAGGGGAAGGTGATCTCTTGAACTCATCACTCAGTGCCCTGTGGGAAGATGTGCTGTGGGCCAGCACGGTTTGTCAGGCTCAGGGAAGGAGGGAGCAGAAGGAATTACTTGCCCTGTGCTGGATGGGAGGTCAGCTTGAATGATCTGATAGTGCTTTTTGCCTCAGAACTGCTGACTTGTGTTCATAAAGCAGCAGCAGCCACACACAGACCCAGCTGCAATCTAAGAGCACTATTTGGGAGTGTTTTCAGCTGTTCCTATCTTGCTTTTCCCCTGCAATAATGACCTAAACTGGAGCTTGACTTTGCACTGGTGGGGCCAGGGCACAAATCAGTTGGGTTTGTTGGGGTGCCCAGCAAGAAAATGAAAAAGTGATTTCTTTGTAGTGGTTGGGGGGGGAAAAACTAAATGGAAAACCCGGAATATATCAAAGCCAAATAGTTTTTATTATTTGAACGATTTCCAAATTTTTCCATGGAAAATTTTGATGGACCAAAGGTTTCTGTTTCAATAACCCCCTATTTTCTTGGGAAAAGCAGTAGAAAGAGGCTGTTAGCTCAAAAGAGACAGGCCCTGGTGTAATAATAACAGGCATTAGAGCAGCTGCAGAGAAACCACTCTGGCCCTGCCCTGTTTTCTGTGCCTGGGCAGAACCAGGGGTTTATTCTGCCCTGGTACCAATCCATCAAAGTGTGATTGGGAAGTCTGGCTCCAGAGCTGCTCTGGAGCAGCTGTGCCCATTGTAACATCACATCTGCCCTGTTTATGGGCTGCCTGTTGTTCCCTTTCAGGCTCCTCCACTGCCCATCACCCCTGTGCAAACAGGGCAGGGACTGAGCCCCCTTTTCCTGGGGCACAGAATGGAGGCCCCACAATTTTATCTGCTCCTCTGCTGCCCTGCAGCTGCTCAGGGCTGTGCTTTCAGCTGCCATCCTTCCCTGAGTAAATATGATTACTCTGAGTGGAGCATTAGTAATAAAGGTCCCTGATTCCACGTGGCAATTGTGCCCATCCTTATCAGCCCCTTCCCAGGGGTTGTTTGCCTGGCTCAGGGAAGTCCTGTGTGGAAGATGTTCCTTTTCTCTGCCCCCTGGCTCAGTCCTGTGATTGTACAGTTGGGTACAAATGGAAAACAAGAAAACCAGCTCAAACACCAAGGGCTGTGTCTTCCCATGGTGAAAAATCACTGTGGTTCCACTGATTTCCCAAGCCATGGTGATTTATACCACCTGGTTTTTTTTTTCCTCTGATGTGGTTTTAAGCCCTAAGCAAAACAAGGGGGAAAATTGCCATTTATGGGGCAGACATGATGGCAAATGATGTCACTGTTTCATAAATAAAAAGGAGCTGGGTTTGTGAATACTTTTAATCCTCCTGAAACTCCCTCACTTGGCAGAAGCACCATTGGTTAAAGGAAAAGGGGTTACTTAGGAATATTCACCATGCAGGCCTGGACTGTGGACTGGCCTGAAAAACACTAAAAAAACCCCTAAAAATCAGTGGTCAATACTTTGTCCCCCTGCCGCTGCTGGTGGGGACTACTTAGGCTGAGAACATCAGGCTTAGCTGTAATGTTTAGCCTAAAAAAACCCAAACTTTATCTCTTTCCTTACTTTCCTTACTCTGGCAACAATCAGAGCAGATTGCCAGACCTTGGTTACTGAATTAATGTCAGTGGGCACCACTCTCTGAGCACTCCCTGTGCTGTTTTCTCTCTCACCTGGGTATTTTGTCCCCTAGAGATGAAAGCAGGGCTGTTTCATGGCTTTTTGGTGTGTGTAGAACAGTTCTAATTTTAGCCCTCTGAAAGTTAGCTGCCTTATAATTAAAGTTTTGAGATGTTTCTTTGCTTTCCCTCTCTGTGGTCGTGTTTACCAGGAGGAAAACAAATAGGAAATCTCCCAAGACCGACTCTAAAATTGTACCCTTAGAAAATGCTGGGTTTAAATTGCCTGTGGTCCTGAAGCTCTTCCCAAGGCCCTGCCTTGATTTCAGTTAAGAGCAGCACTATAAATAAGTACAAATAATAGTAAATCTCCAAGTAATGTGGTTCTATTATGTAGCAGAAGCTCTGAGAATCAGCACAAAGATGCTTTGCAACCCAGGAACTCAAACTGCTCTGTCAAGTACACTAAAGCTCAACTATGTAATAGGTAAAGCCAAACACATCCTACAGCCTTAAATTTAATCTCCACAAGTGCATTCTGTGCCATGAGTAATAATTTATTAGTGCAAATTACCAAAATAGATGATTAATTGCCTTGCATTAGCACTGTGTTCCACAGTGAAATTATCACTTCAGCCGTGGCAGAAAAACATATTTCATCTCCTCTTCCCAGAATGAAAACAGTAGCACATTCCTGTGTGTTAATCAAGCCTTCCATTAATCAGGATAACACCCCCTAATTGTGATTACAGTTAGAAATCAATTAATGCTCACCTTAAAATAAAGCAGTGCTCTCAGCCAGGCAGGGGCTGCAGCCTCTGGCAGGGACCATTTTGGTGTCCATGGCACCTCAAGCCCTGCCTGGCTTTGTCACCAACTGCACTTATTTGTTGTCTTTTCACTTCCCCACTTCAAAACATTCCAGAGCTGCTTCCAGAGCAAACAGTGCTGGAGCTCAGGGATATAAACATCCCTCAAAGGCACAGAGAGGTTGGTTGGCTTCTGCAGCTCTCAGAGCGAAATGTTAAATGTGAGTTTTTTTGTCTCTCCTGATCCCTGGAACTAATTCCATTTTTGGCATCCCTGCTCTGGCTCTCTCCCTCTCTGCAGCCTGAACAACGCTCAGGTTTCTCCAGGCTCAGAACTCAGTGGAATCCTGTGGGTCAATGTAAACATTTGCAGTGCAGAGGAGCAGGGCTGGGGTGTCACACCAGGCTCGAGGGGCTGTTTGTGCACTTTACACCAACCTCTCTTTGTTCCACTTCCAGACTCCTCAAAGATTCCCTCTCCTGAGTGTGCTCAGCTCTCCCCACTCTCCTGGCAGGAGTGGCTGAGGCACAGTGTGACCACCCAGCAGCAGAACATCCCTCCTCCAGCCCCTGCTGGGGATCAGCTCCCAGGGGGGACTTCCAGGATCTGTCTGCAAGTTCTTGGGGGAAAGAAATCAGTGGCTGAAATGCTTTAGGAGACCCCTTCTTGTGCTGGGGGCAGCAAAGGGGGTGAACCCACTTCTCTGGCTGGGATGGGAATGGACTCGGTGCAAAAGCAGCAGAAATCAGTGGCTTTGGGCAG
Source organism: Manacus vitellinus (assembly GCF_001715985.3). Taxonomy (NCBI): domain Eukaryota; kingdom Metazoa; phylum Chordata; class Aves; order Passeriformes; family Pipridae; genus Manacus; species Manacus vitellinus. Next base: position 5,680,269 of record NW_021940545.1, read on the forward strand.
CCTCACCCTCTCAGGAGACAAGAGGGTGCAGCAGTTTCCCTGCACGAGGGTTGTTCATCCTTGGTGTGCCTGCAAACAGCTCCTTGTTCCAGTGAGTTTGTGATGGGCACCACAGGCAGTGGAACCACCAGAACACCCAGTTCCAGGAGAAAAGCTGGTGCAGGGAGAAGGCAGAGTTTGGGACTGTTGTTTTTTTTTTTTTTTCAGTATCAAACTATTTTATTCTTATTTTTTTTTTTGTGATCCCCCTCTTTAAGCTCCCAAAAGTGAATCCAGTTTATTTTAAGATCTAGAGCTGATGAGAACTCCCTTCTTATTTTCCCCTGCAATATCTCTCCTTTCAAATCTCACTTCCTTCAGTTAGGGCCGCTGCTGTGTGTGGATAATTTCCCCGAAGCAAAACTACTCCTTTTGGCCTCTGGGAAGAGCTAAAGAGTAGAAATTGCCCTACCAGCGGCACCGACACCTTCTGTCCCCTGCCAAGGAGCCAGATGGAGGTAGGATGTAATCAGGTCATTTAAGAAAAGGGCAACTGAAAGACTTGGAGGAGGCAAGGGCTGGGAAAGGCTATCACAGCTATTTTTGATTCTTAAAGAGGAGAGATTAATTTAGATCGTCTGGTGTACACAAGGCAAAAAAAAATAAAAAATGTGTTTGAAAACAAAGGGGCCCCGCTCTGACTGTTCTTATGGTCTTTGTCATTAACTGGGCTGATGAAAAGAGAAACAAACGGCTCCTGCATCATTACTGAGCCCCAGCCTTTCAAACAAACAGTTCCAGACATCGGGCTTTGTTCAGAGCAGAAAGGGAAGGAACAAATTCCCTGGATGCAACGGAGGCAGAGAGAAAATTCGGTATCTAATGTGGCTGATTAGGGAAGACAAAAGTTTACATTGCCTTGAAAAACTGTGTTTCTGGGGCACTGTAAGAGTCAGTGGTGCAGTAGGACCCCAGGCCATAAGAAAATGGGGTTCCAAGGTTTACAAATTGTGGTTTCAGGTTGAGTGCTGTCCCTCTCAACCAGGGAATTGGTGAAGTAAAGCTCAGCAGCAGCTCTCCCCTGAAGAAACAACCCCCAAAATGCTGCCAGCTCCCTCTCAGCTGGTGGGAACTGAGGGATGCTCAGGGATGCTGAGCTGAAAAATAGGGGAGAGGGCTAAAATCCTGTCATTTTGGTGATCTTTTCCCCTTGCAAGTCTTTGAGCCTGGAAGCACTGATGTAAGAGCAGAGGTGACCCAGGAAGGAGCTGCAAAGGATTGTGCAACTGGAGGAATCACAGAAATTTGGGTGTCACATTTTAGAGCTCAAATAAGTTTGGAGTGATCCTGGTCCTCGTGACTGAGAGAACTGAGGGACTTGCAGCATCAGGTGCCAGCAGTGCTGTGCAAGCCCTGCCATTCCTGCTCCTTTTCCTGCTCCTTTTCTCCCCCTTGAGCAGATTTTTACCTCTCTGGCAGTTGTTAATGGAGCTGTGTGATTAGTGAGATGCTGAATGAGTGGAAACTGCTAAACATAGAGGTGGAAGTGTTGTAAAGTAGATAATGGTGAGGTTGGGCTTGGTTCATAAGCCCATTTCAGGAGTTCCTGGTCTCTGCTGCCCCATTCATCAGCCAGGGCTGGGTGATCTCCACACAAGAATTCTGACACAAATACAGCACATGGAGTGAAAACTCCAACTCATTAGGAGGGGCAGAGTCCTGTCCTCCCTTAATTCCTTTGCATCACCTTTTTCTCTCAGAGCAGGGAGAGAGGAGATGTGACAACAGAGGGAGGAATTGAAGTGACCTTTCCCCCCTCCTGGTTAAGTTTAGCTCACCCTCTGCCCAAAAGCTCTGCAAATCAATTAGGGCTGCCAAGCCCAACTTGAAGTGCATCAGCAGGGCAAATGGCAGTGCCTGGGCATTAAGGGAGATTCTCCAGCTTTTCTGACCTTGGATGAAGTAAAAAGGCTTTTGTAGCATGAGCAAAAACAGAGAGAAAATTGACTTTTAGTGCTTGTCAGAGGTGGAGGAGAACTCAGGCTTCCCACAGCTTTTTGGAAGGGCTGCTGGATTGCTTTGGCTGAGGCAAGACCTCTTAGGGGCTGTTTGGAGGAAAACTTAATTTACAGCACTGCTCATTTCCATCCTTCCTGTGAGGAGGTACCTGGAATTTCTCTGGAAAATGCAAACTTGGGGCTCGCTCCTCCCTGGGAAAATGGTGTTTGGTCAGGATGTGGAATGCCAGCCTGCTGAGGCATCCAAAGAGTGGCTGGCACGTGTCTCCCAGCCCATCCTCTTCCTTTTGGGGTGTAGAGAATTCCTGTTTATTGGGTTTGCCTCTTGGGTGCAGGGAAATATTTATTTTCTCTGCTAAAAAGCAGCCCCCTGATCTGTGGTTTCAGAGCTGCTGCTTTGAGGGCAGGGCCATTGTTTCGTGACAAATTGCTGCTTATTGGCATCACTCTGATGAAATAAGTAAAGCCTTGAGGAACTTCAAACTTGTATTACTTTTTAATATGAGGAACTTTAATAGAAAGGCTGAAATGTTTCTTTCCATTGCAGTGCCTCAGCATTTCTACAGCCATAATTTTTTTCCTCTTGCCAGTCTGTTATTACTGATGTATCAATTCTTTCTACTTGTCTGAGCACTTAAATTGCAATAAAATAAGGTTTAGGCTTTATGGATTTTTAATTTAATGAAATTCAGCTTAAAGTTGTAGAAAAAGTAGTTCCTTGTCATGGAGTGCTCCTACCTCTGTCTAAAGCCCTCAATAAAGCAGAGCAGGAAGATGGGCAGATGCAGGGAAGGACTTGGAGCAGAGAATTTACCTCCAGCACAGGCAGAGAGCCAAGTGTGATATTTGTAGGAGGGAACAAAACATCCAAGTAAAAAAAAATCTCAGAAAAAACCAGAAAAAACAAACAAAAAAAAAAAGGTTTTGCTTTCTTGGGATTTTTTTTTGTGGGTTTTTTTGGTGCTTTGAAATGCAAACATTTGAGCTTATGGGGCTAAAAGGTGTTAGTTGGAATGGATGTGGGAACACACAGGAGTGTTGGCATTTGGGGGGCTTTGGGTGAGCAGTCCTGGGAAGGGAGCTGGACTTCAAGACCCAGAGGCTCTTTCCCAACTGTCCAAGGGTTTCCTGGCAGCCAGGAGTCCAGTGCAGGACGTGCCAAGGATCGAGGCCAAGGTGATGGTGAGCATAAAATAAACCATAACCTTGTTCCCAGGTGTGCCAAATCATCATTTGCATTAAATGACAAGGCAGGTAGAGGTGAACAAGACAAGGAGAAGGGGGTGTGAGGCTTCTCCAGTTGCTCTCCTTGCAGGGGGAACACTCAGCACAAAGGTCCTGCCTGGCAGCCCTGTCCTGCTTCAATATTATTGTTTTATAAAATCATCAGAGTCCTCAGGGAAGCTCTGAGCTGGTGAATCTATACATATATTTGTAGAAAGTATTCCCCATGGTTCATTAGAGCCTTTCTCCCCCCAGTGTTCTGGGGGGATTACAGTTGGCCCAGAGCACAAGGGGATTGTCCCGTTGTCACCGTGCTCAGTGGGACTGTCCTGGCCCTGGCACAGGATCCATTCCTTTATTGTTCCTGCTCATTTGAGGCTTTTAGTCAGTCATGAGCTGACACAAAATGCTCTCAGCAAGCAGTAATGGGTTTAATAATGATGGATACAATGCTTTTCCCTTTGGAGAGGGGTCAGGGAAAGAGGAGTTTCTCAAGCAGGCTCTGAGTGTGCACAGAGATGGAGTTGGGAGCATCTTTGGGGGCACTGGAGGGAGTGTGAGGATCAAACACGGGTCCATTTTGGAGCCTCACCCACTTAGACATTAAAAAGGGACTTTATTAAAGGGACTTGAGTAGTTCTGCTCCTGCAGACATGGAGATTTTCTGGATGGCTCTCTGCTGGAAGTTGATTCCCAGTGGTAGGAAGGCTTGTTCCTCACTGGGGAGCAATCCTTGAAACACTCATATAATCAAACCTCTCCCCCCAAAAAAAAAGTAGATAAAATTTTTGGCTTTGCTCCAGCTGAAATTGTAATTTAAAAATTAAAAATAGAAAAAAAAATAGTGGTTTAAATCAACCTGAAACTGTTCACAAATTGATTTTTTTTTTCTTGGGCATTCCTGTTTTTTCTCAGGACAACAAATACTTGAGATGTATCAAAATCTCCACCCCTGAGAATTTGTTCCTGATCTCTGTAAGGATTTATAAGATGGAGTGTGATATTTTTTCCCAATAAGGTTAATTGGTCCTTAGATTTTTGTTTGTTTGTTTGTTTCTTGTCCTGTAAAGATTTTGGTGCCCTTTTGATTAAAAGAAAGCAAAGATTTAGGTGACCCTCCCTCCAAGCTCTTTCCCAGCCCTCCTGGTGCTTCTAAATCTGATTTTAAGTGTCCTCAGTCAGAATCACACAGGCCTTTCATTTGCCCATGTGTGAAGGTGCCAATTTATTCTGTGGAGTAAATAAATAAATTAAAGGATTTAAAAAAAAACCCCAAACAGTAAAATGGAAATATCCAAATTCAGCAAGTGTACAGGAGAATATCCTGGGGCCAAATGCCACCCAGCAGGGAGGTGCTGATGGCAGGGAGGTTCTTCCTGGCTCAGGATTTGTGGGGAAGGACATCCCAGTGTCAATGAAGACGTGCAATGGCATTGTTATCAGTTAGACCAGGGAGTCACAGGGGTCCCAGCCCTCCCTGGTTGCCTGTCAGGGGCAGGAATGGAGCAAATGAAATCAGCCTGGGGTGCTGGGCTGGCAGGTGCTGCAGGATGCAAACACCAGAGAGAGAACCAGGGGGAGAAGAGGATGGGAAAGGGGGGAAATGATGCCCACTTTAAGGCTGGGTCCAGCTGGGAGCATTTCAGACTCCAGAGGAGCCCTGAGACATCTGTCCCTGTGTTCCTGATCCCCTCCACAGCCTCTCTGCCTCCTCCCTTCCCTTTTTCACCCTCCCAAAATTCCCAGTCTGGCAGGGGTGGGGCTCTCCCTTTGCTCCCCAGCCCGTGGTCCATGACACTCGTTGGCCCAGCAGGAAAAGCAAACCTTGAACATTCCAAGGCCAGGTTGGACAGGGCTTGGAGCAACCTGGTCCCTGGCAGGGGGTGGGACTGGGTGGGCTTGAAGGGCCCTCCCAACCCACCCAGTCCCTGATGCCGTGGTTTGAGGTGTCCCTCTGGAATGCCACGCTCTGCCAGTGGAGCAGCAGCAGCTCAGAACCCCCTGCTCTGGTGGGATATAAATCTACAGACTTTAACAGTCGAATTATGGAAGCTCAGCATAAAGGAAATTATGGCTGCTCTGAAGCCCCCGTGACTCCCTGATGCATCAGGCTCTGGCAGGGGGCCAGCCCACCACTTAGTGGGATGTTTCTGGAAAAAAAAAAAAAGGAGGCTGAATGACATTTTTCATATTAATATCTATTCTTTCCCCTTACCCCCAGCATGTTAAATTCAACTTTGCTCCAGCCCTGCCAGTCCAGGCTTGTATTTCCATTTCCTAACTGGGTTTTGGAATAGTATATTAATCCAGAAACAATTAAATAAAGTCCTAGTGCTAGCTGTTAATTAGAAGGAAATAGGGAGTTATTTGAGTAATCCCACTATTGTGTTCTGGTTTTGCAGCTTCTGCCTGACATAGTTGCTTTAATCAGATAGGAATAGGAAATCAAGAGGTTTGGAAGAATCACAGCACCCAGGAACTTTCAAACCTTTGGGCCTGTTTTCCTTTAGGATTTAACCCAAAAGCTTTATTTTAAAGTTGTACTCCCCATGTGGTATCATTTTTTTATCAGACTTGTGTTCCATTTGGCAAGTTTAGCAGCTCATTAAGGCCTCTTGCTTTTCTTCTGACTTGGGTAATGAGCACCGTAAAGAATTGTGAGTCTCTATTGGTATTAATAAAAATTACAGTGCAGGGGTCAGAGCAGATAAATCCTGGTCTTTGAATGCTGTGAGAATTATGCAGCAAAACAGCTCCTCAGTGAGGATTTAGCTCTGAGCTCAGCCATGGAGTGCCTGGCTTTGGAGGTGATGCTTTGCCTCTGGTCCAGCCCAACAGCCCAGGACGTGGGGCAGGGCAGGTTTGCTCAGATATTCAGCATTTCTGGTGCTCTCTGGAGCACTGGAGCACCAGGCAAAGCTCTTGCCAGTGCCTGCCATCCATCCTGCTGTGCCAGGCTGCTGGGGAGCAGCAGGAGGGGGAATCCTGGCCCAGACTGGGCAGATGGCACGAGATCCCTGCATGGGAGGCTCTTACCTTGACTCAGGACTTCTCTTTCGGGGTGAATTAGGGACAAGGAGGACAGTCCCTCCTCTGCTGCCTGTTCCTTGTGCTCTCTGGTCTCGGGGCCCTGCAGTGCTGCCCCTGTGCCCCTCCCTGGCACAGCCTCTGTATTGCTCTGGTCGTGCCCCAGCAGTGGTGGTTCCTCTCTGTTCCTGTGGCAGGGGCTGCAATCACACATTCAAACTCTGCTGTCACCTCTGGAGCCTCTGAGCACGTGGGGCTGCTTTTCCTGCAGTCCCTGCACATAAATATTTAATACCCACGATGGAGCAGTGGGAGGAATCCATTTAATTAATCCAAGTGCCCCCGTTCCTTCGTGTCAGGTGGATTTGCAGCACTGAAGGAGGCTTTGGGTGCTGAGCTGTGACCATGGCAGGGCTGGATTCTTGGCTGCACAGTGAGGAGAACCCTGTGGGGTGTCCCTGCCCCACAGCCCTGTGCAGTGGGAGCTCCTGTTCTTCCCTCTGTCGAGGGACAAAGCAAATCCAAGGGACTCCTGAAAATGCAAAGTCTCACAGGGATCCTCTGCAGAGGGATCTCAGTCAGACACTGAATTGCAGAAGCAGGTGGGATCCTGAACCTGCAAATGAAACCACATTGATTTTTTTTTTTATTTTTTTTTTTTTTAATTAAGTCTTGAGCTCAGGCTGATCCAAATGAGCTCCCAAAGCAGCTCTGGAACCAACCCATGAGCTTTTCTAAAGGCATTGCATTTCATCCAGAGGAACTTGGAAAAAAAGGAGAGATTCTTCCCCTCCCTTGCCCTCCCTGGCAGTGTCCAAGGCCAGGTTGGACAGGTCTTGGAGCAACCTGGGCTGGTGGAAGGTGTCCCTGCCCATGGCAGGGGGTGGAACTGGATGAGCTTTAAGGTCCCTTCCCACCCAGGCCATTCTGTGATTCCATGAATGTCTGGAAGAGATTCCCCAGGGATGGGCTCACACAGGGATAGAGCAGGGATAGAACTCTAGGATATACTGGAATATGGATGTGTGCTTGTTTTTGAGGCTGCTGCTGGATTTGACTCGTGTTAGGAAAGCTTTGATCTCCAGTTCCTTTGAAACCCCACTTGTTGGCATAACACAGCCCCCAGGAACCAGCCTGAGCATCCCCCTGGGAGTTCCTATGGGAACTGGATGCCTTCTCTGGGATCACAGGGGCTAGATCCAGCTTTGGGAACACCGCAGGACCAGGTGTGGGGAGGAGACAGGACCATCTCAGTGAACTGTGCCCATCACACGAGCCCACAGAGAGGTTTGGTGCTGCTGCTTCCCCAGGGAAAAGCCTCTAGGGCTGTGTCACCCCCTTCTTAGGGCTGTGTCACCCTGCACCTCTGCAGGATCCATGACATTCCATTATAAACCACATTTTAATCCCCCCTCAATGTACTGTCAGAGCAAACATCTGTGCAGAGCTGCTCTGCTCCAGGGAGGCTCCACAACCTCCAGCTTCCAGTCCTGGACAGACCACCAGGAGTTTATCTCCTGCTGTATTTCTGTTCATTCCATTTTAAAGCATTAATGCCCTGGGTGTTTAACTGGTTATGATTCCTCCAAAGAGCCCTGAACAAACCTGGCTGTGGGGAAAACAGGTTGGAGCTGCAGCATCAATCCCGAGCTTTTCCTGGGCTGTTTAACCACTTAGCTCCTGCTCCTCCCCAGCCTGCACTGGGAATGTTCTGCTGTGCCAGGAAGGGGGAGAGGAAAGCAGACAGATGCAGCAGGCAGAGATCCCTGAGGGAAGTCTGCTGGCTCCTGGATAGTGGAGCTGGAGCGTCACTCCAGCCCTGCCCCGGCTCCCTGCGTGCCAGGAATACTCGAGTTATTTTGGTAATTCATTCAGCTCGGGCTGTGATTCCTCGAGTGCTTTTCTCCACTGCAGCCCTGAGTGTGCAGAGAACTCTTCCTGTTGGCATTAACCCCCTGGCTGCTGGAATTTAATGGGGCTGCTCAGCACAAGGGTGGCTCTGGGTGGGTCTTTCTTCTGTCGAGGATTTACCAGACCCAAAGCCCGAAGGTTTCTGTCAGTTTTTCCAGCAGTTTCAGGTATTTCATAGGAAAAGTCCCAATTCTGATGGGAAAAGAAGTGGTGAGGTGGAAGAATTAGGAGAGACCCTGGGACACCCCGTGTTGTGTTTTTAGGGCACTCAGCTCAGATATGGGATGGTCAGACCCCGTTCTGGCTGTCTGAATATTGGGATAAACCATAAGTAGAGGGACCTTTTCTGTTCCCAAAGGAAAAAGGGGTGGCAGAGGCTGTAACATGAGGCAGACAACCCCCAAAGTCGTCCTGTGTGAGGGTGGTTTTCAGCTGTGTGGGTTCATTACGTGGACAGTTCATGTCTGGAAAATGTGCTGCCCTTCCATGGGGGGCTGTGCTGGAGCAGCTGGAATGATGCAGGGGGGATTTTCAGCAGCTGGAATTGCAGGGGGGGATTTTCAGCAGCTGGAATTGTGAACCATGGGGGGCAATTTTCGCAGCAGCTGGGAAGCCAGGGGGCATTTCAAGCAGTGGAATGCAGGGGGCCATTTTAGCAGCTGAATTGCCGGGGGGATTTTCAGCCAGCTGGACATGCAAAGGGGGATTTTCAGCAAAACTGTGAATTGGCAAGGGGGGGGATTCAGCAGCTGGAATGCAGGGGAATTTGCAGCAGCTGGAATTGTCATTGGGGGGGGATTTCAAGCTGAGCTGACAGCAGGGGGGGACTTTTCAGCAGCTGGCCTTCAGGCGGGGGGTTTTCAGCAGCTGGAATGATGCAGGGGGGATTTTCAGCAGCTGGAATTGCAGGGGGGGATTTTCAGCAGCTGGAATTGCAGGGGGGGATTTTCAGCAGCTGGAATTGCAGGGGGGGATTTTCAGCAGCTGGAATGATGCAGTGACTCGGAGCAGGTGCTCTGAATGATCCTTCCTGGCCTTAAAAATCGAGGAATTTACACCAGCACACACACAAAAGAGAGGCTCTTCCCTGGTTTTTCAGGAAGGCTTTTTTGTCCTGGCTGTGTTTTTTTTTCCCCACTATTTTCTGCTTTGCTCTCTCTACCCACCTGACTTCCCCTTTTGGAATTAGCCCCAGCAAACCCATGTTTTCTGGTGCTGTTCAAAGCCCAGGGCTTGTTCCTTCCTTCCCAGGAGTCTCTCTGACATTATCTGTGTGGTGTCAGGGAGTATTTTTATAATGTCTGCACACTCTTCTCTCCCCACCACTTGATCTAATCTATCAGAAGGTGTTTTTTTTAAGTCTTTTGTTGGGAAAAAATTAGTAATTTTCTCTGCATTTTCTGTCGTCCTTAAAGGCAAGCAAGGGACTACTGTCACAGAATTGTAATAACTTATCTCTTCTTGTTCCCTGTGTTAGGTATTATTATTAATACTTATCAGCCTATTGTGTGTAGGAAATTAAAAGGCCTGAAGTGGCCTGGTGGGACTGAATGTTTTATGTTAGAAACTCAGTTTAGAGAAATTTGTACCTTGGTCACAACCATAAGGGGGAAAAAAAAGTGATTATGTAAAGTTTAAGAACTCTATTTCAAACTGATTTTTTTTTTATAAGCACTATAGAAGCTAAAAAATAACAAGGAAGGAAAGTCTCCCTTCATCCCCAAAAAGGGCAGGAAGCTAAAGGAGAACCATCCCCTTGCCCAGATGCAATTCAGTACAAAAGCCATTAAATAGATTTAACTGGAGATCCTCAGTGCAGAAGGAAGTTATTTGAAGTTACTGTGAATAAATAACCTATTTCAGTTTTCATCAACAACTAATTTTCCTTCCCAGAAAGCACCCAGAGCAAACATTGCTCTAAAATTGTTTAATTACCATTTCTTGCGCCGAGTTATTTGTTATGAACTTTCTGTCTTTCAGCATCTTTCTCCTCTCCTATTAAATCTCATTTTCCCACTCAGATGCTGTGGTGTGAATGGAAATCAGCATTTTCTGTATTTAGGATGAATCTGGGTTTTCTGCTTTATTAAACAACAGGAAAAACGTTTCTCAGGAATCCTGGGGCGTGTTTGACTTTTCTGTTTCTTGTTTCCAAGAGCCATAAGTGTTTTTTTTCAGTACCAGAGCTCTGCAAACACAATGAGTTGGGCCACAATTATTCTCCAGCTGCAAAAGGAGTCTTGTTTCAGCCCCATGTCCTGACCTTGTGTGGCTGGTCCAAGGCCACAGCTACTCATAATATGGAATATATTCAGCACTGCTCTGGGTTTTGACCTGAAAGGTTAATATGAACAAAACTGACCAATTACCTTTGGGTGGAATCTATTGGCACACAAACAGAAATCAATATGGAACATCCATTACTGGCTTTGGGGGGTGTATAAATATAAATTAGTATCACTAAGAGAACCAAGAAGGAGCCCAGAGCTGTGCCTGCAGTTGATTCTTGGCTGTTTAGGTTTCAGTACCTCGCAGGATTTCTGTGTGGTTTTGGGGGGTGAAATTCCCTTTCTGTCTTTCTCCGAGTTGTTTTGACCAGAATGTCCTGGGGGGCTTTGGGGAGCTCTGACCCTGCACTGAGGAAGGTTTATTTCCAAAAGCGAGTTTGCCTTCTTCCCCTTTCTGTCTTGCAAGCTGGGAGTTGGAGTGAGTTTGTAGGTTTAGCACACATTTTGTACTTCTAATGAGGTTTTTGGGCTGTGGGAAGAGAAATCCCATCTCCAAGGGCAGTTTAAAGAGGGGAGGGCTGGTTGCAGTAACAAGCTGCTCACAGTGGCTCAGTTCTCATTCCTGATGCTGTCAGAAACCCTGGATATCACAGAAAAGACACTTAATCTCAGAGCAACCAACCCTCTCAGTGGATATTTGTGGATATTCCTGTCTATAAACAGCCAGCTCTGTCTGCAAAAGCAGCAGTAAAACATCAAACCCTGGTCCACAAGAACCAGTTAAAAGCTATATTTTCTAATTATTTTTTTTTTCCACGAGGAAAGATTATCTTTTAGCTGTCCCAAACTGAGCCAATGGCTTCCAGATAGGGCCTCATTCCAGATACCAAACAGAATGGAAATTTTCCCACCCTTTCAAATAACAGCCAACTCAGCACAGACCTGACAGTTTTATGCAGAGCTGGGACAGGATCTATTAACTTCTATCAGCTGATCTTGTCTCTGAGTGGCTGCAGAACCTCGGGGCTGCAGCTTTGGGTGTTTAGCTAAAGGACCTCAGCTGAAAGGGGTTTATTTTTCCAGTGGTGCCCCAAGCTGTCTCCCAGACGTGCTGTCTGACATTGATTAGACAATGGTTGTGCTGAAGCCAGTACATTCTATCAAAGGGCTTGTGTCTTCCACTGGAGCAGGAAATGTAAAGCACTTTATGTGTAAAAAGAAATATTAATATTTAAGCTAAAAGTCACGGGGGGGGGGGGGGAAATTCTATTAATCAGAAACAGCTTTAGGTGCAGATTCCTTTTTTTTTTTTTTTTTCTCTTTCCCTGAACTTGCAAAAAGTTTGGGGGCTCTGTGTATCTTGCAGTTATTAAAAGTAAAGCACTGAGGGCCCTCTAACGTAGCACAGACTCTGTTGTGTTTGGAAACAAGAAATGTTTGATTGCTGCTGTGGGAAAGGCTTTGTCTTGCCTGCCTTGTGCCAGCCTGGTATGAAAGCTGGGCTGGATTGCTTGGCTTGTCCGTGGCTCTGGAGAGTCTGGCAGGGCTCAGGGAGCAGCTCTGCTCTCCCAGATTCACTGCACACTCACATTTTAAGGCCAGTGTGGCTCAGGGGGTGATGCCCCTACAGCAGAGTAATTCAGGGGGATCTCAGCAGGGTTTCTTTTTGGATGATTCAAATGCTTGAAACCCCCACATCTGCCACGATAACAAGTGTCCCCCTCTGGTGTCTTTGCATTGAAAGCATCTCAAAGACCTGAGCAACGTTCCAGGCTGCACCTGGGACTGGGGAGGACCTTGGAGCTGTGCCTTGGGTGATAATCCAGGGCTGAGGCTCAGTCCTGTCTGTGCCACCCCCTTGGGGTGAGAATCCCATTTGTGTGTCAGTGCAAACTGGGCTGGTGATCCTGCCCTGGTCTGGTTTGTACCTGGGGTAACTCCTGGGGGTGTTTAACCTGGACAAAAGGAGGCTCAGGGGGGACCTTCTCCCTGGGGGGGTCCTGGCTCTGCTCCCAGGGAACCAGGGACAGGAGGAGAGGAAATGGCCTCAGGCTGTGCCAGTTTTCCTGGAACTGCCACTTGTCACCTTGTTGGGCTGGCATGGGAATGGGGCGGGAGGGTGAGGGGACCCTGGGCAGGAACCTGCCACTTCTGGCTCATTTTTGCCTTCTGTAAAACACGAGGAACAATGCAGTGAAGATGCCACTGATTTGCCTGCTGAAAGGATGCATTTGTCCCCCGGAGTTTTGTTATCCTGTCTCTTCCCATTCTCTGTTGCTCCTGACGCTCTTCACACCTCCATTTGCAAGGCTAGATACTATAAATTACCTGGTAACAAATCTTCTCTAACCCTGCTGGTAAACGTTTCTCTGCTATCATAAATTCAGCCTGATAACCAGATTGAAGGAGTGTAAAATGCCATATCAGGCAGATAGCAAAAAGAGGAGATAAGGGGATGAATAAGCTTGTCCCTGCAAACAGGTGTTTGATCATTTGTTATGCCTTGTCAGAGCAAACAAACCTTTAAAAACAAGTAAATGGACAATCTGTCCTTTTCATCCACTTTATCTTGCAGAGCTGTGTCTGCTCTGTGCTGGGAGATTCATAACTCACCCTCCTTGTGTCTTGCAAATTGTTTCTATTATTCATGATTAAAGTCCGGAGCAGAAGGTCCCTGCATATGTAAGGAGACACTTGTTAGAGACATCCTGATGTTATTAAGACATAGATTCAGTCAAAGGTCATTATGAGAGCATCCAAATGTAAAGATCACATGGGAGAGAGAGGAGGAAATTAGGGCTGAATACAGAAGTGTGAGCATGGGAGTCTGATGGGGAAGCAGGGAGAGGATGGAGAGGGGACACAGCCCAGGAGCTGTGCTGGCCCTGGGGTGCTGGGCAGCTTCTGGGGCAGGAGGAGGAAGAGAGAAGAGGTCCAGCCCATCACTGTTCTCTCCTGCCTGGAGTTTAAACTCTAATACCCCACACAGTTTGTTTTCAGCACCTTTAAGATGGGCTTTATCTGGGCAAATTTTAAGTGCAAAGCCAAACTTAGGGCTTATCTGTGACATTCAGCACAAACCCCTCCACGCCTGATGGGCACATTCAGATGTTCAGAAGCCTCACAGGGGCTGTGTCTCTAATTCCAAGCCTTAGAATCCAGCTGGAGGCCTTGCTAGTGTGGGAATGTGCTGCTGCTGGCCCAGGTGAGCCCTGCAGGCTCTGCCAGCCTCCTCCTGTTCGAGCTTGAGGTGTTGAGAAACAGTTATTGATTCATTGATGTTTGTCCTGTGGATGTGTTCCAGTTAAACAAGAATAACTGCAGCTCCCAGAAGTCCCAGGGAATCTCTGGGCAGGTGCATTTGTCATGGTGGGGACCATACTTAGATAATATGGAAATCTATAGGGGAATTCAAGGGTATTTGGAGACAAGCAACAGATTCCCACACAGCTGGAAGCAGATTTCCTGCCTCACAAGCACCTCCTGGCTCTGTCAGGGGACACATTTCTGTTTCTCAGGTGTTGCATCTGAACAGGCACTGGCATGGGCTGGGTGCTTTGGCAAAGGATTCCGTGTGTTCCAAGGGTGGGAACACACTCTGTGTGCCCTGACTTAGGGATTTCCCAAGGTCTGGAGTCAAAACAGATGCCAGGGAGGTCTAAAACATAATTATTCAGTGACAGAGCTGGGTGCTGTGCCAGCCCCTGCCAGGCTGTGGGAACAGTCCAGGTCGTTTGTGGAACTCCTCAGCCCCAGAGAATGTCCAGCCCCAGCTCCCCCTTCCCTTTTGTCTGGGGGTAATGACACCCGACAGCAAATGCAAACAGTGCCCCGGGGGAGCTGCTGCCTCTGCAGGGCTTCAGGAGGCATTTCCCCCCCTCTCCTGTGCCCTGGACCAGGGGGAGTTCCCACACAGAGACCCTGCTGATTTTACCAGGGTTAAACCATCAGCAGGTTGCAGAACTGTGCTTTCCACGTTGTTTAAGTGACCACCCCGGTGTTACTTCTGGTTTGAAAGGATCTTAATGACGGGTCAGGTGGTTTTTTTAAAGCTGTTTACCTTGCCTAGAAGCCCAGGAAGCCAAAAGCAGATCAGTCAGACAGGGAAAACAAAAGTGGGTTGTCTTCTGCTCAGTGCTTTCTAACAGAGTAACCCCTCTGTCTGTCCAGCTGTGCACATGAAAGAGTATTTCTTGTTCATCCAGAGGCACAAATCATATTGTCAGTGAATGAAATCAGATTTTTTTCCCATCTATCATTGCCTCCTCCCAGCTCCCACTCACTAAATGGATCAGACATCAGCATTCACTGGTGTGTGTTGCCAAAACCTCAAAGCACATCAGCATGTCAGAACTGAACCGTGTGTCTGGGGCAGAGGCAGCACATCCCATCCCACATCTCAGCCTGTTCTGGGAGCAAAGGTGGCTCTGCTGGCTCTCAGGGCTCCCTCTGGGACTCCAGAAGTTTCAGAGTAGGAGCAGAGCCCCCCAATCCCTGTGAGGTGACAGCCTGGGCTGCTGGAACTGGGATTCCAGAGTAGGAAAGAACACCTTAAAATGACATCTCTCTAATTTTCCTGTGGCTTTGGGAATTCTGGAGCATCTGGCAGCTCAAGTTTAGAGGCCCTAGGTCTGCCTAGACCAAACATATTGGCTGAGCAGAAAATGAGATTAACACAGAATGAAGCACAGGCCAAGGAGGATCCCAAGGGATTTCCCCTGACTTGCATTCCATGTTTTCTCTGGCACTGATTCCCAGTGATTTTAGGGGGGAAGGTGGCTGACTGCTGGGCAGCTGGAGAGCAACCTTTAGAGGGGGAAGGGGCTGGGATGACTCAAAGCAGGGAAACCCAGCCCAGCTTTCCCTTCAGTCAGGTTCTTGTTTTGGTGTCACCCAAGTGCACCTGGCCAGTGAGTTGGGATCTGAAACAGCATTTTAAAATTTAAATTTAAAAAAAAAAAGGAAAGGAAAGGGAAGCATTCCCATTCCCTATTAAAAAGGCAACATCAGTCCCTTTTATGAAGTTTTATCTCCCTGCACAAAAGGCTGTTTTTAAAGCACTGGTGGGGTTGGCACAGGAATTGTGGTGAGAATTAACAAACACCCCATTGACAACAAGCCATTGTCTGTGGCCTCTTTATAATGTGATTTCATGAAACTGCCAGCAAGCCAAAATTAATGCAAATGAGTGCAAATTCACATATTGCAAAAGGATTAGAATATCATTAATGTGGGCATTAAATATTTAAACAATATCTCTATGAAAGAATTATGAGCTTTCAAAGCTCGTCTGTGTTTTATGACCACATTAAAGTGGTTGTAATGACATCTTCTGTGCTGGGACCAGGAATGATCTTTTTTGGAATATCTCAGCCCATGATGATGCCCAAAGCCAGCAGGCTGCCCCCAGGTCATGGTCTGGTTGAGCCAGCCCTGAGCTCAGGTGGGTGTGTTGGGTTAGCTGAGGGAGGAGTGAGGTGTGACTGCAAAGCCAACCAGCACAACCAGCAGTGTCCAGAGCCAAGAGCACTGCTTTCTGGAGTCAGAGCTCAGCCAGGCCCATGGTTTATCCACACACTGGAGGGTTTAACCTGCTGGAGAGCTGGTGATGCTTCTCTGGCTGTGGTGGATCCTCAGACCTTTGTTCCCTCTGCTTTGCAAACTGCTCACCCTGGGCTCGACCTCCAAGGGATCACTGCAGCCAGAGCTCTGTGGGGACAAGGATGAATTTAGTGCTGGTGCACCCAGGGAATGAGAGTTCTCCTTCAGTCTGGGGGTTCCTTACTCCTGGAATTAGTCTGATCCATGCTTTATTTACACACCCAACGCTCGGAGCTGCATCTGACCCTGTGCTTTCCTACCTAAGCCAGGCTTAAGCTGAGTGGTCCAGACAGTGATGAAATAGGGTCTCATTCAATAACCAGCTGAAGGGAAAAGTTCTGATTTTTGGAATAACTGGCTGGAAAGTCTTCCCACGTGCAGTTGCAGCTGGGGATATTCAGCTGCAAGAAAGATTCTGAGACTGGCTCAGCTGAGAGAACAGTTTGCAGACAAAAAAAAAGCTGACCATGATCAGTCCCTGGGACAGATGGAGATCAAGGCAGTTGTTTGAGTGGTACATGTAAAAACAGCATGATCTTGGATAGTTTTAGTGAATACTCAGCCTACTGAGAGCCTGTCACACCTTTCCCTGGCCCTCCAGGAGAACATGTAAGAGCTCGTCAGGGCCTCAATTCTCAGTCTCTAGGCACTGTGTGATCTAAAAGGATGACTAACAGATCACCTTAAATACTTGGGATTGTCCCATCACCTGCTCTGATGTTTCTAAGCCCCAGAGGGCTGTGACATGCAAGTCTACAATGGGATCTCAGCTCAGCTCCCCACTCCTGAGGCAAAGCACTTCCTAACTGCACCATTGCCATTTTAAGCGGTGCCATGTGTGCCTAACAAAGGGATTGAAATAAAAAATCAAAGGGAATCAAGTGCATTATTCCTCTGGGGGAAAGAAGAGAGGAGTGAAGAACCCACTTGTGTGAGTTAATGCATTTTTCAAGGAGCTCTCCACCACGGTGGGGAGGGTTGTGTGGGAGAGACTCAGTGGAAGGAACAGCTCCAAAGGCTGTTGAAGGCAGGGGTAAGATCTTTATTGATGTGAGTGAATTGCCATTGAGGCCCTCGAGTCTTTGCTGGCAAGGCACTTAACTCTGCCAAATGCTGGGAGCTCTGCAGTGGGAAGAGCAGGAAAACAGGGTGGGCTGGGATGATTTCAAAAACAACTGAGTACATTGTGCCTTCTGTGCTTCAAACCTTTTGCTGCTCCTGACAGCTCCTTCCAAGTGCTGAAAATAAACTGGTCCTGGAGCTGTGGGTTGACAGAGTCAGGGCTGCCACTGAAAGGAGAGCAGGGGAGGAGGGGGTTGGAGGTGTGGCAGGACCCCGGGCTGGAGCTGTGTCAGGGCAGGGTTTAGGTTGGATCTCAGGACAAGGTTCTTCCCCCAGAGGGTGGTTGGGCACTGCCCAGGCTCCCCAGGGTTTGGTCACAGCCCCAAGGCTGCCAGAGCTCCAGCAGGGTTTGGACAACACTCAGGTGGGATTGTTGGGGTGTCTGTGCAGGGCCAGGGGCTGGATCAATGATCCTTGTGGGTCCCTTCCAGCCCAGGATATTCCATGATTCTCTGTGAGTGTTTCTTTACTTGGGGCTGGGAGCTTTTGCAGTTTTTCCCTGAGTCCTTGGCAGCCAACCCTGGCCCAGTGGGGATGGAACGTGCTGGGAGGAACTGGCTGTGGAGGGAAGGGAGGAGCAGGGAATGGGATCTGAATGCACAGGGCTGGTTGTTTAGCACCTTTGTAATGTCATTTTAAGCCACCCTCTTCACCAGAAGGTAATTTCCTTGTGTTGTTTTAAAAGGCAGAGTGTGAAGCTGGAAACCCCACACCTGAAAACAGAGACAGTCTGGACTGTTCAACCCTGGAACTCTCAGGAAGGGGTGACCTGCAAGCTCATGTTTCATGGGCCCTACAGAGCTTCTCTGGGGCAGGCAGGGGTTCAGACCCTGCAGAATCACTTGTTTTCCTCTCTGACACCAGTGCAAAGCAGTACAGAATGCAGAACAAAACAACTTGTCCGAGCTCTTCAGCTGCTGGGCTTTTTAACTTTCTGACTAAGGATGGTCAGATGTTCTGGAAATCAGAGTGACTAATCTTATCAATTCCTAAATTTATTCCTTGCAATCAGCAGCCTCTTTTCTGTAGCTACAGGAACCATGACGTGACCAGTGCCTGGTCTGATTAAACACAACGTGTTAATGATCCCCTCCCCGAATTTGTGATCCTTAATGAGTGGTGGAACTGCTCCATAACTGGGCTGGGTTTGGTTGTGGTTTGGGTTTAAAAATTTTCTCTGTTTAATGGCCAAATAATGAGTGATGAACCCGTGCATGACACTCCTGCTAAATCCTTGATGAAAACTGCTCTGGTGCCTAAGAAAGGCATCAAGCCCAGCTAAGGTGGTAGAAATTATAATTAATTCAGCTCTTGCATGAATAATAGCTGGTCAGAGGCTCAGCTCTAGGTCTGGGCTCACTTTGGCAGCTTTGGGTTTTGCTGTTTGTTGTCATATCCACAAATACAGCAATTGGGAGCTGGGGGATAAAGCAGCAATGACACCTGAAAGCTGCAGAGTTATTTACTGGAACATCAGCTGGGAGCTTTCCTGTGATCTGTTGAAAACCTTGTGGTAGATGAAAGGCACACTCTGAAAGGTTGGAGACAAAGCTTGGTGTAACTCAAAACAATTCCATAAATATTTATTTATGCACAGCTGCTCTTGTGGGCGACTTACAGGTGTCTGTGCCTGCACCAGGGACCACTCCCCTTCCTTGGCTGGTTTGTACAGCCCCAGAACTTGTCATTTGTTTTGGACCACTGCTTTTTTTTAACAGTGCACTGGGTAAATTCAGCAGTGTTTGGTTTCAAGTAAGACATCAGGAGAAGGTTTGTAGCTGTAGGATTGTTCGAGGAATAAGTGGTTTGAGGAGCTGGGAGGGTCTTTATCACATGAGGGAACAGACTTTCTCAGCAAGGGGTCAGTGAGGGCTGATCCTGCCTTGGGGCAGCAGAGACCAGATAAGCTCTTACAGCTCCTCCTTGCCCTAGTTCTGAGAAATCCCTCGAATGTTTGTTGAATCTCCTCAGCTGTTGATGTAAACTGAGAAATTCAGTCCTGACCCTCGAGGACCGGCGTGTCCTCACAGGGGAGGCACGGGGGGGACATCCAGGGAAAACAGGCTGGGAAGTCTGCAGCCCTGCTTTCTGTGCTGGTGGCAATGGCAGGTGCCTGGAGGGACGTTTAGACAGGGTGGGTTTTTTGTTTGTTTTTACTTTGTGAAGGCTGTTCATTGGACTGGTTTAAATCTTTCATCGAGCCGTCGGTTGATCCTTTCGTGCAGAATCCCCGGTGCTGCTGCTGTGCCTTGGGAAACCTGGATTCCAAAGTGTGGGTTGAGCTGGGTTTGAGCTCCCACGTGCCAGGCAGTGCCTGCTGGTGCAGCTGGGAAGCACCAGTGCCAGTCAGCACAAAGCCACCCCTCCGTGTGAAGGAGGGGACATTCGGGCTCCTCTCGGTGCATCCAGCCCGAGCTGTCCTGCCTGTCCCAGGAGGGAACTGCTGCTGGCTCTGTTTCCAGGTTTTCCCAGAGGAGGGGGGAACGAGCACAGATAATTAGATCGATTTTCCTCTCCCTGACAGGCAGGCAAACCTCCATCACAGAGGTTTTTTGGTGACTGTGCAGGGAACTTGCTCGGACTGATCTGATGAGCCCGATGGTGCCCGTCAGGGGTCACTGGGACTTTGGACAACGCTCTCAGGCACAGGGTGGGAATTTGGGGTGTCCTGGGCAGGGCTAGGAGTTGGACTCTGGTCCTTGGGTGTCCCTTCAGACTCAGGATATCCTTTGATTTCTCATGCTGCCAAATGTCAGGGAGCTCAGCCCCTGTCTCAGTGCAGCTCCTTGCACTGACTCCTCATCCTCAGCTTCACTGGCACAAGGAGAGGGGAAAAACCCTCTGGAAAACCAGCATTTTGGGATGTGGAATTTCCCAGGAGGCCCTCAGGCAGCTTCTGCTGAAGTGCAGCAGCCCAGGGAGCAGCACAGAGCAGAAAGGCCAGGGCAGGCAGGGATGGGAACCCTTGGGGGTGTGGGTACCTCCCCAAAAGCTGCACTCAGCACTGGCTGCTCAGCACTTGGCTCTTGGGCCTTGAGCACAGATTTTAAACGTGTATTTATAAACCCACAAAATAAATAGGCCAGTGCACACTGCTTTTCCTCTGCTTTGATCAGGGTGTAGCTCCTCCAGAGCTGTCCTGATTAAATCAGAATGGTAATAAATTGAAAGGGCTCCTGTCTGATTCGTGAGACTCCTTCAGGTGTTAAGGGGGGAGAAAATCATTCCAGAATGAGGAAAGGATGGTTTTACCATTTCATTGCCAAATGAAACTGTCTTGTTAACACAGAGGATGTTGTCTCCAGGGATGGGTGCTGTAGGATTTTGTAAAAGTAGGTGGGAATTGGTAGTTCATCCTCACTAATCTGTTTGAGGCACCAGTAGTGGAGAGCTCTGTAGGAAATGCAGAACCCAGGTCACATCAGCCCTCTGACCTTCCAGGAGGAAGGCTTTGTGTTCCCAGCATCCATGGTCCCTCCTGGTGGATGCAGGATTGCACGAGAGCCTGACTGGGACTAGACCTGCTCCAAAGAGAAAAAACTGTGATGATCACTTAGGAATCTGTCCCACAGCTGGTACCCCCCAAACCTGGCACCCCATGACAACTTTTCCATCTGATGTTGGCAGCAGCAAAATCCATCTCTGGACCAAACCCCAACACTTGGCTCACTGTTACTGTGGGATGCAAGATTTGTCTCCACTTCCTCCCTTGTCATTCATATATTTTGCATAAAGAGCCCAAGGAATGTGTATCTTCAGCCCAAACTAAATTCACTTTGAAACAAAGGGGCTTTACTAATTTCACCCTCATAAATAAGTAAACACTCTGAAAAATTCAGTGTCTTCTCTGTTTATGTCAAGGTCCTGTGGATCACTTGGACAGGGCTTTTTGGGAAGTGTATTGTCCTTGTGTAATCCTGATTTCTCAGCCTCCATCGTCACTGCTCTCCTGGTTTGTGGGGGTTTGTTCTTTGGCTTCTTGGCAAATATTCCCAAGTCAGGGCTTGAGGTGACAAGGATTTTTCCCTTTAAATCTCCTGAGTCATCTTTTGTGCTCTCCCAGAAACCTGCCTTGTTTGTGTCTGTCTGTGAGAGAGAGAGAGGAGAGTTCCTGGGATTGCTGGTTGAGCTGAAATCCTGAGCCCTCTGACACCTCCTGATGTTACAAATCCCAGTTACAGCTCTGACTCGCTAATCCCAACTCCAATATCAGTCTCTGGGCAGGTAATTACAGGATTTATTGAGCCTGAACATGTGGCAGGTGGGGAGGGACCGAGTTCTCTGAGGAAAGGCAGCTTTGGGCTAAATTAGTTCACTCTTTGTACAAAATGGAGCAGAATGAGGTGCAGATGAAGGACCTCAGTGCCCACCCTGGGCTCATTTTGGGAAGGTTTTGCTGTCAGTCAGAACCTGCCTTTTGGCCTGGTGGGTTCTGGCTCACATTAAAAAAAAAAAAAGAAAAAAATGTTCCCCTGCTATTATTACCATGAAAATTAAAAAGAACTGAAATAATCTCAAATGGAACCACTTCATCTAGAAAGAGATGGATAAAATATTTTTTTTTTTCCCCTGAAAAGGCTTGAGTGTGGAACAGGCAGGGATGGGGCGGGGGAAGGTCTGAGCTGAAAGGGGCATTGACTCTGTTTACATAAAGATGTTTGTAGTGGAAGAAAAAAATACAATAAATGTATCAGCTCCAGTCAAAACACGAGGAAGTTTGTCAGCAAGAATCAAAATATTGATTTAACCCAAGATTTTTATCTCAACCTCACTGCAGAGAAGCAGTCTCTTCATCAGTGCTCATGTTTCCCTAGAATTAATTTTCTTTTGGGAAACCCCCTATTTTTTTTTTCTTTTTTCCCCAGAGAAATCCATTTGCAGTAACACTTTGGGGATGTTCAAGGAGTTTGGGCGGGGATTTTGCAGGTGCCTGAGCTCTTGAATCCCAAGCTGCAGGTTCCCTGAGCACTTTGGCTTCATCCTAAATGGACATTGTGTCACCCAGGGCTCAGTGCACCTCACTGCTGTAATGAGCTGCCACTCCTGGGTTCATTCATTGCCCAGGTTATTTCTGGATGGGAGGCCTGTTTTTCCCAAAGGATTGGCCACTTCCATGCAGCACAGCTGGGACAAGGGGGGTGTTCAGCTATTGGCAAAGATTTTGGGTAGTTTTCCATTGTTGTCTCTATTATTATCTCTCTTACTCTTCTGAAGAACGTGACTGCCCTGTCAGGGGCCTCTGACTTTGCCCTGGGCATCTCAGTGCTGGAGAATTCTCTGTGCTGGGTGATTTGAGCTGCTTTCACTCCAGGATCTTTGCTCCTCTCTCCTGTTTTGCTTTGCTGCCTCCCTCCAGAGCCAGACCCTCCCCACATCCCCCCCCAGAGCCCTCCTGCCCTGCCTGGCCCAGGGCTGCTCTGCTCCCTGGGCAGTTCACTCCTGGCAGTGGAGAGGAGAGGGATCTCTGAGCAGAAAGGGAGGGTCATTGCTCAGTGACACTGGATCCTGCACGAGGAGCTGGTTTTACTGAGCTGGGCTTTATTGGACTCGTGAGCTCAAAGACCTTCTGATGATTTCAGGCAGCCAAGGCAGGGGGAAAAGAGCAGGTTGTGTAACCTGCAGGGTGGGTGTCCAGTGGAAAGGAAGGTAACACTGGTCACTGTGACCAGTATTGTGGAATCCCAGGATCACTGAGGGTGGAAAAGCCCTCCAGGATCACCCAGTCCCCCCCTGTGCCCCAGCCCAGAGCACTGAGGGCCATGCCCAGTCCTTCCTTGGACGCCTCCAGGGGTGGGGACTCCAAACCTCCCTGGGCAGCCCTTTCTGATGCTTTGACAATCCTTTCCATGAAGAAATTCCCCCTGATGTCCAAAGTGCCAACCTGCTGTGCCCAAACCTCCTCACCC
Source organism: Manacus vitellinus (assembly GCF_001715985.3). Classification (NCBI taxonomy): domain Eukaryota; kingdom Metazoa; phylum Chordata; class Aves; order Passeriformes; family Pipridae; genus Manacus; species Manacus vitellinus. The sequence continues at coordinate 5,703,285 of NW_021940545.1, forward strand.
AGCAGGCACCAGCCCTGATCTGCTCCAGTGAGGATCCTTGTCCTGGGATTCCTTTGGAATCCAGATGCTGCCAGCTGTGCCTGGAGCTGTGCCCAGCTCCAGGCTGGGGGTGCAGGGGCCAGGTGCCCTCAGTGCCTCTCTCTTGGTTATTTATGAAGCTGCTCTACCAAGTTTGCTGGGGAAAGCAGGGGCTCCCTGGTGTGCCAGGAGCTGCTGGGCTGTGCAGGGCAGGGAGCTGGCAGGGGCAGGAAGGTTCCTGCTGGCAGGAGGGTTGTCAGAGCTCACCAGGGGCCCAGGTTTTCTTCAGCTCCTCTCCTCCACACCTGCCAAGCTGTCAGTGCCAGCAGGCTCCTCTGAGGAGTGAAGGACTGCAGAGCCCTTCCAAACACTGTCATGATCTTTAATAGCAGTGCCAGTTGATAAATAGCTGCTCTGGTCAAATTATATGACTGTCAGCTCACACAGCAGCTCTGTCTAGGACTTCTTCTGTTTCTCTGTCTAAACACCCTCTGCTATTAATAGGAAAAAAAAAAAAGGTGTCAATTTATCCACAATTCTCTTTATTCCCATCCTTTAAATCCTGTGACTTTTACAAATTATAAGCAAAATCAGAACTTTGGCTGGTAGCCTTCTTGAAGTTTCTACTTGTAATAAGCTCTAGACAGAGTTAAGGTTTTTTTCCCAGTTATTTAAACAAAACTTGCCTTTTTTCAGTCTTCATTTGCACATGGAGTGGTTTCTGGACTCATTGAGGGCTTCCAGGTGCTGCCACTGGACACAGGAACGAACTGATTTCGGTGTTCAGGTAGCAAAGAGTTAATCTGCTCAGGAAAACATTACAGAATCATCAACAGGGAGCTGGAGGAAAGGTAAAAATACTGGCAGGTGAATGAACAGGAAGGATGAGGACTGGAAAAGATGGGAGGGGAGCTCCAGTCATTTATTGGTGCCTGGGGGGGTTCAGCAGCAAAATTACTGCCAGGGAGAGGAACACTCAGCTCTGCCCACACTGACCCTGCTGGGCAGAGACCTGCCTGGGGGTGGATGGGATGAGAAAAAATCCTCCCTGGAATTAGACAAGGCTTCTTGGAGTCGTGTTCCCTCGTGCACCTCAGAGGGGTGGGGAGCAGGGCAGGGGCTCAGCAGCCCGAGGGTGTGGTGGCTGCAGGATGCAGAGAGGGAGCAGGCTGGGGAGTGGGAGAGCAGGGAGAGGAGGGAGGGAGGGAGAGGGGGGAAGAAGAGCAGAGCAGTTCTGCCCTTCCCACCCAGCAGTTCTGCCCTTCCCACCCAGCAGTTCTGCCCTCCCCACGTGCCAGGCTCAGCCAGCACTGGCTCCAGGACAGAGGGGGGTCACCCAGGGCTGGGGCAGTGACACTGGGGGACCCTCCACTCCCCCCCAGCCCAGGAACAGTGACAGCACCGGGGCCACCCCAGCCATCCAGCTCATTGTGGGCAAGGGAGGTTCAATTCCCAGCCACAAAAAGGCTCTGCAGGGATGATGATTGAGTCCCTGGAGTGGCTTAAAAGCTGCCTGGCCCAGAGAAAGGCCCTGCCAGGCAGGGAGGGCAGGTCAGAGGTGCAGTTCATCACCTCTCTAATAAAATTAATCAAGGGGAGAAAATCAGAACACGTTTGCTATTGAATGTTGGGTCAACGCTCGCTGTAAAGCATCTTGGTGTGGTCCCAGTTTAGAATTCCCAGATGGGAATGGGGAAGACTTGGGAAAAGTCCAAGGCAGGAGGAAAACCCCCCTTTTTTTTTTTTCTCAGGAGGGAGGAGAATGAAAGAGGGGGGAGAGAAGGGTTGGTCCAGAAAAGCTACAGGAAACATAATTACTGTCAGGTCTCCCTGCTCCTTCAACCTTCCATGAGGTCCCAAACGGGATTAAATCTGATGGGGGGAATTGGAAAATGAGAGGAATAAACACCAAGAGGGTAAATCAGAGAGAGGCATCCTCACAGTCCTTGTGCTGACAGCCCAGCCAGGACTCTGTCTGCCCTTGTGGCCACGGTGTTCCTGTGCAATGGAACAGGATGAACAGGCAGACTGGAAGTTTCTCCCCTTCCCCTGTTGTTCAGTGAGGAGAAAATCCGAGAGGGGTGACAGACTTTCCCTTCCCTGCCCCCTCTCCACGTGGCTGCCCCTGCCTCTTGCTCAGATCCCTTTGCAGGGGGGGAACAGAGGGATGTGCAGGCACAGCCCCCCTTCCCTTCCCAGTCCCCAAATGCTGATCAGCAGCTCTGCTGGGCCATGGAATTCTGCAAACTGATGCTCTCCCTTCCCTGAGACCTGCCCAGCCAAGTCTGAAATACCAGAGTGATGCATAAAGCACTTCCCTGTCCTGGCTCCTTCCCCTCACCCTGGCTTTGCTGGAGCCAGGCTGGGATGGACCAGCCCAGGGCAGAGTCTGTGGCTGCTGGGAAGCACAGGCAGAGCTCTGTGCTGAGATAAGCACAGATTTCCCTGGAAGAGGTGAAAGACCTAAAAGGCTCTTGCCACTGGGGAGGTTTGTTCAGGAGGAGGCTTTGTTTTTAACGTGAAATGGAGGAGCAAAACACAGGACTGAACCTTTCAGCAACCCTTGTTGCTGCAGAGCTGCACAGCCCAGCTCTCTCTCTGTGGTTATCCTCAGCCTGCTGTTATTCATGGCCCAGATTTCCTTTTCCTCAATGGGTTTCCCAAGATGGAAACATGCACTCTGAAGGAAAAAATTGAGGGGGGAAGAAGGAAAAAAAGAAAAAAAAAAAAAGGATCTGCTTCTGCTTTGTAACAACCAGGCTCCCTTGAAAGCCTGGTTTTTTTTTTAAATGAGAGGCACATTTCAAGTGCACATGCTGCCTGCCTGACTCTCAGCTTGCTGACTCCCAAAAGCTACTTGTCAAGATTATCGAGGCAAGGGTGAGAGGCCAAGTTACAGTTAATTTGACTATTAGACAGGCATGCAAAAGTCATGGTGTTTTCCTCCCCTTTTACAAACAGTTGTGCAGGAATCTTTTCCTGCTGCATTTGATGAACTTGTGCTGAGGTTCAGGGTTCTGCTCTGCAAACAGAGCCCGGTGCCAAGGGCAGAGCAGCAGAAGGCAGAGCTGTTTGGGTCTCCTGACCAGCCATAAACCAGAGTGGCTGCAGAAAAGTGAAGGCAGAGTAACGTTCCTGCCCTCTACTTTGGAGGAAAAGCTGTTTTTGAAATGAGGCCACATCTGTTGATTGCACCCAGTGGCTGAAGGGAGAGAAACTTGGGCAAAGACTCCATCTGGGAGCTGTTCAGTTTGGATTTGCAGGCAGGCTGTGTGTTGCTTGAATTTCTCCTTCATTCCTGCCTTGACCCCACTGTGAAAATTGGCAGGTCTGCTGTGGAGATTAGTGTGGAATGGAGGGAATGGAGCCTCCAGCCTGGAAACTCCTGGAGCTGAATAAACCCAAGATGTTAAAGCAGCAAGGGAATGGCCAGGCCTTCAGCTCTTGGAGGGTTGAGGCTGAGCACTCCTGTGAATGGATGGAGGCAGCATCAGCTTACACATTCCACAGGAAAACACACACACAGAGGCTGTACAGGAAAATATTTCCTTTCATCTTCTCAGGTGCTTTCAGCACTGAACAACAGCTCAGGATTCCACCTCCTGCCCTGGAACTGCCCAGTTCTGCACTCACTCTGCACTAGGCTTGGGCTTTACCACTTTCCCAGTTGCATCTTTGGCAACAAAAGCAGGGCTGAGGAGAGGAGGAGAGGAGTAAAATATTAAAATAGATTTATTTTTTTTTCCCTCTAGGATTTATGCTGAGAAAATGTGTAAAGCACTGTGTTATAACAGCTGGAGCCAATAGTTGCCAGAAGTGTGAACTCCTGGATTGTGATGGTTCACAGCACATCTGGGCAGCAGGCAGGGGCCTGTCAGTGTGCAGATGAATAGCAGGGATCAAAGGGGGCTCCCAGCTCAGAAGTCAGGCTCCAGTCCTTGGCAGAGGAGCTCCAAACCCACCCCAGCTGTGTGGGGACAAGGACAGAGCCTAAACCTTGCCTGTGGAGGGCTCTTGGCTTGCCCTGCTGGAGCCAGAGGAGCAGCCCAGGCTCTGCCCCCGGTGCCCAGGACACCAGAGTGGGGACAGACCCACCAGGACACCCCCAGGGATGGCTGGGGAGGCTTCTGTGTTTGTTTTCCCCCAGGGAGGCTGTGGCCCAGGGGCTGTGAGTTTGTGCTTTTAGTGGCTCTACCAGCACTAGCTTTGGCCCTGGGTGGTAGCAGTGTGCTAATGGATTGTGCCAGGGCTCAGCACAAACACGCTGTTTAATACAGAAGAAATGGAAGTCTGGAGAACATGTTTACCAGACACACAATCTCGGAGATGCTGCTCCTCCTGTTGCCATGGTTACTACAGTTGTCTGACAATATTGGGAGGAAAATGTTCAAATCATTTCCCCCCCCCCTTGTTTTTCCTTCTGAAATAAAATCGGGTGGCTGAGGATTAAATCAGTCCCTGGTGTAGCTGCAGGTTGGGTTGCAGTGCAGCACCTGGGGGGCACGTACACAGGGTGTGTTTTTCCTCTTTGGACTTGCCCAGCCCAAAGCATTGCCCCAGATTCCCCATTTGCCACTGCTCCTCTCTGCTTCCCCCTTTTGGCTGCTGTGCTTGCCCTGGGAAGGATCATCCCAGGTACAGGGGAAGAAAGATTATCTGAGGCATTGACTTTTTTATTTTTTGTGTGTGTGTACTAGAAGGTCAGTGTGATTTATTTAAAGGCAGAATTTTCAAACAGTGTTGCTTCATTGGTGCTCAAAGGAGTGTGGGTGCTCTCATTTCATTTTATAACTCCAATTCAAACCAAGTCAGCTGGGAATCCATTTAAGAGAAGTGTTAAGCTGAGTTTCCCCGTGTTGTACAGACAAGTGTAATCACAGTAAATGGAGCTTCCCCCTTCTGACCTTGTTAATGTAACACTTACTCAGGCCTCTTATGGACCAAACAAGGAGTATCCCATCTTTCCAGCCACTCTTCCATCCCATGGGCCCACCTGGCCTCTGTCTCTGCTGCAGTTTGGAGCAGCATGAAAACTGATGGGAGCTGTGATGGGACAAAGCTGCTCAGGGATGAGGCAGTGGAGCTGCAGGAAGGATGGAGAGGGACTTTGGACAAGGGGAACAGCTTCAGACTGGCAGAGAGTGGGGTTAGATTGGATAGTAGGAAAAAATTCTTTCCTCTGAGGGTGGGAGGACCCTGGCACAGGTTGCCCAGAGTTTTGGCTTCCCCATCCCTGGGAGTGCCCAAGGCCAGCTTGGATGGGGCTTGGAGCAACCTGGGCTGGTGGGAGGTGTCCCTGCCCATGGCAGAGGTGGAAGGAGATAGGATTTAAGGTCCCTTCCAACCCAACCCATCCTGTGATTCTGTGACCACTGGCTTTGTGAAAGGTGGGCTGATTCCTTCTACCCCCGTGGCACTGAGCAGCCAGGATGGGCCCAGGGTGGGGCTGGATATCTCAAAGGGCTCATCAATTCGTGTTATTTGTGTGTAGTGAGTGACAGATGGGAATGTTCCTCCTCAGACCCCTCTTCCCTCCCTCCCTGCCGTGTTCTGCATCCTCTTGCTGGGTGTCCTGGCTCCCCTCTCCTGTGCTGTCTCACCCCCTCACACACTCTGTGTGCACTGAGGTTTTCCACAAGCCAGACCCTCCTGTGAGAAGCTCCTGATCCTCAGCTCTGCTGCTGGTGCAAAGCCCAGGAGCCCCGTTTGGCTCCTGAGATCCATCTCAGACCTCACAAGTGGCACAGGAGGAGGCTCAGGAGCAGCCAAGTGCAGGGGTGGAGGAGGGAAGGGTGATCTGCTCTGAGTGGAGCTGGCACAGAGGACAATGAATGGAAGAGGAAGCTCAGTTTCCCTGCTTAGCCATTAAAATCAATCTTTCCTTACTGGAATCTGATAATCCTAAAAAGCCCCAAGCATTGAATGCTGAGGAAGAAAACTTGCTGACTGTAAAAGGCTGCTGCTTCCAATCCATCCCAGCAGCTGCCACTCCTGCCCCCCTTTGAAAGTAACATTTACACTTCCTTGATCCTCTCCCTAAATCAGGAGTTTCACTTTGCCAGCTTACTTCTGACATGGGGCTAAAGGGATATTAAGGAGCCCCAAAGCTGGGGATGGGGTTGCTTGGCAATCCCAGTGCAAAGATGTCCTGGAATCACTGCTGAGCTCCAGCACTTCAGCTCAGCTGAACCTCGTGTTCCTGTCACAGACTGGCACAAACTTCTTCAGGCATCACTTTATCGTTGAATTTAAATGTTAAACGTTTAGATATAAATATACTTAAAATTCCCAGGCATTTCTTTTGCTTAATCTTTGTCCTTTAACTCTCTAAGAGTCTTTTCCACACACATTGAATAAGTGAGGCAGCACCACAAGGTTGCAAATACATTGATATCACTTTTACCTTTGCTACAGCAAATGAAAACCACCTGCCAGTAATAATCCTCCTAACCTGAGGCTTAATGATGCCATGAACTCTGCAACTGGAGTTTTTGGAGTTTGAGCCAATTATCCCTGGCTAAAGTTGATTCAGGAAAGAAAGAGAAAGATGACACCCACCAGCCAGGGCTCTGTATCACTGTATGATCACACCCAGGACGAGCCTTTGGATGTGAGGGACCACAGACATTTATTGCAAAATACAATCTAGACAGACAGGGCTGAAGGCTGAGGAAAGAATTTCTCATTCCCTCGTCTTACCAATGGGAAAATAAGGTGCACTGATGCAAAAGGCCCTTTAAAAGGCTCTGCAGTGCCAAGCTCAGCTGGAGGATTCTGGGATGGCTGGTTTCAATCCTGCCTGCAGAGAGATGCTCTCGCCTGTCTCAGTGGCTCCTGCTCTTTCTTCCTGCTTTTAATTGACATTGCACAATTTAACCATTATTGTGGGCCCTTCAGGCTATTTGTTCTTGGAGAATAAAAGCTGAATGGGAGCAACGTGTGCAGGGGCTGTGACAGCTCATGAACACTCCCTGCTGCTCCCGCTGCCGCCCGGCAAAGGCAAAGTTTGCTCTGGGTTTGGACTCAAAACACTTGTCAATAAATAGGGCAGGTTGTCCAGAGAAGCTGTGGCCGCCCCATCCACCCCTGGAAGTGTTTAAAACCAGGTTGGACTTGGTTTGGAGCAACCTGAGCTTAGTGGAAGGTGTCCCTGCCCACGGCGGGGGGTGGGACTGGATCATCTTTGAGGTCTCTCCCAACCCAAACCAGTCTATGATATAAAAAAGCTGTTTGTAATTTCCCTTTCAAATGTATCTGAGAAGAATTAATGTGAAAATGCTCTGTGTTTTCCTCTCCCCCCTCCCTGTGATATTTAAGCTAATAATATTTCTTGCAGCAGAGAGAGAGGTGTTTTAATGGAACATGCTCAGCAGATGGGGTTGCAGTGGCTGTAGCTGATCTAATTACTCTCCATCTCGGCCATACTTCATAGCCTTGCATATTTCTTGTAAATTTTGTGATTTTTACAGCCCTAAGAAATGAAACAATAATGTTAATTGATTTGGAAAGCTGCCCACTGCCTGCACTAATAAAGGTAGCAAAGCAGCTCGTGGTGTCGGTAAATGAATGCTGAGAGGAATAAGGAAAATTAAAGCCCATCATTCCAGTGACAGCCACTCACTCTTATGACATCAGCACCAACCCTCCTGCATCTGGCCAAAACACATCCTTAGAAACCAGAGATTCTTTAGCTGGGTCATTTCAGGAGGGATTTGTAAAACGTGGCATTTTTGCACAAGTATTCTTTCCTCTGCAAACAACAGATGCAAGAGAAGAATACAAAGGGGGAAGGAAAAAAAAATCTGTTTTGGTGAGTGGGCCTGAGAGAATTCAGAGCACATTTGTGAGTGGGATCCCTTGGCCCACGTGCTCAGAACAGAGCATCACTCAGTGCCTGAGCTGGTTGTGTCCCACGAGGCCGTTTTCCTTCTGCTTCCCATCCTTTTGTCTTTTCTTCTTCAGCTGAGCAGGAACATGTGCTGTGGAAGGGGCAGGAACCAGGTGCTTGGCCTGGGCAGAGGCTTTGTCAGTGGCCAAGTTCCAGCTCCAAACATCTCTGTGGGCAGCCAGACTGGGCAGGGCAGGGACCATCTGCAGCGGGCTGACAGCCCCACATTGCTCAGCCAAGCATCCCTGGGGCCTTTTATTCCGAGGGACTCTGTCAACACTGAGCCAGGAGTGTTGGGGAGGTCTTGTAATCCCACACATCACTCCAGCAGACCTTTCCCTTGCCCTCTGCAGCTCGGTGTGTGGAAAGCAGCCCGTCATCTATTTTGGGCAGCTGCTGGGAAGCAGGAGGCAGATGCTGGGCTCCATAATTGATTTAGTTCTCCTCAGCAGGTCTCGTGGAGGCTCCCAGGGCAGTCCTGGGCTGTGAGGGGGCTCTGCTGGCCCCCTTGACAACTGACATGATGGAGAAAATTGCCATGTCACCCCTCATTAGGGACAGCACTTGCAGACAGGACCCAGCCTGAGCCTGAGAAGGTCCCAGCCCAGGAGCTGGGAATCACCTGGAGCTGCTGGCCCTGGGCTGGGTGGGGGATGTTTGGAGGGACAGACTCTGCACCCAGGAGAGGCTGTTGGGCTCGGGGGGTATTAGAGCACGTTTTCATGCTTGACCTGCTCCTCACCCCTCCCTCTGCCAAGAGACACAAGGAACAATGTGCTCCCTTCGGAGTGAGGATGCCTGGATAGTTTTGGCTGCTTCCTGGGGATGAGATCAGGGAGGGAACTCACAGAGAACAATTCCTTTTCTCCCTAATTAGAAAGTATCACCGTCTCTTGCCCCACCAGACGTTTCTCTGGGCCTGTGCAAAACCACTTGGCTGGCTCCTGCAAAGCCCAGGATGTGAGTCCTGCTTTTAGAGACACAGGGCTGGGATGAGCTGGTTCCACCTGCAGCCTCTGCCACTACTTTGGGGGACTCTGAGGGCATCATTTCTCTGTTTATCAGCTCCAGTGCACCCTCTACCACCCCCTTTCATTAACTCCTTGTGCCTCCACATACTCTGTTCTCTATCAGACAAGCAAGGACTTTGGAGAAGGGGCATGGGGGGCAAATAGCACCCTGAAATCTGCACCCCAGTTAGGCCTAGGAAGCCTGTAACAATACATTAACACTGTTTTATAGCAATATATTAACATTCCTCCTGACTGGTACCATAGGCAGTTGCCACCCTGATTTCTCACAGCACAGAAATGTCTTCTGACAGGTTTTGGTTTTCTTATTTACTCACACTAATTGTTTCCCTGGGAAGCCTGTAGCAAGGTTAATATCAGTCCTAAGGAAAAGAAAGCAGCTGTCATTAAAAGTGTTTGTAAACAGCTTTACCTGGGCCATGTCCTTGGACACCCTGATTGCTCCTGCACAGCTCCCAGTGCTGGGGGCAGTGGAGGGAACATCCCAGCTGGATTTCACTGGGAATGCCAATTGTTCTTCCAAATTAGTTTAACCTCTCACACAGGCTCTTAAGAGCAGTGTTCAGCAGAGCTGATGAGGAATCTCACCAGGGTCAACAGAGAGGAAAAGGGGTTTTCCCTAAATTTTCCCTTCTGTTTAGCCCAGTTCTCCCAGTTCCCAGGGCCCTCTCACTTCACTTGCGAGGGTGTTTGTCACAAATCAGGGCTCGGCTGCTGCGACAGCTGAAAACATAACAACCTAATTGAGAGCTCATCCTAATCCCCTCCCAGCTCATTAGATCCCTGGATGCCTCCTGCCTGGCAGGCTGTGTGTGGCTGGGCTGCCTGGGACCACTTGGAAGTCAGGATCATCTCCCCACCCCATCCCCAGGCACCCAAAATCAGTCTGGGCATGCTGGTCACCGGGTTTGGCAGCCCAGTGATGGGGTTTTCTTTGCCATCCTTGTGCCATCGGGGGATCTGAGCTGCAGGTTGAGGTTAAAAGGAGCAGAAGTTCTGTGAAGGGGCAGCAGGGCACCAGTGCAGGGACGAGGGGAAAAGAGCAGGGCTGGGCTGGTTTCCAGGGAGGGAGGGATGTCCAGGAGTCCCTGCAAGCCCCTGGTTCTCCTCTGCTCACAGCCCACAGTGATCCTCAGGGCTGGGGGAGCTGCAGAGAACCTGAGCAAAGGAGCAGCTGGAAAATGTTCATGTTCTCAGAATCCAGCTGTCACCGAGGCACCTGGGTTTGCTTCCCCTCCCTCGCCCTTTCTATCTTGTCTCTTTTAGCTCCTGCCACGGGAAAAAAACCAACCAATTTTCTTATTCCTGCGGGCCCAGCCTGCAGAAAGGAATAATCACCATCCCAGACCAAACAGATTTAAAAGGATCTTTAGTATCTGGAAGTGACACTAACAATCCTCCCCATTAGCCAAGGGATGGCTCCTCCAGGAGGGCCAGGGGCAGACTGAGTGCTGACAGTCAGGCACTGCATTTGTGGTGGAGAGGGAGAGCTTTCAAAATACTCGTTGCCCTGGGAAGAAATATTTGCATAAATATTTTACTTCTAGCTGCTATCACATCTCCCCAAACCCAGCCCTGCCTGGGAAATGAAATGAAATGAAGGGTTTTTTTTTTTTGCATGCCATGCACGGGCAAGGTAATGGGAGATTTGGGACTCTAAATGGAGATAATGGAATCATGTTGGGCAGGTGAGAAATTGCCTCTCACTCTCCTCCAGCCACGATCACGGTTCTTAAACAGGGGGGTGGGTTTGGCCAGGGAAATTATCTCCTTCGCCAGAAAGGTGTAACAGCTTTTTAAGTACCAGACCTGGAGGCAAAGGTAACTCACAGGGAAGAGCAGGGCAGCACAACAGAGGAAATCCAGATTCATATGGAGCAGGAGCAACTGATGCAACAAACCCTAACGCTGTGTGTTCCCCCAGAACATTCTTTTCTCCATTTATTGTTCTTTTCCTTCAGCTCAGCTTGAACCCTTTGCAAACAACTTAAGATGATTGCAGGTGATTCTTTGCAGACAAAAGCAGTGATAGACTTTTTTTGGCACTCACATTCTTCCATGTACCACTGACAGAGGTACAGAATGTGTTGTTGGTACAGGTACAGTTCTAAAAGTCCTTCCAGATAATTGTGTTTTTTTTCTGAAGGAGCCATTTTGAAATTTGTCTTTCCTATCTGTTGAGGTTTCAGTTCTTGTCTCCATTCCAAGGTTGGGTTTTCAGCCGTTTCAGTATTTTTTGGTTGGAGTTTCAATATGGTTCTAATCAAAGTAAAAAATGTTAATGGCACACACAGTGTCCATAAAAAACAACAGCAGCACTTCCCCAGTGACTCACTTAAAGCAGGAAAGTGCATCAGGTCGTGCCTTTATGTTAAAAAAGGCTGTATGTGGTGGTTTCTCATTTTATTTCTTCAGGCCTGGCATTCCCACCCTCAGAACAGACTGTGACTGAACTGAGATTCAAAACACAAATTTTGAAATGGCCGAAAACCCATGAAACTTTTGCTGTTTCCCTTTCCTTGGTTGTCAAAGGACCATTATCTGTGAAGGAAAACAGGGCAAAAGTTGGGAGTTCTGCATCCCCAGGTCAAATTGCTCAGTGCTGTACGAACGTGGCAGGGGAGATAAAGGGAGTTGTAATCAATATGCCAACACAGCTCCTGTCATTTGGGACTGGGTTTGTTCCTTTGCTACAGTTCACTCTGAATTCTCCTCTCACTGCAGTCTATCCTCTCCTGGCATCAATAACATATTAATATATTCCTGTGTACTAAGCAGCACTTAATAATTACCTCAAACCTTAATTTGCAGAGACTCAATTACCCCAGCAGCTCATTGACATTGTTAAGGTTAATAACTCAGTGATTCATGGGACAGGCCACATTACAAATCACATTGATTGTAGTAATTGTTGCAGCAAACCCTGAGAACAACAGACAAAGTGTTATTTGGCAACACTGGAGCAGCAACTTTCCCGACAGTCCAGTCCCCTGGGAGAGCTGCAGAGGTCCAGGATGTAGGAGTGGGTTCTGTGACAGTGAAATCCAAGGAGCTTTGGGTGTCAGAGCCTCTCCTGAATCCTGGGGAATTCCCAGCCCAGCCCCTGTCCCTGCAGGAACACCCAGCCCCTGCATCCAGCACAGACAGTGGGGTGGGCTGGGAAAGAACGCCCGGTTTTCTCCCTAATACAACAAATTCCTTGGTGGGGGGAAGCCCCCAGGTTACCCAGGTTATCAGGGCAGCTGCCCCAGCACTGCTTTGACCCTTTGCTCTGGGCATGCCCTTGAATAATCCCACCTTCCCTTCTGCAGGGCTGCAGTGAGGTGGGACCACAGCTCTCCTTCCTCCTCCTCACCATCATCACCCAGCAAAGGGGTGATGCTTTAATGTATGTGTTGAAGTGACTCTTGGAATGAATCTTAATCATATGGGCTAATTAGAGCCTGTGTTTGTTAATCAGATGTGAATAGCACTCTGATTTCTCTATTTAGATAAATGTCTGCTGGAAAACCTCTTGGCAGATGGGCAAATGTTTGCTCCCCCCCCCTCAAGCCTAAGTGGGCATTTTAGCAGGTTGCAAACATAATTTCATAGCTAATTAGGGGAAAATGAAAACAGCAATTCTGGTGTCCACCCCAGGATCCCAGACACTTCCCCAGGCCTGGTGGGAGGCAGTGAAGAACATCAGGGTCTGCATTTGGAATTCCTGGTTCCTCCCCGGACTGGCTGCCATGGATGGTGCCAAGCTGATGCCCAAGGGTTGCCCAGATCCCTCTCCCCCACAAACTAAATCAGAGATTAACTTGTCTCAGTGCAAGCCAGCCTGGTCCTCTCCCAGGCTGAGAAGGACCAAGTTAAACCAGAACCAGGTGAAGTTGTTGGGGTGTCTTGTGCAGAGCCAGGAGTTGGACTTTGGTGGTGCTTGTGGGTCCCTTCCAGCTCAGGATATTCTGTGGTTCTAAATAACCCTAAAGCCTTGGGAGAGCAGCTCCTGAGATCTTGTGCCCAACCAGACTTTTATCCAAGTTTATAACGCCCTAAAGCCCTTAAACCAAGGGAGAAAGGTGCATTTGGCCTCCAAAGGTGCTCAGGGCTCTGTCCCTGGCTCTGCAGGTGATGTGGGTGCTTTCCCCCCTGCCAGCCCTGATGCAGTGGGGGATTTTGGCCCTGACTGGACACCCTGCAGGGACATCACCATCCTCCTGGGGCCTGCAGTCAATAACTGAAACCAGAATGAGATTTCTGCACTCTCAAGAATTACCCTGAAGAGTATTTAAATATCTCTCTCAATAATTACACTAAGTTCCCTGCTACCAATATTCCCAGCAGCTCCTCTGCCAGTGGAAGTGCTAAGTACCCTGGTTTTATCGTGCATACCTATGGATTACAAATAGATCTTATTAACTGCTCCAAACTGACATATCTATTTGAATAAAGGGGCTCATTTCTTTGCAGGCAGTAGAACAATCTTGCTGCTATGCTAATAAATACAGGCATTTGCATAAATGTAATCAGATGTTGAGTCTCAGGGCATATGTAGCCCAGCATTATGTGCCTGAGAGGGCTGCTCCTGCAGGGAGGCTGCAAGGGCATGAGAGAGAGAGTTACCAACTGTCTGAACTGGGCAGGGGCTGGGAAGGGAAAGCGAGGGCCTGTCCTTCCAGAAATCCATCTCTACTTCCACAGGGACTGTGTTATGGAGGCACCATATCATACATTTTGCAGCCTATTGTATTATGCATTGTATACATTATATATTGCATTATAGATAAGAAAAGGCAATTTTCTCAGTTTTGTCTGGAAGAGCTCTGATTGTGCTGGACTCTCCCTTTTGATTAATAATGGATCAGGCAGTGTTGCTGCTTTGTGCACTTGTAATTCGTGCCCAAAAATCTTGTGGCACCCGGCCCTGGCAGGAGCTGCCTCTGGATGTGCAGGAGAAGGGAGGAGGGGAAGGTTCTCCCCTTCACACAGACCTCTGTGCCCTGGTGGTGAACAACCACCTTCCCTCCAACCTCATAAAGAAACCAAGGAGACATTCTGCAAACGTGGGGAGAGAAGCTGCTTGAACACTGGCAGGACTCGTGATGCCCATGACCACGGGAGGATCTTGTGTCTTGGGCAGCTCTGCCTCAGGTTGGGCTGAAGGGGCACAAAGAGGCAGTTCCTGCAGCCTCCTCCCTTTTTAAGCTGGTTTAGTGCTGTCAGTGCTAAAAACCCTGCAGCTCCTTTGCCAGCTGCAGCAGCATTAATGGCAAATGTATATCCCAGCTTATCCTGCTGCTGCCTCCCTCCTCTGCCACCCAGGGCTTTACCCTCCAACAGTCCTGCATTTGTTTTTGGAGGGCAGGGAAGTGCTGCCTTCCCTTTTAGCACATGTGCAAATGCTCAGCAGATGCTGCTGCCCTGTGTGAAGCCTGGCTTGGGCTGGAGATGAGAATTCATTGAGCTTTAATAAGGAGGAGCTCATTTGGTTCGAGATGCAGGGAGCTGGCAGGTGAGGCCAAGGTAGACTTTCAAGACAAAACCAGATGCCCCCTCCATGCAGACTGAGCCTTAAGCCACGTCTCCCACATTGCTCTGCTCCAGATCCCATCTGGGCTCCTGGCTGGGAGTGTTCCTAAGGAGTCCATCCCTTCCCAGCCCTCCCTCCCTGGCTGAGGAGGGGCTGGGAGCACGGGGCTTGTGCAGAGTGTGTGCAGTTCTTCAGGCAGAACAGCCTGAGAGCTGTTATTTATTCATTTGAGAAACACTCCCCATCCAAAATACTCGTGTCCAGGAGGTTTAGGGCAGGATCCCTTGTGTGCAGCACAGAGCTCGGGGTGCAGTGACGTGGCCTGGTGGGGCTTGTTGGCTGAATTTTGGCTCTTGTCTTAAAACCATCCAGTTCCCCATCATTCCCCCACCACAGCAACTCTTCCTCGTAGCAGCCACGGGTCAGATGATGAGAGCAGCACTAATGGACATGAGATAAAAGCAGCCCTGGTCTCCACATCTCTGCAGGATTCATTTCAGAGCCAGGTCATTCATCCCAGAAATGATGACCCAAAGCTTGGCCATTTGGTGTAGTTCCAAGAGGCACACACAGAACATTTGGCTTGGAATTAATGCAGGAAAGGACTTTCAGACATTTTAACAGGGCAGAACCCTGGAAGGGACTGGAAAGTATTCTTGAGAACATTCAATGTCGCCCTAAATTAGACCATAAAAAGTAAGTGCTTTTTAAAAGCAATTTTGCACAGTAGGGTCTGCATTGTCAGAGCTTCCTGGTGATTTAGAGGTTCTCCTTCCTCGTGACTCCTGCAAAAATTCAACGAATGGGAGTTTGGCTGCTGTGAAAAATACCCTTGCCTGTAAATTTAGAGGAAAAGCTATATATATATATAAATGTGATAAACATCTATAAACCAGAGCCCATAAAACTGGGAGTCTGACAGCAGAGGTGTGAAGCACTGTCATGGGAAGAGTAAACCTGGATTTTAACCCTTTTGGTCTCACATGATGCAGATGGAAAGGTTGCTGATGCTGGGATACTTTTCCATGGTCTTGCCTGGGGCATTTCCTTTTCCTTGGAGGATCCCACTGACTGTGGGGAACAGGAGACAATCCCCCAGCACAGGAGTGGCTCGTTTGACATCAAGCTACTTTCTTCCTTGATCTTTCTGCTGCATCATTTGAGTTCCCCCCCGGAGCTGCCACTTGGTTTCCAGCATTTCCTGAGCATTTTGTTGTCCAAAAATCAGCCTTGTGGGAGAAGGTGCTGTGAGCTGGGACTGTGCAGCTGGGCAGCCCCTGGCTGGCTCTGTTCTCCTGCTTGGGGAGTGGTGCCTTTCCTGCTGCTCCACACCCCCAGTGTGCCTCCTGGCCTTCACAGTTTGTCTCCTTTGGTGACAGGGATTTATTCAAATGTATTTTAATAAGTATATTATATTATATTTAGCACTGGGTCTAGTGACAGCTGCCTAATGATGCTGCCCTGCATGGCCAGCATCTCTCTCCCAGTGCCTCTTACAGAGTTTTCTTACCCCCTGAACTCCTCTGTCACTTAGTCCACTCCTGGCCATCAACTTTAATCTGCTTTTGCCTCTCCCCTGTCCATGGGTCAGCTCTTATTAGCTGCAGTGCCACCTCCCTGGCTGGCCCTGGGATGCCCAAATCAATGGGAACTGGCTCAGAAGTGGGACAAGGCTCGGGCTCAGCTCAGCAGAGGCTTCAGTGGGTTAAGAAAACAATGTGGAGAGGAATTAGTGCAGGGCAGCACGAGCCTGGCCTTTCCCAGAGTCTCAGTGAAAAGCCCTTTCAGAGCCATTTAGTGGCCCCTGTCAGTGGATGGAGGGGCTGACCCAGGGCACAGGAGCCCCCTCAGTCCCAGGGGGTACCTTGGTGCTCCGGGTCACCTTCCAGGGTTCACATTGTGCTGAAAATGTGCACACAGACAAAAAAAGAAAAAAAAAAGGAAAAAAAGAAAAACCCAGCCTGGTTTATAACATTCCCTTCCCCATCAAGTGCTTAACAGGGAAGGACAAGACACAAGCACAGCTCCCAAAGCCTCATTCTAATCTCTCATGACATACCCAGCCAGCAACAGGCTGAGGAGCAGCTCTTAAACACAACAGCCAAGAGCAGGAGAGAGCAGAGTAATTGTTATCTCTCTAGTGCTTTTGTCATATCTATTAGGGCAGGTCTTAATTGTGGCAGTAGGAGCTGTGCCTTGCAGCTCTGCCACTGGATCAGGACCTTTCCTGACTGGATTTCTCAGTGCCAGCAGTGACTCAGTGTTCTGGTGAGGGTTCTGCAGCCACACAGCTCAATTAGTGCAAACTGGAGGGGCATCTTCCTGCACTTCAGGACATGGGTAACCAGCAAATCTGCACACTAATTAGATGTTTTCCAAAGCACTGGCTTGTTGCTCATCTCCTCTCCTGTCCCTCTGCCAAGGGCTCAGCAGTGGCAGCACTGCCCAAGCCAGGCTGAGCTGGCAAAACCCTGGGGGAAAATACCCAAAGTATTTGGAGAGGGAGAGTGCCCTGGGTGCTGTCACTGCTCCTGAGGACATGTAGGCTGCAAGGTGCTCTTAATGTTTGCTTAAACCCTTGCACTTGGGAAGGGAAATAATCTGAGCACACAAACCCTTGTGAGAGGAAGGAGCAGAAGGCAGGGCAGGCAGGGCACAGCTCTGGGGCAGGAAGGGTCCCTGCTGAGGAGGGACCTCAGGGCTTCACTGAACCACCCAGAGCTGATCTTCAGCTGGGAGAAGCATCAGGTAGAGTTTTCTGGCCTGGGGTACTGCAGGCCAAGAGCACAGTGATTGCAGTTGCCACGTCTGGTTGAAATCTGGGAGGGAAAACCATGAATCAGGACAGCATCCAAGCTCTGCCTGGAGAGTGAGGCAGAGAGAGCTGGGAACAGCTTTGGGGACCCAGCTGGTGCCACCCTGCTCTGCTGCCATGCAGGAAAACCACAGGAGTGCCAAGTTATCTGAACACCGTGGTGAAGGGTGGGCAGGAACTGGGCGATTTGCATACAAAGCATCGAGATAATGAAAAAGTCAAATTAAAACCATAAATCAGGGACCTCATGGTTTAATCATGAGGACTGGCAGAACTACAATGTCCTTTACAGCTGGAGGTGGCTCTGCAGTGGCAGGGCCTGGAAGGGTCTCTTTGCTGGAGGAATCGAGGAGAATTCTGACACCCAAGATAAATCTACACTGGGCTTTTCCTTCTCCTTTTGGCTTTTAAGACATCTTAAATTAGAATCAGCACTTGTTTCCATGTCAGGAATGAGTCCAAGGATGGTGTCAGTGCTCTGTGTTTTGTGCCAGCTTTGCAGTGTCTGGATTGCAGAAACAGCTCTTTTCCCAGGTCTCTAAATCATTAGTTCTGGAGCTTTTAATTGCAGGTGAGCAAAGTAATCCTCTGCCAGCCACTCCATCCTTTCCCTATTCATCTTGCCAGAAAGGAATAAAGAAATAAAGGAGAAAAGAATGATCCTGGAGGTGTTCTCCAGCCCTAATGACTCTGTGATTCTGCAGTGGGGGGCTGCAGATGGCCAATCCTGTGCCATGGGTTTGGTGCCCTGTGTGCCACCAGCCAGCTCAGGAGGGGCTTGGATCCCTGGGAAAGCCTGGCCTGCAAGCTCAGACAGGTGACCCAGAGCAAGGCAGAGGTGGATATTGAGCTGTCAGGCTGCACTGGCTGTGTGTGCCCCAGGGAGCTCCACTCTGGGAGGGGAAAGCAGCGTTTAAAGCCAGGGAGGATCTTTCTCTCACAGCACCCTTGTAGAAGTTCTTTTATCTGTATTATTTATTATCACATTATTTAATGTGAAAGGCCACTTCAGCCCTAGGCTCTGGCAATTAGCACTAACAGATGATTGCAGGGCAGAGGCAGTACATAAAGGCTGTTCATCAGGCACTGCCACGTGCAGCACTCATTGATCTGCTCCTGCCAACCTGCCAGGGCAGCAGGGCTGGCACACCTCAGCCACTCCTGGGCAGTCAGCACGGGGCAAATCCAGCTGGATGGTCTGCCTGACACCCCCAGGAGTGCTCACCCCCAGGAGTGCTCACACCCGGGGTGCCCCCATACTCAGGGTCTGAAGTTATTCCTGCTGTGCGTCGCTGGAGGTCACAGGCTCGTGTGTTGTGGGTTTGAATATGAGAGACAGGACACTTCAGTGCTGGGCATCAATAAATCAGAGGCTCCTGCAGTGACTGGAGAGCTGTTCTGAAGGTAGAAGTCCAAGGGTAGGGTCTGGAATAGAGAAATCCCAGGCTTTCTTTTCCCTGTTTGTCACCACAGGACAGGCTGCTCGCTGCGTTGTTGGCCTTGTGGTGCTCACAGAATGGTGACACTGAATTTGTAGATCATCCTTCAAAATATCTCATTTGTACAGAGATAATCAGAAGAAGAATTGGTGGTTTGGTTTCTTTTTCATTTCAGTGTGACCAGAACCTCTCTCTGCTCCCCTTGCTTCCCCCAGGGAGAAGTGTCTGCAAGGCTGTTGTTCACAGAGCTCTGGCTGCTCTGGGGACAAACACAAGCCAAGGTGGCAGCCTAAATGTGACAGCCAGACCTTGTAGTGGCCTTTGAAACATCTCCTGCAAAGGGCTCTGTCCTGAGACTGTGAGAGGAGGCAGAAATCTCCTCGCTCCAGCTGAGCCAGTGCCAGGGATGTTGCCTTCCTGGTTAATAGGTGTGGGATCAGATTCCCCCCCCTGCTTTCCTGGCCAGAGGAGGTCTCTGGTTGGAGTCTGTCCCTGTCTCCCGTGGCTCAGGGAGCATCCCCAGGAGCAGGTGCTGCATTTCACCCCATCCAGGCAGGCTCAGGTCCTGAGGAGAGTATTTCTTGTTCTAACCCCTTTCTGTTCAGTGTCCCCTGTTACCAGCTGGGTTTGTACCCATGGATCCCGGGTGTGCCATTCCCAAATCCCTCACTCCTGCCCAGGACTGCTCAGGGATGGGGAGTCCCTTCCCAAGGAGCAGGGACAGCCCAGTGCATCCCATCCCTGCAGCCAGGGCTGGCTGAGGACGGGGGGGCAGTGCCTGTCCTGCTTGGCTGCAGATAGCAGGGAGTGTTCCTCACAGCAAGTCATTTGGGAATTGCACAGGTCGTTTAATTTTCCTGATGGTTTATCCAGGATCTGCTGTCCTCTTCACTCCTGCACAAATACCCTGCTGTAGAGAAAACAGAATAGAAAGCAGGCTAGGGGGGATAAGCAGAATATTAAGTGATTCAGGAATCCTCAGGGGATGTTTCTGCTTTTATTGCCGAGTCACCACCAGAAAAAAAATGTAAATCACTTATTCTCTGCTTTCCTCTCAAGGCCTTTCTATTTAAAAATGTAATTAGATCTGCATGTTCCTTGTTTTTAATTTTAATTACGTGGCTGGAAGTGTGTTGTTAAGGTTGCTCTATGTCAGTGCCTAAATGAAAATAACCCTGCTCCATCCTGAATATCACTGCACTTCAATCCATTTTAGATCAGGGAAATATATTATTTAAAAATAATAATAAAAAAAAAAAGCTTTTGAAGATGTTTAATGCATATTTTCCCAGGGCTTTCTCACTAGATTAAAGAGGCTGATATTATTTACAGAGTTTGATAACAGACAGACCCTGCAATCCTCAAAACTTCCTGTGTTTGGAAAGAATGGAAGACACCAAAGTTGAGCAAAGCATTTTATTTGCTGATTTAATTATTTACTGTGCAGTGGGACCTCACAGCAGCAATTCTGCCCCGAGAGGGCACAGTGTGGGGAGCTGCACAGAGAGAAGGGAAATGCAATCAGTTCCTCCATGGGAAGAGACTAAAGACATTATGGGTCCCTTCCAACCCAAACCATTCTGGGATTCATTTTATCAGTTTCTGCAAGCTGTGGTTCCAAAAAAGCAAGGCCCAGGGAAGGAAAGGCTGGTGGTGTTTGCAGTTGTCATGTCAGAGGCAGCTTTTAAGGAGAGGAGCAAAGTCTCCCCTCTCTGTTTTTTTGTCCAGGGTGATGTGGACTGAGCTGGGCTCCTTTGCTGTGGGTGTGAGGCAGGCAGGGGAGATGGAGCTGATGGAGCTGATGGCCAGGAAAGGTGTCCCACCTTGTCACCACACTGTTCTCCAGTTCTGTCATCCCTTTGCTCATCACTCCTGCTGCCAGTGTTCTCTGAAACATCAGTGTCCAGGCTGTGGCCCTGCTGTGGGAGCTGCTCCATGATCCCTGGGCTCAGCTCTCCATGATCCCTGAGCCCAGCTCTCCATGATTTCCTGGGCTCAGCTCTCCATGATCCCTGGGCTCAGCTCTCCATGATCCCTGAGCCCCCTAAAACCAGGTTGTTCCCAGTTTGCACACACACAGAAGTGCAGAGCTTCTCCATTCCCTAAAAATCCTGGATGTGGGACAGCCACAACAGGGCTCTAGTTGTGGAAAATTGCCAGGGCCTTTTTTGGTGCAGGAGATGAAAGCACATAGCAGAATATCGTGGGGTTTGCCCCTGGGAACTCTGTCTGGAACGTCTGTGCCTCTCAGGAGTTGGGAACTCCACTGATGTTTTGGGCTCTTTGGAAAAACACAGTTTCCCTGCATTGATCTCAGAACATGGTGCCAGCTCAGCTCCAAGAGCAGTGAGAGGAGTAAAAGGCAAAACTTTAAAAACCATTGAACTGATTAATAAAATAAAAAAATAAAAAATAGAACCTGCAGATAAGTATATCTAGGTACCAGAGTCCTGCCCTCTCCAGCTCCAGCCCAACCAGTCCCTTCAGGAGCCCCCCAGCCCAGCCACCCCTCTTTGTTATGCCCTTGGCACATCCAGCCTATTAAGCAGAGAAGTGCTTAATTCCTTGGAATGGGAGTTGCTCCACCTGCTCCTCTGGAGGAGTTCCCTCTGCAGCACATCCCTGATTTGCAGGCGGAGAGGTGGCACTTTGTAACTATTAATTTAATGAGCTTATTCCAAGATCACCCAAGCAAGGCAAAAATTACCTCGTGAGAACCTGGAGAACCTGGGGTGATCGGGGCCTCTGCTCAAAAGGGGCTTTATCAGGGCTCTGACTTCAAGAGCTCTTTGAAGAGAGTGCTTTAAAACGAGGGCTGGAGTAAAGGAGCTGTTAATGAACTGCACTGCTTCCTCCAGGGTCTTCTGTTCTTTGCTGCTGGCGGTGGTGTGGGGTTTGTTTGCTTGTTTTCGTTTGGTTTGTTGATTTGTTTTTATACAACCCAGAGTGAAACAGGCAGAAAGTTCCCAGATGAGTGGATATGTGCCACTAACTGGGAGTGCTGGCCCAGCCTTTGCTCGGCTGACACAACTGCCAGTCCCCATTCTGCTCCCTCTGTTCTCCTGAGCAAGAAGCAGAAATGCTGCTTGTGTGCTGGTAGATTTTAGGACTACACCAAACCCATTGAAAACCTATTTTTCAGCCCTGTAGGAAAAAAACCCCATGGGATTCTGGTGTGATCTTTCTGCAGGGTTTCAAATTCTGGGGCCGTTTTCGTGTTAAGCAACGACACCAAAACCAGCAACTTCTAAGTTACAGGAGGTGCCTTTGAGAGGGTTCTCTGGGTAATAAACTTGCATGGACTTGGAGAGAAACATTAGTGCAACGAGTTAAGTAAGATTATATGAACTAAGGGAGCACTTGATCAGAAGCAGCTCTGGGAAATCAATCCATGACCATTCAGGTGGAAAGGTGGTTGTAGTTGCCCTGAAATGTTCTCCCCCTCACTGGGGCAGGAAGGAAAAGGGAGAGAGAAGCTGCTTGTGGTTCAGGGGTCAGGCATTCTTAGTAAATGAGAAATTACTGCTCAGCCAACCTGGGGCATTTGCAGGGCGACTTTTCCTCTAGAAAGTATGAACTTTTGCTAATTGACAGTTGACATAAAATACCTGCATAAAATTGGGTATAAAACTTGACATAAAATTTCTCTGCAGAACGATAGACACAAAGTTTGCCACCCCAGCCAGCCAAGGAACTCTCCACTTTCCCCTCTGGCCATGTCACAGCAGCTGAATAATTTGGTGTGGCTTTTGTAATAGTCCTTTCCCTTCCTTGTTTCTCCTCCTCTCTTTCTGCCCCAGTACTGAAGGAAAGGGTTGGTTTTGTGTTTTTTTTTTTTCTTTTTGTGATGAGAATACTTTCCTCCCAATTTTCTGCAACACAAAGGCAGGGGAAAAGGAGATGCAAGATATTCATGTCTAATACTGACTCTTTTACATATCTACGCTGTGGCTTTATTTTAGTTTCCCAAATGCTGCTTGGCTGCTCCAGTTTATCAGCCCAATCTCAGCTGCAAAGGATGCTGGCAAAGGCCTTATCATTTAATTTTGCTAACGTCCCTCATTTCTAATTTATAAACCCAGCTCTATGACAAATTGAATTTGTATAACACAGTAAACAAAAGGGCTTCTGACTCCACTTTCCTGTAATGGACTAACCTTGTTGGAAACACACATTAAGTGGAACAGGCAGACGTGGAGAAAGGGCTCAGCTTCCCAGCTGGAACTCACAGAGGGTCCAACCTGGTTATTTTGCAACAAAGACGACAGGACTTTGCAGCTGGTGTGATTATTTGTGACAATATTGGTTATTTCCTGAGCTTTATGCAGCCTTCTGGAGGGAAATGGGGGAAAAAACCTCTCGATCCAGTGACAGACTAGCAGGTGACTCGGGGTTGTTCTGGCAGGGGGTGATGGGGAGGGGTTGGTTTTTCCTAAAACCCAGCTCCTGTGCCTGCCCCTGTCAGCTGGGCTGTTTGTCATTCAGCAGAGCACAGGACGTGGCACCAGCCACTGGCACGGGAACACTGAGCAGATCCCCAGAGATCCTGGCAGTGGCTGCTGGGGATGCAGCCCAGCTTGGAGAGCCACCAGAGGAGGCAATCACAGCCTTATCTCCCCCACTGCAAGATAAGCCTGTGATCACTTCCCCAGGAAAAGGCCATTAAAGGAAATCCCTGGTGGGTCTCTTTGCCCTGAATTAAAAATCGCTGGGACATTAAAATAGATGCCTCTGACTCTGAAGAATCAGCTCCTCGTTAGCTCAGCTGGGGTGTGGGGACAGCCAGGGCTGAGGATCAAAGCCACGAGCTTGTCTCCAGGGTGTCCCCAGTGTCAGACTCCAAACTGTGCCCAGATCCCTCCTGACACCATCTGAAGTGGCCTCAGGTCCAGGGTCCCAAACTCAGGCACTTGCTGGGAGGACCATCCTTGCTCCAGGCTCTGACAGCTTCCCTGGGGCACAGTTTGGGGCCAGAGGGGCTGAGGAAAGCCAAGGCATGCCCACAGCTGATGGGGTTGAAGTGTCCCTGCAAAGTCTCCCCGGGTGAGTCCCAGCCCCTCTGTCCATCTGTGCTCCCCCCTCGCTCTTCCCTGGGCAGCAATTCCTGCTGCTGATCCATTTGTCTCCCCTCACCAGCGTGTGTTCACCCTCCTCCCGTGCTCAGCCTTTTAGAATCCCTCTGTTTATTGTCATTCTCTCCCCTGGGACGGGCTGCTGGTGGCTCAGTTCCCTGAGAGAGGATGGGAGCAGCTCCACTGGCTCCCTGATTTAGCACCTGGAAGCAGAGCCCGTGCCAACAGCCCCTGCTGTTGATTAATCTGCCAGTTGTGACCCGAGAAGGCATTTTTTCCCCTTTTTTCCTCCCATTTCTGTCAAAAACCTGGGCTGCTCCCACCCTCTAAATGTAGATTATAAAGAAAATGAGAGAGAGAAACACTTGTCACTTCTTTGCATCCAAATACAGAATCCAGGGAGACAAAGTCTAATTTTAGAGTACATCAGAGACAGCAGCATCTGAGTA
Source organism: Manacus vitellinus (assembly GCF_001715985.3). Classification (NCBI taxonomy): domain Eukaryota; kingdom Metazoa; phylum Chordata; class Aves; order Passeriformes; family Pipridae; genus Manacus; species Manacus vitellinus. Next base: position 5,727,512 of record NW_021940545.1, read on the forward strand.
AACTCATTTATATGTCTCCAGCAATGGCCCCCAGGGAGGCTGCATATATACCTGCAGGAGACTGATAATAAATAACATACGAAGGCAGAAACAAAAATAAGCAAATGATTGTTTTCTTTCCGTGCCCAGGAGCAGCTTCTCCCAAGGCAATCACATTTACAGAGGGGCTGGTGGTGGCAGGCAGTGCATGGAGTGATATTTAGAGGAGCAGAAAGGTCTGTGTTGCCTGCAAATGGAAAGGGCATCGTTCTGAAGGCACGTTCCTGTGTCAGAGCAGGAGAGCACCACAAATTACACCCCCCCTGAAGCTCATCCCGGCTGGAGTTTCTTCTCCCTTTGAGGCTTTGGGTTCAAAGTGAAGGCAAAATAATCCCAGCGATGGAGAAGGGATATTTAGCCTCCCCAAATATGTGAAAAACGAGATTTTCCTTCCGGAATTCGCCCATGAAAATGATATAAATGCACATTTGTGTCTCAGGCAGTTGAGACAAGAGAAACCCCCTGGGTTTTATCTGAGGTGGGCAGTGGTGATGCTGCACATTAAACTCCTGGGAATAACATCCAGCTGCCTGAAAATCCAGGAGCATTCCAGGTGGTCTGAAAATCCAGGAGCATTCCAGGTGGTCTGAAAATCCAGGAGCATTCTGGGTGGAGCAAGGGGATGCTTTTGTGGTGGAAGGCACCGACCTGGTGCTCAGGAGCCCCGTGTCCAAACCCCACCTCCCACACGTTCACCCTGTTAACATATTTCTAAGCATCAGTTCCGAACTAGAGCAATTAAATCCTCCTTTCCCCCACCTTTCCATACAGTTTTCTGCTTAAATTGCTAAAAAGCGAGAGCAGTGCAGCCTTTTAGTGGAAGAGGTGATGCCAGGAAATATCCCCCCTGTCTCAGAGCAGTCAGGAAGTTTTCAGGAGTTGCCAGGGAAGCAGAAATAGCTTTTGTCTCAGGAGGCAGAGACTCTCCAGTGCATTATTTCCTGCTTCTCCCCTTTCATAATTACCTGTGTGAGCTAATGGAAACATCAAAGGTATCCAAAAGGCATTTCTCCTGCATCCACGGTGTGCCAGGGAGCTGTTATCAGCAAGTGAGGTCTGCAAACAGAACCTGTGGGTAAATAAGGGCAAAATAGGGTCTTTTATCCAGAATCCCTCGTCTAACTCCCAGAGATTAAAAGCAGACCCTTCCACGACTTTGAAGTTGAGAACTGTTCTTTCTGCAGTTGTTTTAGAACCAAAGTGGGCTTTGAGTGGGCACAAATATGTCTTTAAGGCTTTAGTTTCCCACAAACTCTGTTTGATGCTTTTCATGTGCTGTTCCATTGCCATTACATGGGCAAATGAATGAACCACAACATTTCATAGTTTCAGTAGGAAAATGGTCTATAGGTCTGACTCCTTGCTAATGTGTTGTCAACACACAAAAGGGGATATTTAATGCCAGTGTTGGCAGATTAACAAATTGCCTTGTCTGGTATTATATGGGATGTCACAAAACTGCCAGGGAAAGGCTGGAACTGTTATCTTTAACAGGAGCTGCAAATGAGCTGCCCTTTGCATTATAGGGCAATTTAAGCCAAAAAAATGTAGGGCAAATGTTTTTTTTCTTTTTTCTTATGCCAGGTGACAGATTTAGAGCCCCCACTTGCTCCTGGAGGATGCTGAAGCATCCCAGCATCCAGCCCAGCCCTGGGCATGGAAAAGCTCAGCAGCAGGAGCTGTCAGGTGTTAAATGCCCCACTTTAAAAGTGTCACCCACACAGAGAGGGGGCAAAGGAAGAGGTGGGGAGTCAGAACTCACAGAGTGAGAGTGCTCTGGTAAATCTAATTCTTCCAGCCAAGCACAGGTAGTTTAAATCCTCTCATCTGCACCCCAGTCCATGTTGTTGCTGATAAATGCACTGACGTCAGCCCTTAATCAAATCTCCCCCAGTGCAGTCTGGAGCTGCAGCCCTTCCAGGGGAGATAAGGTTCTAACCAAGTTATGCTTGAGAGCTCCATGATGGAATTACTGATGTCATGTTGCTTCCTGGAGCAAGAGAGGGGCAGTTTGCCCTCCCCTCCTCCCTCTGGGGTCTGCAAACAGCAGAGGAGCAGGGCTGGGCTGCAGTGATCCCACCTTCTCTGCTCAGTCTCCCTCTCCCTGAGCTGGGTCCTGGCTGGGATTCCTCCCCTGCCACACGTCCTCCAGCTTGTTCTAGCAGCTCTGAGGGTCACAGCAGTCTGATGAACTGCTGGGAATTAGGAACTGGCTGAACCATTCTTGCAGCTTTTCTCGGTTCTTGTCAGAAAACTTCCCCCTGAAGCTGCACCCTCAGCTCCTGATCTGAGGGATCCCAGCACAGGCAGAAGGGCCAAGACTGAGGCTGCTGAGCCATAATTTCTGTGCAGAAAGCACTGTGAGGGTTTGTCACAGCCTGAGTGGATGGGGAGCAGCTGAGAACTGTTTGCCAGCACAGCCCGGGCTGCAGCTCTGCCCAGCCCTCCACGATGTGCAGGAGCATCATCTCCAGCCAACCTGGTGCCTGCCAGCCCCACACCCCTTCCCTGCCACCCCCACACCCCTTCCCTGCCACCACCACACCCCTTCCCTGCCACCAGCCACTGGCTGGGAATTCCTGGTGTCACCAGCAGCAATCCCCAGCACACTGCAGGGAGTACAGACAGAGCCTGGACCTGCAGCAGGACACTCACAGCCCAACCCAAATGTTGAGTGAAATGCTCCCTTCAGGAAAGAAATCCCCTGGGAGCATCAGGAGTGATGGCTAATTTAAGCCAGCAATGGATGGTTGTCTGTGTTATCATCCCTCTGGCTGACACGTGGAAGGAGATGACATTTCTTCTTTCCTCAGAGCGAGGGTTTGCTCTCGAGATCGGTAGAAGGAGTTTCCATTTTCGGGTGTATAAATAAATCTGTAGCTTTAGAGGGTGTTAGCAGGGCTTGGCAGACCTGCTGCACTGCTTCCCCTTTTGCTGCTGCAGAGACACTTGGGACTTTTCTGAAACACTCTCTGGAATGAATTTTAGTATTTTCAGTTGCTCAGGAAAATCCTCGGTGTTACTGAACTCTTGTTACTGTAACCTGGGAAACTTGGAAGGCTCATTTTCCACCAGGGAATCCTGAGCTTGCACTCAGAAACAGGATTCTGGGAGTCAAGGAGCACCTCTGTTGTTTCAGCTAAAAGTAAAATGGATAAAGACCTTGTAACACAGTCAGGGGAGAACCCCATGCCCTGGCCAGGATTTTCTCTGTAAATCCACGGATTTCCTTTCCTGTTGGTGTTTGCACTGTTTTAAGCCCAGATAAGGAGGGATATTTCATGGAATCATGGAATCACAGGATGGGTGTGGGTTGCAAGGGACCACAGAGCCCATCCAGTCCCACCCCCTGCCATGGGCAGGGACACCTTCCACTGTCCCAGGTTGCTCCAAGCCCCGTCCAGCCTGGCCTTGGACACTTCCAGGGATCCAGGGGCAGTTTCCAGGCTGTGATTCAGCCTTGGCAGTTTCCCTGAGCCAAGTCCTTTAAAGTGTCTCCAAATACTTTGAGGAATTAAAAAACCAGATGCTTCTGGTAAGCTCAGGGAACTGCTGAGTGTCAAGAGCTGACAGAGAAGCACCAGGCAGTGCCTTGGAGCTCCTTTTCCATCTCTCCCAGAGGAGGAGGGCAAAGGCTGAGTGGGAGCTGCTGCTAATTGCAGGTTTCAGAGGGTGTGATTACAATTTGTCTCTATTGTGGAGGATCAAGTTAGGAAAGAGTGACTTTGTTTAGCCTCAGCTCTGTTCCTTTTGTGCCGCATTTAAACCCCTCCAGAGTGTCTCTGGAGCTGCACATCCATCAGTGCCTCTGCAGAACAGCCCCAGGAGCACAGCCCTGGCCCTCCTGAGCTCAGGCTGTTCCCTGAGTCAAACACAACCCAAAGCTTTGCTGATTCCATTAAAAGCTGCAGGATTCAGACACCAGCCAGCCCAGGGGTAAAGCCATTAATAGAATTAACAGCCCCAGTGCCGTGTGTGTGTCTGCTGAGCTCTCCTTTCACAGCTTTTAGGAGGTGGAGGTTTCAGCTCTAACAACAGCTGCTGGTTTCTGGGAGCATTGATTTGTTCTGAGGAGCAGGAGCAGCTTTCTGAGATGTGCCTGAGACATTTCCTACCAAGGAAAGGAGTAAAACTCCTGAAACCTCACTCTGGCTTAAAAAACCCAGACAAGTTATTGTTGCTCCAAACCTCAGTCTGCATTCCCTTTCCACCAGGGCAATAAACACATCATTTACTGATTAATTTGGTTACTCTGGCTGCTGACTGGATACTCTCCTGTGAATTTGCTCTCCCCCTTCACACTTTGCTATTCTACTTTATTCAACAAAGCAGTCGACTCCAAGTGAGGGTTGTTCTCAGAAGGTTTGTGCTGTTCAGCCCTACAGCCCACAAATACCCCCTGGCACTGATGTGGCTTAAACCTGCAGGTTATTGCTTGTTAGAAGAATTAAAAGGGAGAAATCCCTGCCCTTCAGTTTTAGGAGAGCCATTGCAAACCACTCCAGCAGGAGACAAATTGTGCTCCCCTAACACAGGTCAGTGCTGTGCCTGCACCTGCTTCAGGTGCTCTCACTGAACAGGCCGAATTTGCAAAGAGAAAACCACTAAAAATATATGCAAAAAGCTTCTAGCAAGGGGCTCTTGATGTCTAGAGGGGGCCCCACGTGGATAAGTGGTAAATAGAGTTGTTCTCTCTTTCTGCCAGCTCCATTCTTGCCCATGCTTTGGTGGTTTTCTCTTATTCTCAGTTTTTTCCCTTTCAAATCCAATACACTTGTTCAAATGGGCTTGTCCAAAGTGAGTTATGAAGTCCCCAATTGCTTTAGGGTTCCCAGGTGTTTGCAGGCTCTGAGCTGTGCAATATTTTCTGCTCCATTTGCCAGGGGCTGCAAACCCTTGGTCCCCCCTGTTAGGGCTTGACTGTGCAGAACAGTCTCTGAAAATATCAAATTAATCCAATATTTATTTCCATGCCCCTATTTTTCTGCCCTCTTACACCTTAGATAGGAAGATGGCTGAGAAGAAATGTGTCCCTTCTGCCTCTACCTATTACAGGGCTTTGGGGGGTTTTCCCTTTTTTTTTTAATCCATCCCCAAACTCCCTGAAAGTGTGAGAGAAAATCCAAGGAGCAATTAAACAGCACTGAAAACAGGTGCAAAACCAGGAGCTGCCTTTTGACACACTAATCAAATTATGAGGCATGAGTTTCTGTTTGAACTGAGCAGAATAAACACTCTTAACCCAGAAACACTTAGGGGAAAAAAATGCCAGGAGACTCATAAAAGCAGCGCTGCAGTATTTGCATTGATAATTTTAACTGGCACTTCACAGGGTGGCATTTCCTCCCTGTGCTCAAGGCAAAAAGAAAAAAAATCTATCCCCAAGTCAAAAAAGCGTTAAAGGAAAGAATGGATTTCAATAAAACAGGATATAAAAACAAGAAGTGACTGTAAATGGAATTGAAAGCAAACTGCAAAAGCTCCAGAGTGAGCCTTTCCTTTCTGTTCCAGAAACTTCACCTCTTGGAGCTGCAGTGTGTTTGTACCTATTGCCTAAGGATTTACTGCCTATTCATAATATAATTTTATATATATATATAATTTTTATATATATATTCCTATGTTATGAATCCATATGTAATCATATATTATTAGTCATATAATCATAAAAAAAATATTATGAATTCATAATGTCCAGTGATCCTTCAACCACAGGTATTTATCTGGTTCATTTCCACGTCTCCAAAAAATTAACCAGGAGCTGGTATTAAATATTAAATATTTCAATATTCCTCTTCCCACCATCTGATCTCCCAGTGCTGGGATGAACAGGACAGAGTCCAGGTTCAGGCCACAGCCCATTCCAGCCATGTTCCATGGCAGAATTGTCTTCTTCCTGTCTTCCCTTTCTATATTTAACTTCCCAGGGCTCATTAACCAGCAGCCTGTACCTTGTTACCACATCAATTCCGGGGAGTTATTTTTCGGCTGCAGTTATGCTTCAATTTGGAGTATTAATTTCCTTTAACACTTGCCCTATTAATCACTTTAACAATCAAATTAAGACAATTATTTTAATGAGTTAATGGATTATACAGAGCAGACGCTCCACATTTATAACCACTTGTGCCAGAGCACTTTTATAAAAGTCAGCCCTGTCAATAATATATGAGACCATAAATGTGCTCCTGTAGGGCCTGGGGAGGGATGGGGAATGTTCTGGGAGATTGAAACCCTCCTGTCTCTTCTCTGGGGCAGCTTTTATGTGCTCTGGGCCCCTTAAAATCAAGGGAAAGGCAGAGCTGTTATTTTTGGGGATATTAGTGCTGGATGGAAATTCTCTTTCAGATTGCCTTGAGCATGGCTGCATCAAAGTGAAGCTTCTTTGCCACGTTTTTTTGCACATATTGGTGCCACACTAGAGCATCCCTCCCTGGGATCACAGCTCTCTGCTCCTGGGCTGGAATATTTGGCCTCGGGAAGGGGGGAATTCTTCGGTCCCAACCTCCTCTCTGTGGTGTGAAGCTGTTCCCCCCTGTCCTGGCACCACACTCTCTGGTCACCACAGTCTCTCTCCATCTTCCTTGTGGTCTCCCTTCAGGGATTTTGAGTTCCCTGCTCCTCTCAGGTAGGAAAGAACGAGCTGGGGCCGAGCACAGAACGTCAGAACCTGGCACTGGGGCTGAGACACAACCAGGGAACTCAAACTGAAGCTCTTCATCTCCTCTGGACCAGTTTGTGGGCTCGAGCCTTCCACCTGCAAGTTCTGATTAGCAGAAAAAACCCACTTTTCTGCCTTGTGCCCCTTTGCACAGGGAGCCCTGTGGCCCCTGAGAGAACAATTCCCTGCTCAGCCCTCCCCTGGCTGAGCCAGGAAGGCTCTTGGCACTGGGATTTCCAGGCTCCTGACACTCCAGATAGAAAGCAACTGTTTAAAATGTCTTTCTAATGGCAGAGATACATCAACAAGGCTTTGCTTTCTGCAGCCCAATCCTATGATTGATCAGACAATTTCATTGCACAAAAATCCATCTATATTCCCCAGGCAGTTTGTGCTAAGATAATACTTCAGTTATGTGCCCATCTATACCAATAAACTCCGGGGCTTACAGATCTATTGGAATCTTTACAAGGGATGTGCCACGATGCTGGGGAGATAAATGGCATCTTTCCAGTTTAGAGCATCTATTTCCAGCATGGAGGGATGTGCCTGTGGGTGGGACAGGAAAACACATCAGGGAGAGGCATATCAAAAATCAAAATGACCAGGATGAGTTGGGAGGGGCCAAAATGCATTTTATTTTAATCATATGATCCTGTATTCCTTCTGCTTGATGAAGAATAGAAACCACCCTTCACCTGAGTGATGTATTCAGCAAGGAAGGGGTGCCCACTGCTCTTCAAACACTCAAGAGTCATCCCCTTAAAATATTTTCATGTCCTTGGTGAAAAGCGCATTGGAAATAGAGAATTGAACCTCACAAGCCATTCATCTACATGCACAAGCAAACATGCAGGTGGAAGGTATTCATTATTTGCCAACAGCCCCTCTCTCCTGCTAACAGCCAGAGCGAGTGGTGCTGCTCTCTGCCCGGGCAGTTAGGGAGGTAATGGGGTGAGGAGAGGGAACAGCCACTCCATGAATCTTCCTGTGGAAATAAAACAACCCCAAAGGCAGCCCTGGGCTGGGACATTCCCTGCTCCTGCAGCACAGCAGGGGTGACCCAGGGGTTGTGGCCAGCTCCAAAGGCAGGAGGGGAAGGCACTGCTGGCACACTTTGGGAAAGTTCCCACCTCCTGCCTGGCCTTGGGCTGATTTTCCCAGTTTTCCTTTCCCTCCATGTCCTGGCCCTTCCCCTCCCCTTCCCCACACGGGTGGTGCCTTCCCGGGCAGGAACTTGGATCCTTTGGAATTTTATCAGCATTCTTTTAAATCACTTCCCCCTGTTTAAGTTCTTTCTGGGAGATGCTGTGTCCCAGATTTCGCCTGTCAGCTCGTGAGCACAGAGGTTCTGAGCCTTCAAGGTGGTTCATTAAATATCCTGCTCCCAGACAACCTTCCTTTGCAGGCTGAGGGCTGGGAAGTGCATCTTTCAAAGCTGCTCTGTTCAACACATAATTTAAGCTCTGATCTAAACCCATAATGTGATTATATTCAGATACATTTCATTTTTCAGCTTTGGTCTTTCACACCTATTACTGTCTCAAATCCCAGTTACTTCAGAGTGACTTCTTAATAGCAAAATCAATTTTCTCTAAGTAAAATTTCATTATCATGGAATTCTCATTAAAAAGGTGTCTGATATTAAAAAGCAGAGGATGGGAATGAGTAAAGTGCAAATCATTGCTGGAGTTCCCCTCCAGCTTGGCTTGCACTCTGAAGAGAGATCCAGCACTTGTGGTGGTGCAATAAATAGTGACCAGCACCTAACAGAGGAAATTTGGGCATCTGTTTGTTCAGGTTCCTATTTAGGTATTTAGAACCATTTATAGGTTCTTCCTTCATGTCAAGTACTTTTCTGTCACAGGAGCAGAGAACCAGAAGGGCCCTTTTTATTCCATCCAGTCCAGTCCTCTGCTAAATCTAAACATAATATTTTTCAGATAGAAACGCTGGTAATTCCCACAGAGCCTTTTCCCTGTCAATTTTGATGTTATTTTTAAAATCTGATGAGATTAAGCTCTTGTTGTACATACATTTGACCTCCAAGTTGTGTGACACCACTTTGACACGAGGGTGCTGGCAGTGGAATTCACTGCAGACACTCATTTATTCTGTGCTGGGGGCCATGGCAGCGCTAAAAATGTGGGCACAGAACCAAATTAAAATGAGAAGGACATTTCTAAGAATCCAGAGATGCTGTTAGAGAGCCAAGTGCATTAAATTCTGCGCTTTCCACTTCCTACCCCCAAAGCCTCCTTGTTTCCTGCCCTGCACAGCTGCTCACAGCCACTGCTGCCATGATTTATACCCCGTTTGCTTTTATGGACACTCGTGCAGAGCTCCTGGCTGGAACTGAGGAGATCATAAAAAATCATTGCTCTTATTTATCACGGGTGTAAGTGTGAAACCTCAGCTGTGACTTGCTTCTGCCTCCCCCAAAAAAAGTCCAGCTGATGCTCTTCTCGTTCCTGGAGCTGATTTGGTTGATGTTTGAGGTTCCCCAGCAACGTGGTTTCCTTCAGTTCTTCCCGAGGCCAAGACAAGGCCAAAATGATCCCTCCTGCCATTTAATCTCAGCCTCGTCTTGCAGGAGTGAAGTGGGCAAAGTCAAATGTTGTGGTCTCGTGGCTTTACTTCAAAGACAATCAAGCTGCAGTTTGTGCTGTGGACAGTCAGGGCTCAGCTGGGGTGGGTGGCAGCAGATGAAGGGGCAGTAAATGAAAAATCCCAACCATTATCCAGGGTGTGGAAGTGGGGTCAGAGGGCAGGAGCAGATCCCAGGGAGAGGAAAGGTCCCAAGGGTATCCCAGATGAGCAGGATGGCTGTTTTCTCAAAGTCCCTCACCCTGCACATGAAATGACCTGTGTTTCCTTGTCAGGGTAATTCATGCAGAGTGGTGTTGTTGTTCAGAAACCCTCCCCATCAGAAACTCTGCCATATAAACCATCTCCCTGAAGTAAATGATTAACAAACTCGGACTCCCCCACGACAAGCACTTGATTAAGCAGCTGAAATAGAGGCCCTTCAGGCTCTGTCCCTCTTTATTCCTCCTCGTGATTAACTGCATAATAAAAATTATATTAAGTGGGTATAAATTTTATACAGACACGTCTAAATGGGGAACTATTACAACTCCAACAATAAACAAGAGGCAGTTTTTGGTGGAGAGTTTCAGTGCAGAGTGATCTGCACTGTGCCTGCTCCAAACCCAGATCCCTCCCAAACCCAGGAGCTGCCAGGGCTGGACCCCCCCAGCTCCCAGCCCGTGTGTGGGTGTTAATTCTGGCAGCTCCTTGCACAGGGTTCAGCCCCTCTTGCTTTTTATTTGCAGGCTTCAGCACCCTCAGAGACCCAAACGAAAAGCAGCTCTAGGAACAAAGCTCCAGCCAGGGAATTTTGGTCCTGGTCTTGCTGCAAAACAGGGATTGGGGTTGTTTTTGTTGTTACTGGTATCATTTCTGCTCCCATGACCCGGTTCCATTTTTCTAGAAGTTGGGACAGTTCAGCAAAATGAACAGCATTAGTGAGGTCAATACTCTTACAGTTCTAGCAGTACTTTAAAAAAAAAAGATAAATACAGGTCCAGAGGATTCCATGTCTGGGGCCCAGAGGTTAAAGCAGGCATCTGGCACAAAGTGTCTGCCAGAAAACACGTGTTTGCATTTTGAAAAACTAATTCCCAGCAGCCCCCCAGAGCCCTGTGTTTGTAAGGACACAGCCCAGGTCACTCTGTCCCATTGACACGGGAGCCAAATCCAACCCAGGGGCTGAGAACCCCTGATCTGACAGGAGGGACCATGGGCAGAGGGGCTGCATTTGCCCTGGGAACTCACTGAGGGGTTTGCCTTGCCTATAAAACATCTATTCCATCAGCCTGTTCATAAATCATTAGCAGGTCCCAGACAGGTGAGGCTGAATCCTTTGCAAACGCAGACCTTGGTGATTTTAAAGGAACTGCTGAACCCAGTAATGAATTTTGGAGGGAGAAGTCACTGACCTTTAGCATAAAATCCAGCTCCTACAGCTCTTGAATTCCATCCCAAGGTTTTCTTTGCCCAGAAAGTGAATAGAATGGAGGTTGTATTGAGTTGAAGAGCAGCTGGTGGAGCTGATGGGCATGTATCCCTCCTGCATTCAAAGAGGGGTGTGCAGGAAACTCAGCTGGAAATAAGGAGAAACTCCTGGAAATTTATCCAGGAGCTCTTCAAAATAGAAGCAATTTCTCCTGTTGTTCCCTCTGTTATCCTAGGCTGTGTGCACACTGCTGACCCGTGCTAGCCACCCCAGAAAAATAAACTGGTGGTCTGAAAAGGTGCCAAGTCACCTTGTCAGCCTGGCCCAGCAGAGCCTTGGCTGCTGTGCTTGGGGACACAGCCAGAGATCTCTGACTGCCTTTCCCTGAGGTGCAGGAGCTGGTTGTCAGTCCCTCTTTTAGAGCAGTTCACAGAAAAGCATCTCTGGGGCTCCAAGCAGGAGAAGAGCTTTCCTCCTCTGTCCTGTTTTTGGTGACTCTGCAGCTCTCCAGGGCTCACAGCTCAGGGTTTGAGCTGGTTCAGCTGGGACACCTCAGATGCTCAGCAGCATCTCCCCACGGGGCAGGAGCTGCTCCAGAGGCCCTGCTGGAGGCAGGAATGACTCCAGAAGGTCCTGTTGGCCAAATCCCATCCCATAAACTAAAACTGGGATCGTCCCAGTGCCCTCCATAACTGGACTGAGGGACCAGCCTCTGCAGAGCTTTCTTTCCCCTTCTTTGATGGGCTCAGCCCGAGGCTCTTAAAGCAGAGTTTAGCAGCTAACAACTCGTCAGGGAATCTTAGTTCAGTTCAGATCCCCTTGGAAAGGGCCTGCCTGTGATACAGGCAAAGGCTGATTTTATACTAGAGGTGTAGGATAAAGAAAAAAAACCAAATACAAAACCAGATTGTTCCTGCATTAGGAGTCAGTTGTTCTGTTTTCAGGGTGAACCCTCCTTTTCAGATCACTTAGAATTTGTCTGCTTCTGGCAAAATTACTGAATTAACTGCTTCTCCAGGACAGCACAGCCTGACTAAGCAAATGTTCTCCCTGGTGTGATGGCAGCATCCACAACAAAATTTGGGAAAAAAAAAAAATAAAAAATTAAATAATCACAAGCAAAGCAAACTCCAGGGTTTCTACAAAAGCTGTTTTCTAATAAAACATTATCCCCTCAGGAAATTAATTTGTATGCTTAATTGGTTCAGAGAAATAATCTTCAGCATGATCCCTTAAGGGCTTTGCCATAATCTTCTTTTATTATCCCATGTTTGCTGGTGGGACCTGGAGCATTTCCCACTCAGTTTTGGGATCAGGATAGGGCAGAATTCCTGTTTCTTTGGGATCAAACTGCCCCAGAGCCAAAGGTGACCTGTTGGGCAGAGAGCTGCTGGAAAAGGGGTTTTTCAGCTGGCACAAAGTTTGCAGAGTGTTGGTTATTGTTTGGAATTTTGAGAGCAGTTTCCATCCCCTTTGTGTGAGATGATCTCAGATGAGCTGAAATCCTGCAGAGTTTTGATCTGTGCAGAGTTGCTCCAATTTGACTCAGCAGCAAAGACACCCAGAGACCTGAAGCAGGTTTGCAGGTCACCCAGACCCTGATTTTGGTCTGAGATGTGCTTTAAGAAGCTCTAGAAATGTAAAACATGTCTCAGATATCCAAACTGTTTTTGTTTTCATCATTGAATTTGTTAATTTTGCAATATAGGGTACTCAGCAGTTGACAATGGAGATGTAAAAGGAGGAAATAAAACCCTAAATTCCTCAAAGAGGGATAAAATCCAGCAGGGCAGTGGCAGGAGTGAATCTGCATTTCCAAACACAGCTTTCAATGTGCTTCTTTTTCTAGATGGTGATGAGGAAGTTAAAAGACTACTCATGTTTGGTTCTGACCAAACCAATAATTCCACACCAGATGCTGAGTCCAGTGGTTACCTCATATGTTACCACAAAGACTTGTCCAGTAACTCGATAAAAATTGGATTTTGGCATTTGTGTCCATAAATGGGCCTGGGCTTACCCTCCAACATTTAATAAAGATCAGCTGTGAGGAGCATTAAGTGTGATCTCAAGGAAAATAACGTCAGGACATATTACATTCTCTAGCTTTGTGTTTGCTGAGGAACACTTGGTTTCTGGAGTAAGCTCAGCAAAATTCATTTCCTATTTCAGTTTTTATTGGTGGCACCTGGAGGCATAAGCCAGGGATTAAGGGCTCTTTGTGCAAGGTGCTGTTCAAACATATAGAATAAGGAGGTAATAAATAGAGGGTGATTCTGTTATCAGCCAGAGACATTTAAGAACATTAGTAGGGCCACGCGTCTGCTTTGACTTAGAGCTGCCAAGATTTGGAATTTCCACTCAGAAAACAAAACCAACCAAACAAAAACCAAAAACAAAAGCAAAACTAAATAAACAACAACCTAAACAAATTAAAAACCAAACCAAAACAAAACGAAACAAACAAGATGGCCTGGCAGGGTTGTTCTGAGTTTGTCCTTTAGTGAGGGAAAGGAGAAATCCTGGATTTCTGGAGCTGCTCCATTCCCTGTGGGAGCTGGCAGCAGGTCAGCTGCTCCTGCAGAGCCAGCCCAGGTTTGTCAGTCGTGTTTCCAGCTGCCAAAGCTGCTGTGCCCTTTTTTCCACTCGCCAGAACAGTCAGGCTGCTGATGGATCATCCACAGCCAAAGCTCGGGAGGAACTTCATCCTGCCTTTGGATTAGCACCAGTGTGGGCTCTGCTCTGCTGCATTTACCTCGATTTCCTTGCTTAGAGATCAGAAACCTTCCCAAAGCTGCTGTAGCCCCCCAGCTGGGCTCCTGCTCTGGCTGACCCTGGTCCCGCTTTACACGGCGAGTTTTACTCCAGGAAATGCCGGGGAAAAAAACCCAACAGATGAGACACAAAATTTTTGTTGCAAACCTCCACACGAGTTCTTTCCCAAAAACCAGATTTTGTTGCAAGCCTCCACACGAGTTCCTCCTGAATCAGTGCCTGTTCCCACCAAGGCATTGCCTCCTGGCTCAGGTGCTCTCACTGAGGCTCAGGGTTGTCCCTCTGCCTCCTGACCAAGCTCAGAACAGTTCCCTTGCACCCCAGGCAGAGCAGCCAGTCTGGCTTTCCTGGAGCTGTATAAAAGCAAGGAGCTGCTCCATTCTCTTTATTCAGAGGGCTGTTTGCAGCCCACACAGCATCTGTTCTGCAGGGGGATGGGGTCCCAGTGACACCCTGGCTGCTGGGATGGCTGGGTTGGTGTTGTGAATGAAATCATCTCCTAATGAAATGAACGATGAAATCATGAGCCCTAAATCATCTCCTCCTCCCCTCCCAGCCCTGCAGCCCCTCGGGTGAGACAGGTGAGGCAGAGGGGCTGTGGGTGCTCTCACCCCGTGCTGGGGTTGGGAGGTGACAGTGGGAATGTTCCCCTCCTGGGGGCTTCTTTTTTCCTTGGATTATGTTGCTGGTGGGTGAACAAAACTCCCATCAAGGGAGGTGAGTGGGAAAAGCTGCCCCTCGAGTTCCTGCCTTGCTGCGATGCCAGCGAGGGCTGAGTTTGAAGGAAGAGCCATTGACATGTTAAATATTAGGTTTGACAGCCCCGTGCCCACAGTGCAGCTTCCTGGAGTTCCTCATGTATGAACTCCATACCAGAGTTCAACTTTTAACATAAAACAAAGTAGGAAAGGGAAGAGAGAGAGGCAGGAGTTGATTTCAGCTTCCAGGACTTGGAAGAGAAGCCCAGATCATGTAGGGCACGTTTCATCTGCATTACAGCTGGCCTCTTTTTTCCTATTTATAGGTCAAGAAAATACGTTTTTGAATCCAGGAGCTGAGGCAGTTGCCAAGGGAAACTCAGTATTCTAGAGAGAAAATTGTTATTACATTTGCAAAACTTGGAGTTTCTTTAACAACGAAATGTAAAACAAATGTGACATAAGGAGGAGGAAAGAGTGGGTGGGAAAATGTGAGGATGAAGTAGAAAGTCAAACCAGGGTGTAGTGTGGAGTCCTGGAGCCAGCTCTGTTCCTTTCCACTCCGAATTTGCAGCTCTGAGTTCCCTGGGAGCTCCCAGGGCAGGGACTGTGTGTTGGTTCAGTTTTGTGTGGCACAAACGTGCTTGGCTCCTCTGCTGCTCACAGTGAGTGAGGATGATAAAATGATATTGGGTGTCCCAGGCTGAGGAAAGGGGCTATTTCAGGTCAAAGTTCTCGAACTGTGCTGAGTTGCTAAATATGCCAAGCACATTTACACAGAGTTTTGCAGGCAGACATGAGCTCATGCTGCTCGTGCTCCAGAGCCTGCCCCAAAGCACAGATTAGGCAGCTACATTCAGAGGTGCTGAGCTCACCCCAGTGCTCCTCGTGTGCAGTTCTTGTCCTGCAAGCCAGCTCAGGAAATGCTGTCTCTGCTATTTATAGCATTAGGGTTAGGTTTGGGGTTTGTTGGTTTTTTTTTTAATTTCCAGGCAGAAGAGAATGGATGTTTTACAGAGAGCTGGAAGGTTTACATGATGAGAAACAGGTAGTGCTGGTGCATCCATCCCAGTCCACCCACACACAGTGCGAGGCACTGAGCTGCTCTGGACACACATTGGAGAGGCAAAGAATGGAAAATACACGTAAAGCTGCACCAATCTGCTCCTCTTTTAAAGTAAATGCCAAACCCAACCCTGTCCAGGGCAAGGGGGGGCTGATGCCTCACAGAGTGGCCACCCAGGAGCTGTGGCAGCTCCAAAGGGACAAACCTGCCCTGCCAGAACAAACCTTTGTGCAGCCCCTCACCTGGGGCTGGGTTAGAGTCCAGGTGTGAGTGTGTGGGATGGACACGTGGGCAGGGCAGGGGCTCAGACCCAGGGGTCCTGGGGCTCAGATCCAGGGGTCCTGGGGCTCAGACCCAGGGGTCCTGGGGCTCGATCCAGGGGTCCTGGGGCTCAGATCCAGAGGTTCTGGGGCTCAGATCCAGGGGTCCTGGGGCTCGGATCCAGGGGTTCCGTGGCTCAGACCCCAGAGCCTGGAGCTGGGACAGTCTCTCCCCAAAGGCAACGTGCTGAAAGCACGACAGGATTTTCCATTCTGTCACGTCCCCCTCCATTGATTTTTCACTGGCCACAAAGGCTCTGCTTTGGGGCTGGTTTTAGCTGCAGATTGATTGGGTTGGAGCAGGGGCTGATGGTGCCAGCCCACTGCTCCACCTCCCCAGTGCTCACGGGTGTGTTTTCCTCTCGCCTGCTCTGGGCTGTCATCGTGCCCTCCCTGGCACAGGGGACTGTCCCTGTGGCCTCAGCTCAAATCAAGGGATTTAGGGACATGTGAACATCAATGCTGGCAAGTTCTGGGGGGGCTCTGTCCTTCAGAGTTTGGGTGACACAACATTAAATCACAGGACCTGCTGCTCGTCCTTCCCTCTGACATGAAGAGCCTGGGAGATACTGTTTTTTTTTTTTTCCATTTCACTGTGTGCTCCAATAAATGCTTCTCTCCCTGTTGGAATTGATGTGTTTTAGGAATTTGTGTCGATTCTGGCAACATTCCCCAATGGGGGTGAAGTGCCTCAGTGTCAAAACATCCTGTTGTGATGTTCTCGGAGAAGTTTGAGGGGTTCATTTCAGAGGGTTGTTTCAAAACGAAATTTGTTTTCTCAACAGCTCAATAATTTGGAAAATTTGACAGGCTGAAGTTTGTTATGGTGCATCTCGAAAACTGTTTCGTTCCTTTTATGTAATGCACAAAAATGTGAAACTTTTAATGGCTGCCATTTCTAAAGAAGTGGAAAATCAGCCTCCCCCTCCTCCTGATCTGGAGGTAACTGCATCAAAAAGATTTGTTGTTTAGAACTTGTTATCTGTCCTCCACTACTAATGATGTTTTCCTCCCTGTGTCTCACAGCACAGACTATACCATTTATGGCAACAAATTAATCTCTGGAGCTTCCAAGATACCAAAAAAAAATATATTTGACAGCTGGGAACCAAAGAGATTAAGGAAGAGATTTTGCCACCTAAAACCAGGTGAGTGTGTGATGTTGTTTATAAGAATGCCAAGGTCAAAAAGATTGCATCTTCAGGGATCAGAACAGCCCTGTAATCTACCTGTGGCTTGCACAAAAATCCATAATAAGGCTGAAAGCAGATCTTTCAAAAGATCCTCGGAGGTGAAATAGTGTCTGCACGAAATATTCCCCCAGTCAGGTGGGTGCAAAGAGCAGTGGAGGCAGGAGAGCAGGGAACTGAGCTCAGGGTGGCTGGTCCCTGTCACAGGGTTTCAAATACCCACCTACTCCACACAAGTTTTGTGACATGGATAAATATTTGCAGTATAAAAACACGGCTTGGGAAAATCTACTCAAGCCCAGTTTGATTTTTGGAGGCCAGCCCCTGGTATTTCCTGGATGATCCACATCAGGCCATGCCAACCTGACAGCTCTGGAGCAGGGAGACATTGATGTGTCCCAGGAACAGACACATTTATCCAACCTGTGCCCACCCTGCCCCTGAGCAGATGCACAGGACAAAGTCTAGTGGGACAGAACACTCTTGTGGAAGGAGCATTAAGAGCTTTCTGGATAAGGAGACTGTAAAACAATGGATTAAAAAAAATATCCCATAAAGTTTCAGTATTTTTTGATACAACAGCAAATTTAAAAAGCCATTGACTGGTTGTAAGTGCGAAGAAATTAATGTATGGTTTTAAGTAAGAAATACAGGGTGGGTGATACTGCCCCATAAACATTTCTGCTGGGCACAGGGAGCCTATTAATTTTCATGATTCTTCCCAGCACAGGACAGCACAGTAATCGTTCAAGTCATGTCTGATGAAACCTAATGTTGGGGGATAATTCCTGCCCATCGATCGGGGCCTGGCCCAGCTGGGCTGATTTATGGCAGCAACTGGGACAGGAGCTCACTGCACTGTTGCAAGGGCCAGTTAAGTTTATGTGCTGTGGTGGTGCTCAGAGTTAATAGATTTTAAATTATAGGCTCCTGCTGAGGCAAGTTTGCCCTGGGGGTGTGGGCAGAGGAGGTGGGTGGTGGAGCAGCGGCTGGCACAGCTGGCAGGGCCCTCAGCAGGGTCACTGGGGTATGAGGAGCTGTCAGCAGCTCCATCAAAGCAACTTCTGATCACAGAAAAAATAAATAAATAAAAGTGGCTACGACTCCAGGGGTGTAAATCAGAACAGATTCAGGATCAGAACTGGGCAGTTAAAAATCGATGGGCACCGATCTGTGCTGGGGAGGGCCTGGGTCAGGAACCTGAGACAGAGAGGTTAATCCTGCTGTTCTCTAACACAGAGATGAAATCCAGGAGCAGGGCTGTGCTGTCCAGAGCAGTGTTCAGAGGAACCACACTGCTGAAAGCTGGCCCAGAAATGACAGCACTGCTCCCCCCAGCCCACGCTGGCCTCTGTGGAGACAGTCCCAGAGCCAGACAGGGTTGTGCTGCTGCTTTTGGTCCAGAGATGTCAGGGTGTGGAGGGCCACAAACAACCCCAGAGAGGCAGAGGCTCCTGCAGGGACTGAGAAGGCTCAGCACTAACTGAGGTCCCTGTGCCCTGCATCCAGCTGTGCCCTTCATCCAGCTGTGCCCTGCATCCAGCTGTGCCCAGCCCTGCTCTGCTCCTCACACTCAGCCAGCACCAGCGTTCAGTGTCTGACAGCAAAGGGAGGATGAAGATCAGTCCACACCCACTCCTGCTGTTTTTTAATTCTCCAGCTCTTCCCCCTGGTTTTTTCTCCAGCCTCAGAGGTTCTGCTGGTTCCACCTCGAGCTCTCCCTGCTTTGCCACTGAGGGACCTGGGAGCTGCTGTGTCCCCAACTGCCTCTTGCCCTCTGCAGGTGCCAAGGAGTTAACCTTTGCAGGGAAAATAGATTATTGCTTCCTGTTTGCTCTGGCAGTGAAGCAGTGCAGCATTTACAGCTCCTGGCTGTCCTTAGAGCTCTGAGCTACGGCTGCTGCTCAGGGATCTCAGGTAACACTCATCCATCACCTGGAGGAGCAGCCCAGAGACAGCCCAATCTGGAGAAAGCAAGTTTATTGCATCTCTTCTGACATCTATAGATTAGACACCTGCCAGGAAGGTACAATAAGGTGCTTCACCAGGAGTTATTTTCTGAACCCATCAGGAATCGCTGATGAGAGGAACAGGTTCCAGCAGCCACGTCCCCACTGAGGAGGGAGCAACAGGGAGCCTTCCCTGTGTGCCAGGGTGGGGTTAATGCCCAGGAACACAGAGTCACAGAGCCACAGAATGTCTGGGGTTTGGAAGGGACCTCTGGAGATCATCCAGCCAAACTCGAACTGCTGTGATGTCCATGAACAGGAAGGGAATGGAAATGGATGGAAAAAAAAACCCCACAACTTCTCCTTCCAGAGGCACTGTGTAAAATATCCTGGGATTTCCCACCACAGGGGACACCCCCCTTTGATTATCCTGGGCTTGGTTGTGCCCTAAGCCTCCTTTTACACTAGAGCAGTGCAAAGAGGCCAGGACAAGTTCTGGACATGATCTTCTTCTTCAGGTGCAGTTTCCCATGAGATGCCTTGGCACAGCATGTTGAAGGCTCCATCCTAAGGTGTCAGTGTTCAGCCTTCTCACTGCCCCAGCCCCGCAGGGAAAGGGGGTTTCTGCCCTGGAGTCTGGTTACCCAAGTGACCAAAGCTCAGAGGCAGCTCAGAGGTAACAGGAGGCAGAGCCTGGCAGAGCCTTTAAAGAGACTTTCCATCCTGTGTTCAGCTCAGTCTGAACTAATTGGGCCTGAGGGGTCAGGTCTTTGTAAACACTTAAGTACAGTTAGAACTCCAATTCCCAGAGCTGCCTGGGAAAAACTCACTCAGGCTCATCTGAATCCTGAGGTGCTTTACCAGTTCCCAATAACCATCCCAGAGCCTCGAGTTCTGCCCTCAGGACACCTGAGCTGCCACTGACAAATCCTGCTTTTCCCTGCTGATGGGATTACTGCAGGAGTTTTGCAGTAGCTTTGGGAAAACTCAGTCTTTCATATCTATACTTCCACCTCCGAGATGTGGGGGGAGGGATGTACAAAAAAAATCCATCTTATTAAAATGAACAAAGCCCGTCTGTGTGAAGAAACTGAATCCATTTTCACTATTACTTTGTAGACAAACCAAACATGACAAAGGGATCCTGCAGCTCAGGCCCCTTCGGGTGACATCGATCTGTTTGCAGTCGTGTGGATTGCAGGGAATTTCGAGGGCTGTGTTTGCTTCCTTAAGCTTTCATGGCAATTTTGGGCAGCCTCGCCCTCCTGTTGCTGCTTTATGTGTGAGATATTTGCTGGCACCACCATGAGAGGTGCCCAGAGACATTGTTTAATCCTCTTAGGACACAGGGTGGCATTAAACAGCAGCAGAGATCACCAGGAGGAAGAAATTTGGTTGGAGTTTGCAAAGGGAGCTGCAGAGGGTCTGGCTGGGGGAGAAGGTCTTTGCAGGGAGACGTGGCTGGGCCAGCTGAGATCATGGATCCAAGAATCAGCTCCAGGAGCTCTCAGGGAGGTGTGATGTGCTCTGTGCACCCAGGGAAGGGGGATGAGCTCTGTGACACAGGCAAACGTGCTGAGCTCTGCCGGGGAGAGGCGGAGCAGGCTGGGAACGAAGGAGGAATTAATGGGAGGGGAGCTGTGAGGGTTTCCCCAGGTCGGGAGATGGGTTCCCAAGGAAACTCCAGCACGTGGGGATGTGACACATCTCCTGGGATGTGCGTGGCACACACAGCCTGGTGCCTTCACTGCCAGCCTGGAACGTGTGGGCAGCAGCTCGGGGGGAGCCGAGATGAGCGGGCGCTTCCCAGAGCTCTTCTCCTGGCAAGCCCAATTCCCTGACCCCTCCTCGGAGCAGGGAGGCAGAACACTCCCTCTCCAGTGCCAGAAGGATTCACAGGCACGGTCTTGCCAAAGAGGGAGAGGAGGGAGCGTGGAAATTATTTTCAGTCTGTGTTTTAGCAAGTGCAGGGAGAGGCTTCCCCCGCTCCCCGTCCCTGCGGCTGCACACGCAGCTCCCGACCCTGCCGGGGAGCACACGGAGCCAAAAACAGCTTGAAGCATCTTGTGAGACCCTTCTCTGAAAGGGAGAAGTGTTTTCCTTTCTCCCACCAAAGCTTAGGAGGGAAGTAGCTGTGTTCTGGCACTCGGGGAGGTCAGGCTGCACTTGGATGGCACCGCTCACCCCTCACCCCTCAAACAGGCTGAGAGCTTGGAGGAGCAGCACAGTCTATGACTGAGGGGATGGGAGGAACATTTGGGTTTAACCTCCCCACCAACAGACATTTTAAAATACTCCTGGCAAGCTGTTTCTGATAGCAAGACACTCCCAGGAGCCAGTGGGATGCTGCTCCTGCCAGGATCACTGGGTAGGTGAGAGCAAAGCTCAGGCCAGGCTGGGGGCCCTGGGCAGTCCCTGAGAGGTGACGCTCCAGGGAATGTGTCCCATGTCCCACAGTGTGGCTTTGCACACCACGTTGCTTTGAGGTCTTTTTCCTACAGAGAAACGAGAAGATGGAGCTGGGATTTAATCTGGAAAAACAGATGGATCTGCAGGTGGCCCGTGCAGAGCTCAGCAGGTGGGACTTCAGCTCTTGCTCTCCCTGTGGCGGGCTGGGTTTTATCCTCTTTCCCTGCAGAAGAGGGGCTGGTTCCCCCCTCTCCTGCCAGCCCATTCTTCTCAGTAAAGCACTGGCACCCACGACCCCTCAGATAAAAGAGGAGAATACTAATTGCTGGAAACACTCCGCAGAAAATGGCCCTGAAGTGGTCTGGTGCTGCACAGCCATGGAAATTGCAGCGTGGGCATCACCAGAATCCATCACAGCTAATGAGATTAGGGCAGATACCACAGGAATTCCTAATGATCCACTCTGGGCCCCCAAATCTTTGCCAGTGCATCTGAGTCATGCTTTGCTCCCCTCCTGCCCTCTGCTTGCACACTTTGAAGGGCACAGACAAGGGGGGACCCCGGGAGCCTTTCATCCTGCTCTGTACCTCTGTTATCCAGCCCTTGTCTCTGATTGTGTGCAGGCACAACAGCCACGGTAGTGACTTCATGGCAGCCCCCCCGATGAATAAATCATCCCGATTCCGAGGCACAGGGAGCACAACCATCCACTGTGTCAGTGCCATGAATCACGGTGATAAAGGGCCCTGCTTGTTGAGACGCTGCTTATGCAAATGCAGACAGCGCTAATGAATGTAAGCAAAGCCCTGCGGTGCCAGGACACGGCAGGGCTGTGCCAGAGCTCCCAGGAAGGGGCTGTTGCTCTGTTCCCAGGGATCAGTGGTGGGCTGGGGCAGGGAGGCTCTGGGGAGCTGCTGCTCAGCTGCTGCAGAACCAAGGTTGTGGTCCTTCTCCTTCAGGAAAGCGCTTTCCTGCCAAATATTTCTGATTTATAAGCAGGAAAGCCTCTGTCTTTTGAGTTGCTGGCAGTTGTGACGGGGAAAGGGGATCCCCTGACCCAGGATGATGCAGCTCCTCTGGGAGGAGGCAGCGGCACATCGGGAGCGCAGGGTGAGGGGCTGGAAAGGACCCACAACACTTGGGATTTCCTTCATTATCCTCCAAAGCCTGATGTAATTTAACAGCTCCATTGCTGAGGAGGTGGCTGTGCCTTCAGGCAGGTCTCCCTGTCCCTGTGTCTGTGCTGACAGGGACACCTTGGTGTCATTGTTCCCATTCCCCAGAAGCTTTAGGAGCCCCCCTGAGCCAAGCAAGGCTCAGCGCTGTGCTGGGAGATGATTTAGGGGTAAAGTGTAAGAAAAAGCTCTGCCAAGAGCAGCCAGAAAATAGCTGGGAGAGGGGCAGGACAGCAGGGAAAGGAGGAATGGCTTCCTTGGGGTCACAGCAGTGCCAGCCCAGAGCTGGGAACAGGCTGGATGACTCACAGGGAGTGCAGGGCATTGTCCTGCTGAGCCAGAAGTCTCTGATATCCCTGACTAACACACCACGTGCAGGAATTATTTCATGCTCTGGAGTTCTCTGGCACCAAGCACCAACCAGAAAAAGGCCTGGAAAAAAAAAGAATGTAACTCAATATATGTTTTCTAGTCCCAATAGGTGCCAAGCCCAAACAATTTTCCTTTGCAGTTGCTCCCTTTGTTAGATGATGTCATGGACTATTTATCTCTGAGAGCATTAAATGATACAAAGGACTCGAAGCCTGTTTTTCCCAATAACTCTTCAAGTCTAGCTGGTGCAAGGAGAAAGGACCATAAATTTCCAAGGCTTGAAAGCCATGGATTTGCTCTCATGCAGGGACTGCAGCTCTCCCACCCTTCCCAACTCTTACAGTCGAGCAGTTTGTGCTCACTGCTTGGAATTTGGGGGGTCTGACCCACTGGGGTGTGTGTTGGTACCCCCAGCACGGTCCTGTGCTTTATTAGGTTCATGCAATCCCCCTTTTCAGCCCCAGAACAAAGCCCAAACATGCCCCAAGCACCCTGAGAAAGGGCTTTTGGAGGCAGGCAGCTGAATCACAGACCATTTCACAATTAGCACGTTAATTCTGGGCAGTAATTAGGGCACTGCTGTTCAGAGAGTTCAGTTCTCATCGACCCACTTCCATTGTTCAGAGGAGGCCTAAAGAGACCCTGAAGTTTGCAAATAAATCAATAGAAGACATGAAAAAGTCACCAGAGCCAGATGCTGGTGACCTGGGAAATGCTTCCCAAAACCAGACCTGCTTCCTAGAGCAGGGGGGAAGAAATATTGCAGTTCCAGTCCCATGGCACTGAAGAAACAGAGGCACAGGGAGGGGTTTCGTGTGCAGGGGACAGGAAAGGCAGGTGGGAACCCCCAGCCCAGGGTTGGTTCACAAATAGTTCCCCCAGGCACTCTCAGCATCGAGCTCTAAGGTCCTTTGAAAGCAGAATTATTCCTGTGCAAGAGCAAAAACGTTACTTATTGGGAGGTGTAAACACAATAACTAAAGCCAAAGCCTGTAAAGAGGCTTGGGTGTGAATTCAATATTAATGCACTCTGGTGAAATGAGATTTACTGGCTCTTGTTTATGTAAAGGAGCGGAATGAAATCTGGAAATAAAAGCAGATGGATATCAGCACATCCCAGCCATAACATAAACAGCAGTGCTACTAAGCAGCAGCTACAGGTGAGGCAACAAATCTATTTATCCTGAGGAATTGGAGGCACTGAAGACACCCACTGCTTTCTGGGCGGATAAAAGCCGAGAGGAGGCAATTCCTCCCAGGCCACAGAAAGTGAAAAAATAGGGAAGTCAGGTGAGAAACTCCCTTCCCTCATGGACACAGCAGAGTGGATCCTGTTTGAGGGTCACTGTGTAGATCAGCCAGGAGCACCCACAGCAGGGTTTGGAGTGCAGAGGGCACTGGAGGCTTTGCAGGTTGAGTGGGAGTTTTGGGGGGCAAAGAGAACTTCAGCAGGTCACACCTGGACAGCCCTCCTGGCTGGGAATGAGGACTCCCCTTGGCCAAGGGGCTCCTTTCCTGCAGGAGGTAGCACGTCCCACTCCCTCTTTTTTTGGAGCCTGGCACAGAAGAGGCAGGAGCTCAGCCCCTGGGAGTTCCCACTGGAGTCCTGCAGGAATGTCATTCCTTTGCCTTTATGGAGGAGAGAACCAAACTGCTGTGGAGAGCTGGGTCCCATTACTCAGCTCTCTGCATGGTGTTCGACTTGATTTAAGTGGCACAAACCTTAATTAGGGCTCTAAGGAGGCTCTAATAGTGCAGTTGGAGCTACTGGGGAAGAAACATTTGTCTGATCAAAGCAAACAGAGTTTCACTGGTTTCCCCCGGGGACACAGGGAGGGAACCTGGAATGACACAGGGAAGGCTCTGAGTCCAGCAGGACACAGCTGGGATATTCCTCTGGTAGCCTTTTTATCTCCTAAAACATCTGCCCAGCCAGCAGAGAGCCTTGGAACCCACAGATGCAAAAGATTAACTGCAAGAGAGGGCTGGGGGAGAAATAAAACTTCTCCTCCTCATCTGCACCAGAACAAATCCATCAGCTTGGAAGGGTTAATCCAGGCTCCAGGAGCTGGAAAATAACTCAGAATAAAACCTGAGGAACAACAGTTACCCCGAGTCAGGGTCATTTACAGAGGCAAAACCTTGCAGTGTTCAAAGGTGCTGCTTGAAGAGGCTTTTTGGAGGTTTACATCTGGTACACAGCCTGCAGAGCTTCAGCACTGCCTGTGCCCAGGAACACATTCCAGGGGATGTGCAGCTCCCTCAGCCTTGCAGGGAGCAATCCCTGGGAAGCAAGCAGAGGGAAAGCACTGTCCTGCTGCAGCACTGAGAGGAGCTGCAGTATTGAACAGGGTGCAGGGAGTGGAAGGCTTTGGATGCTGAATGTGGAATGGAGGTGGGGCTGATGTGAGAAACGAGTCTTAGGAAGAAACTGTGCTGAGCCCAGTGCCCCTGGCTGGGGGAGGCTGGAAGGGGCAGAGGCTGCCCCAGGCGGGTGGGAATTACCAGCCCAGCTGATTGCA
This sequence comes from Manacus vitellinus, assembly GCF_001715985.3. Lineage (NCBI taxonomy): Eukaryota > Metazoa > Chordata > Aves > Passeriformes > Pipridae > Manacus > Manacus vitellinus. The sequence goes on from NW_021940545.1 coordinate 5,752,706, forward strand.
ATGGGGAGAAATTATTTCCCACCCTCCAAAAAGCAGTGTTTGCTACTGCTTGTGGAATTTGAGTCCCTGGTAGAGCCACTGCTCAACGAGGTTCTGCTCATGTGTGAAGGGATAATCCCAGGGCTGGAAAGGATCTGAACTTCTGGCTCTGGAACTGCTGCCTCTGCTGAAACTTGGGGGTTTCAAACCATGGAAGAGCCTTTGAGACACGAGGTATCTGATGGGCCGGGGAAAACACGTTTTTGGGTGTGAGCTGGTGGTGTGAGCAACCAACAGGATGAACTGGAAGCCTTGGCCAGCTCCCAGAGCCTTGGTATCACTGGTATCAGTCAGACTTGGTCTTGTTCTCTTCCTAAAAGTTTTGTATGAACTTGCTGTGGGCAGGGAAAAGTGAGCAAAGCAGCATATCTGATTTACTGTCTCCAGGAGCCCAGATAACAATGCAAACAGGCCTGTTTATTTTACAAGTGCCTGTACACACAATATTAAAATCAAATATTGGTTCTGCAGCAGGGACTCATAATGGGATAGGGGTTTTTTTTTTGCTTGATGAATAGCTGGGTCGGTGTGGGGATTCGTATCAGGCTCCACACAAACAAACCTAAAGCAAATATTTGCCCATCTGGGGTAGATTGCCCCTGGCTGGGTGCCAGGTGCCCACCAGAGCTGCTCCATCCCGGCCCTCCTGAGCAGGACAGGGGAGAGAAAACGTGATGGAAGGTCGAGGGAAGGGCAGGGGGAGATCCCTCCCCAGTTGCTGTCCCAGGCAGAACAGGCTCTGCTTGGGGAAATCAGTTTAATTCATCACCAATCGAACCAGAGGAGTAAAACCTCACCTCAAAACCCTTCTCTCTCCCCCCTCCCTTCTCCCCAGGCTCAGTTTTACTCTCATTTTTTCTCTCCTGCCTCTCCCCCGGCAGCAAAGGGGGAAGGGGCTGGGGTCAGTTCTTCACACCTTGCTAAAAACCACTTGGCTGGTCTTTAAGAGTCGCTGTATTTGTTTTCTCTAAAGGAAAAAAACAAATACTTAGAGGGGTCCAAGGCCTGCAAAGAAAGGGGCTGGGATTTAACTGCAGGATGCTGGAAAGGGAATCTGTTGCTGCCCTAAAACTGAGTTCTTGCTTCTCCCTTCCTCGAGATTATTCATTAGACTCTCTCCTCCCACTCTGCATCTCTTTCTATACACGGGTATATAAATACAGCTCCTATTTTAACTGCCTTTTAAATACAAATGTTGCCAATTAGCCAATGTTTTGCACGATGCCTGCAAAACATGAAGTCAAAATATTCCTCCAAATCCACATATGGCCAGATCCTTGCTTGGTGTCAGTGCCTGCAGCTCTGCTGATTTTGTTGGAGCTGGGCCACTTTGTGCCTGGTGAGGGGATGGCTGAGCAGGGATTCAGCTGCAGAGCTGGCTCTGGCTTTTCTGAGCTGTAGATCCGGACTGTGGGTGTTACAAATGCCCTCAAAAACCTGCAGTGGGGCAGCTTTTGGGACTCCTGTTCAGGTAAACAGTCCCATGCTGGAGTGTTTTCCTATTTCCTCAAACCCCGTGGAGCAGAAAGTGCAAATCCTGTTCTCTCTGCCCCTGTTTATATTGGGACCGATAATGCTAATTTTCAGATTTAATTTAACATATGTCTGAAAGTTGCCTGGTTGCCCCAGCCAAAAATTGCAGTTGGCAGCTGCAGTTCCTGGCAGGGCTGAATTCAGGGTGGACTGTGCAGAGCGAAATCTAAAGCACTGGTGAGGCTGGAACACAAGTTGTTCCCGGACATGTGCCCAAATATTTGTTGTTTAATTGCAGCCCAGGTCAGGAAAGTGTGGAAGGAGCAAATTCTGCTCCGTATTTAGTGGGAAATGAGAAATCACCCACAAGTCTGTGCCATCACTGAATAAAAATAGGACTTTAGCAGAAGATTAAATCTCTGGAAGTTAAGATTTTAATCCATCAAACTTTAAAACCCCATGTCAATTAAAATACTGTGTTTCTTTCCCTAAAAATAATGCTCTCAAGGCAGCATCACTTCCACAGAGCTCGCTGCTGGACCATGAAGTGGAAGTTTTCCTGCCTGGCTCCAAGCACAGGTTTGTCAGTTGGAGGAATAAATGGAGTTGAGCATGAGCTGAACTCACCAAAGGGCGTTTTCAGACCAGGAGAGGAGGGAAAATGGAACATAAACCCACCAACAGAAGGACAAACAGCAGTAATGCCAAGGGAGCAGGAGCAGCCACACAGGGATAGGTGATCCCTCGGAAAAACAAACAAACCAACAAACAAAAGCCATTTGAAGTAGGATTGCTGGAGGTGCATCTCCAGAGGATTCTCCACACCAAGGTTCATGTTGAGAGAGAGGACAGGACAGGACAGGAGAGGCCCCACGCTGAGCCTCTCACAAAGGCTCTTCAAAGGCTCCCATTTTGGCTGCAGATGTGAGGAGCTGGTTGGGGACCAGCCCTGGGGGGTCTCTGGGCTTTGAAGGCGAGTGGCAAAAGCTGGGATGTGACAGCTCCGTGTTCTGCCCCCTCAGCTGCATCCTCTGGGGATCAGCCTCTGACTCAGGGCTGCTGGGAGAGAAAGGAAGGAAGAAATGCAGCCTGCTCAGGGCCATCTCTCAGCCTGGCTGTTCCACCTGGAGTTTCTGGGAGTACCTTCAGCCCCTTCCCTGGGCAGTTCTGTGCCTCAGTTGTGTTTTCCCACAGCCCCTGAACTCAGGGGGAGTGGAGATCCTACCCCCCCCTTAGGAGGTGCCTTAAATATGTGAGGGGTTTTCAGATTTTTAAATGAATGTGCCCTTTGCAAGCCAGAAGTGACTCACTTTCTGTAGAGCTGATCATGAGATACACCAACTTTTTTTTTTTTTTGTTTTAATCGTGATTTGGAAGCTGCTCAGAGAAAGGCAGAGCTGCATGAGGGGGGAAAAGGGGTCATGTTTTCAGGGTCATATCCTCAGGGTCATATTTTCAGCAGTAAATCAGGGACCCCATGTCAAGCCCTGCCTGCTGAGAATGGGGGCAGAGCTGCTCTCGGTGCGTGAATGGCCCGTTTGTGATTGGGAAATAAAACCCCGTTTCAAGCAGAGCCCAATTCCTGTGAAGAAAGAATGCACGAGGCACCCAGGACTTGGCTTTCTGTGGAGCTCCAGCCTCCCTTGTTTGGAGAGCCCAGAAATGAGGCTGCACACACAATGTGGTGTTTATTAGGGCCGTTTTTACTGACGGGGCAGTTTTGGGGCTCGGAGGGGATAACGTTGGGATGAGGGGTAATGGCAGCTCTGAGGGGGAGAAAACACATGGAAAAGAGAAAGAAAGTAGTCAGCCACATCCTGGCTTTGCCCAGAATTGCAGAGTTTGGGCCTGCAGAGTTAAAATCTTGGGTTTCTGAGTCTGCTGACAGTCTGTGCTGTAGGTTTGTGACCCAGGTAGGGCAGGTGCTGGTGTTATTTTCACTCCAAAGGACTGTGCACAACCATTTTTTGTGGGCACAGGCACAGGAGAGGCTCTCTCTGGAGCTCTGCATGTGCATATTTATGGTTGTTAATTATTTATATGTCACCAGGAGTGTACGTGGCACTTCAGACACATCAAACAAGCTGTTCCCTCCTGGGAATCACCTCCCATCCAAGTGCTTTGTGAGGAGGAATTTGGAAACCCAGCTTTTTAATGACAAACGTGCTGATCCAATAGAAATCATTTGTTTTCCCACGGAAATTGTGGGATAGCTGCCAGAGCAGGTTTGGGGATGAAGTTTTCTATTTTAAAAACTTCTTTTTTGCTCTCTACCTTTTTTTTTTCCCCTCCTGTTTATGAAATGGTTTGTTCCTACTACCAAATATCTTGAAAGCCAAGAGCAGAGCCGGGTCCCTGCTGTGCCAGGAGCAGAGGTGGCTGCAGCAGCACCAGGCAGGACAAAATCCATCCTGCCCTCCAGTTGCTGCCCTGAGTCCCCCCTCCCGTGCCCCTGCCTGGCTCCAACTGTGTCACTCTGGGGCTGAAAGGAGATTTGCAGATGGAGTGGTGGGAGAACACTTGTGCCAGCGTGGCTCTGTCAGGGACTCAGAGCCCCCAGATTCCCGGGGGGAATGCTGCTGCACACGCAGGATAAATTATCCAAGCCCCCAGCCTGCAGGCACTGCAGAGAGCTCTGGCTGCAAACCCCGCTTCTGTGCCCTTCAGGCGTGGCTGGAAGGCTGAAAGAGGGGCTGCAGAGTGGTGGCTCCAGCCCCTGCAGGTCCTGCTGGAAGGGCTCAGGGCAGAGTGGGGGGACACAGAGCTCTGGGGAAGCTCCAGCACGGAGGGAAGGGGGAGAAAAAATCCACGGGTGGGTTCTTCCAGCGGCGTTTCAGGGGGTGTTTCAGCAGCACAGGGGGAGCTCAGGGAGATTTTACGGCCCCAGCACGGGAAGAAAAGGAATTTCCACAGCATTTAGCAGCGTGCTGGCAACTGCTGCCTCCAGCCAGGAGGAGCAGGCAGGGGAGGGCAGGCAGCTCTGCAGGCAGCACAGCTGATGGAAGGGGTGTGCTGGGCACTCCTGGCCCTGGTCACATCCCCCCTGACGTCAGGGCACCCACCCCGGGGTGACAGAGCCCCAGAGAGGGAGAAAACCCCCCGGCTCCAATAAATCAACCCGGGGCTCATTAGCTGCCATCAGCGAGCTCCAACTGTGCAGGGAGGGTTTGGCTCGGGGAGAAGGTCCCAGCCAAAGGCACAGGGCAGGAGCTGGCAGTGGATTGTCGGGAGATAACAGCTCCAGGCTGCATTCCCACAGAATCCAGCCTGTCACACGCACTGCCCTGCTTTTCCTGGCAGTTCCTGATTAATGCTGGGATGGCTGTGGCCATTTGCTGTGGCTCCCTGAGCATTTGCTCACTGTTGCAGTGGGAACAGGGCAAGAGAGGGGAAATATTGTTTTGTCTCCACTGCTGAAAAGCCTTTTAATGAACTCTTTTTATTTCTTTTTTTTTATTAGGAAAAAAAAAAAAAAACTTGCACCAATTTTCCAGTTCTTTCAGGGGGAGGAAAAAAAAAACCCAACCCAACCAGCATCCCTCCAGCCCAAAGAGAGATTGACTTATTCTTAAAAATGAGAAATATTTCATAGTTTTAAAAAAGGAAAATTATGTCACAACAGAGATCATCTTCTTTTAATGGAATGCTCAGCCTGTCTTCCTCGAGCAGAGGGGTTTTTGTAAACACACTTCCATGTGTTGGTGCCCTCCTGCCTTTCCAGGACGTGATGGGAGCCCAGTGCTGGGAGAGCTGACAGTGCTGGGCCCTAAGGAAAGGCCACTGGAGGCAGGCAGGGATGGTCCTTCCTGTTCAGCTGATGGATGCTGAAATCTGTCTGATCCTGAGAGCCTGGGGAAAAGGAAAACCAGCTTTATGGGCTATCAGCCAAACCTGGTGGCTGTTTATAAATAAGTTCTTCCAATCCTCTCCAGCTCAGCTGCAGGGGGCTGTTCAAGGGGGTGTCCAAGCCCAGGCTGCCCACGCTGGGGTGCTGTGGGATGGATCCCCTCTGTGCAGGGAGGGGGGCTGAGCTTTGCTGGGCACCCCAGAGCTGCTGGAGGAGCTGTGGGAGCAGCTCTGCCAAGGCAGAGGTCCAGGGGCTCCTTGGGAGAGGCTGGAAAGCCCCTGGTGGGACACGTGGTGTGGCTCTGTCCCCCAGGGTCCATGGCTTGGGCTGTCCTGGGGCTGGGAACCAGCCCAGGGCTCCCCCAGACCCCATGATTGTCTGACAGGAGCCTTGGGAATACCCAGGTATTCCTTACCAGTGCTGCAATTCCCAGAGAGCCACAATCCAAAGCCCAGGAGCCACAGCTTCCCTGGAAGGGCTGTTTATCCAGTGCTTTCAGGGGTGAACCCCTTTCCTTTTGTCTGCAGAGCATCCAGCAGGGGCAGAACCATGGAATGGTTTGGAGGGGACCTCAGAGATCCTCCAGTTCCAGCAGAGTTTGCAGACACACAGGTATGTCCAGGTACTCTCAGAGGAGGTGGGATTGCCCCCATCCCCTGACAGGGGAGGGGTACAGAGAGCAGCTCACACTCAAATTAGTCCCTTTTCCCTGGATTTTCCGTGCCTGGGCTGAGCTCAGGGGTGCCCAGCAGGCAGGAGGGAGCACAGTGTCTCTTGGGCTGTGGTCCAGCACACTCTCCTTGTTTCCCCCCTCCAAGCAGCCATCCCAGGAATGCAGCTGGCAGTGCCTGGCTGCAGCAGCAGGTTTTATTGGGGCCAGATGAGAGCTAATTGTGTCTGGGCACAAAGCACAGGAGGCTCCAGGGGAAGGTCAGGCTGTCAAAGGCTCCAGCACGGGGAGGTGGGGGCTGCTTCCAGTCAGGTGAGGAGATTCCAGCACATCTCCTGCCTCCCTGTTCCTATAGCAATGCTGGGCTCCACAGGGACCCAGACAGCAAATGGAATAACCCCCCACAAGTGTGAGAATCACTGCTCCAGACTGTCCTGGGGGGTGGGCAGGGCTCAGGAAGACACTGCTCCGTGAGGAGTGCCTGGTACAGAGAGCTGTGTGGAGGAAAGGAGAGTTCTTCACCTGCCAACCACAGGGAAAATGCTGTGGTGGGGATGGGAGGAGGCAGAAAAGGCCCCAGAATGGAAATAAGAGTTTTAACTAGAAACACCACCAGCCTTCTAGTGGGTTTTCTATAAGGTATTGATGAATTCAATGCTCAGCATTTCTTCCTCTGAGTAATTTTTATAAGATGTTCCAAATGGAAAAGCAGCTACAATAACCCCAGGAAACCTCTTTGCTTTTGCTTCCCTGGTCTCCTCTCACTTTTTGTGTTTGTTTTCTGGTGTGACTCAGCAAGTGCAGGATGTGTTAGCACCCAGGCCTTGTTGGGGAGACTTTAGAAGAAATCAGGGAAGGTGACATTTCCTTGGATACGTGCAGAGCAAGAGATCTGCTGTGCTGGGAGCTGGGATTGTCCATGACCAGGGCCAGGCTCTGCTCCTGAAAGAACACAGCATGGAACCAGGAAAATCGAGCAAGACTGGGTGGAAAGAAGTGCTGTTACCTCCTCCAGCCTCCCTGTGCCCTGGGTGTTTTGTTAGGATGGTTCATTCCCTTCCCAAAGCAAACTGATCCCTGGGTGCTCAGCCAGTCAGTGCTTCCCTGGCAGCAGCTGCTCCAGGTGGGAATTCAGTGAAATCCTCGGGGTTTACTCGAAACTCAGATGGGGAATTTATTCCTGGTTTTTTGGTGGGTTGGCATTTTTCTTTCTGGTCCTGGCAGTGATTTCCCACTGTGTGGGACCTGACAACCCTGCAGTCTCTGTTCTCTCATGGCTTTCTTATCACCCCTCTCCCTGTCCCCTCCTCTCCCTCCTGTCAGGAGCTGCCACGTTATGTTTTGTCACCTCTCAGCAGTTCAGCCCTCAAACACCTCCCCACACCCCAGGACCTTGGAAATCGAGGAGAAACTCATCCCAAGGTCTGAATTGGCTGAACATTCCCCACCAGACTGATCCCTCCACTTCCAGACTGGTGTCCTCCCAGCCTTGTGGCCACGAAGTCCTTAAAAAATCCTGGGTGCTGATGTTGGTTCTGCTTTGGGCCAACAGCATCCCAGAAACCCCAGCCAGTGTTCCCAGCTCCTGCTGCAGCTGCTCCCTGGGCTCAGACAGGCATGAGAAGAGTGGCCTCCATCCCTGGCTGGTTAATTAGTGCCCCCTGTTACAGCCCTGAGGCCTGAAATAAATATTTTTCCGTGCCTGGCAGAGCTAAACATAGCCTGGTGCTCCATCCCCAGCTGACTGCCAGCTGAATTTCCCCTCCAGCTCTGCTTTTCTCTTTCATTTGCCTGTAAACACCGAGCCCTTCAGATGATTGTGTTTGGGAAGCTGGGAGAACCTTCCTCCCTCCTGGCTCCATTTCCCAGGGGATCAGGAATGCTCCAGCACTGAGCTGCAGAACGTGGGTGACAGAGGAAGGGGTGGGGGATACCCATGTGAGGAAGAAAAAGGCCTCTTGAATAGCCCCAGACACTGCCCTGCTGGGGCTCTTGGGGGTTTGAGTTTCTTTGGGTTTATTGTTGTTATTGTCACCATTTATCAAGTGTTTTTTCCTTCATCCATTTGTGAAGATAACTGGGCTCTCAGTCTGAGGTGGCTCTTGCATCCTGGCCTGAATTCCTATTAATCCTTTCTCCAGGTCATTTACCCTCAAACCTCAGTTTCCTAATAATTTGTTCCCAAAGTTAATGGCAGCAGATCAAGCTTTTTCTCCTCCCTTTCTCCTCCTTTTCTCCTTCTTTGCTCCTCCTTTTCTCTTCCTTTTTTCCTCTTCTCTTCCTTTTCTCCTCCTTTTCTCCCCTTCTTTTCTCTTCATTTTATCTTCCTTTTCCCCCCTCCTTTCCTCATCCTTTTCATTTTCTCATCCTTTCCATTTCCCTTTCTCTTGCTCTCCTCTTCCTCTCCTCCCCTCCCTTCTTTCCTTTCCTTCCCACTAAGCACCACGGGGTCTCCAGTTGCTCTTTTCCTGATGAATATACAAAGTGCAGACATCATTAGGAGATAATTCAATTAGATAAGATCAGCTATGAGAGCTAATAAAGCGATGCAGAGAGGAGCCCGTGCCAGCCAGCAGCAAAGCCAGATGAGGAGGGAGCTGCTGCCCTGTTAATTAGTTTAAGCAAATGTGCATCGGGGTGTCCCTGGGGTGAAATCAATCCTGGGCAGCCCTTTGCTGGGCTGGGTGTCCCTGTGCCAGCCCCCCAAGTGCCCAGCCCTCACAGATGTGGCTGTGGCTGTCCTGCTGTCCAGGCTGTCCTGCTGTCCAGGCTGTCCCTGAGCCTCTCCTGGGCTGCTCCTGCCCCCCCCTCAGCTGCTTTGTCCCCCTTGGAATCCCATTTTATTGGTGGTGGTGCTGGAGCCCTGCAGGGGCTCCTCTCCAGCTCGAGGAGAGCAGTTGGATGGGAAGGGGGAAGAGGAATTTCCACGTGCTGCAGTCAGGAGAGGCAGAAAGGAGTGCTGCCTTTGAAGCCTTTGCAAAGCCAGGCCTGCTGGGGCTCGGCTTTACAGAGCCCAGCCCAGGGCTGGCTGGGTTTCAAGGCACCAGAGAGCAGCACAGAAGTGAGAGGATGTTAAAGCAGCATTTACCCTTCTGACCTGCATTTACATTTTAACATCTCTCTCCCTCCTCAGGATTCATCTCCCTGGGCTTCAGGAGCAGTGGCAGAAACGGGAGGCAGGAAACTCTCCAGAAATACAAACCCCCCGAGTGAGACACAGCTGAGTGGGAGATGCAGCTGCACTGCTGGGATGGTCTGTGCCCAGAACAAATCCAGGTGAGTGCCCTGAGCCCCTGGCAGAGTTACCCAGCAGGGATGTGGGTGCTGCTCCAGCCCTGGGAATGTTCAGGGTTGGACAGGGCTTGGAGCAACCTGGGCTAGAGAATGGAATCCCTGCCCAGGGCAGGGGGTGCAATTAGGGGAGATTTAAGGTCCCTTCCAACCCAACCCAACCCAACCCAAACCACTCTGTGATTGCTGGTGAAGGACTCAATAGCTCCCTTAAAACTATGAGGAGTCATTAACTCCTGACAAACTCATTTCAAGAGCTGTTGTTCCTCCTGCACTGCTGAGGCCACATTTCATCGTGTCCAACTCTGGGCTCCTCAAAAAACAGCATTTTATGGGCTTGGTGGGTTGGGGTCACCAGAGATGGGGAAGGGACTGGAGCATCTTCTGTGTGAGGAGAGGCTGGGAAGGTTGAGGGTGTTTAGCCTGGGGAGCAGAAGGCTCAGGGGAATGCTGAGCAGGGGTTTATTGTTGTTCACAGTGTGCTTCATTTCTTCCAGCCTCAGCTTCAACACCCACACCCACACCACGATGTTTGCACACACTTTGTCAGAATATTTCAGGGTTTTCAGCGCATGTTAAACCCTCAGTGGAGCTGGGGGATGGTGACACCTGTCCTGCAGCCCCTCCCTCTCTACCTGAGGTGTCACCTGGCAGCAGATCCTGTGACTGAGCTCGACCTGAGCTGCCTTTCATCCCTAGGTCTCTGACAAGGTGATTTTCCTCACCTGGTTTAAGATTCCCACTCCTTGCACATTTAAATCCCCCCCAGCTCGTGTCTGTTTGCAGAGAGGACCGGCTGTGACTCGAAGGTGTTTGAAGTCTCATTTTAACCGGTATTGCCCAAGTCCAGCCTCCTTCCAGCGGCTCCCTCCAGTGGCTGGCTCCAGGAGCTGGTTTTTCCTGCAAAAACCTCATTTTTGGGGAACCTTTGTTTGTGACAAGCGTGACAAACTCAAAACCCGAGCCAGCAGCACTGGTTGTGTCCCAGGCACCTCCACACTGCCTTCCCAAGGTGCCAGGTAACACAATCCCCACGGGTCTGAGCTCGGGGAAGAAGCACTGAGCTGAGTTTAATTGAGCCTCTGCAGGGTGAAATGTGGAGGTGGAAGTGTTGCAAGGTGACAGAATTTGTCACCAAAAGGCCAGTGCCTCCGGCCTCAGATGGAAATATTAATGGGCAGCCTATTCCCCAGACCAGCCACCACTCTCAACCCACCTGACTTTCTTTTTCAGCCTGGATTGAGCTCCACTAAAACATGAAATCCAAAGGAAACACAGCCCCCCCAGTTTTGCTCTCTGCAATCCCCAGCTCTTCCCAGCCTGCAGTTTGGTACCACGGGGGTGATTCCTCGGCTGGAAAACAGAGGCTCCTGCTGTAACATTCCAATGGGAAGAGGAATGCCCTCCTCACCCGGGCTGTGCTCCAGGCACAGGCAGAGGAACTGGCAGCGTTCATTCCTGGAGCTCAGGCACACGCAGGTCAGAGTCAGTCATGTCACAAATACATCACCTGCACTCAGTAAGTCTTTTAAAAAGGAATGGGAGACACAGACTGCAAGAATAAATCCCAGCAGAACGGGGCTTGCTTTGAACCAAAGCTGTCACTTGCTGTGAAAGGATAAATATGTTGTTCACTGTGAGCATTTCCCCAATATTTAACAGGTGACTTGGCAGGGAGATTGGGCTCAGCTTTGAAAGGGCTCTGTCTCAAGCCTGGAGAAATGGGATTGAGGAATTGGGGGGACAGTGGGAGGTGGGATCAGAGCTCCCCTTTTCCAGACACACAGCTCCTTCCTAACCTTCCTCAAGAGGCTTAAATGGCAAACTGGAGAGGGAAGGAGAGTTTCCTCTGGCACTGCATGGAGATGGTTGCTCATATAAAGCTCAGCCTGGTCCTGCAGAGGAGGCAGGAGCCTCCTGCTCCAGGGATTCTCCTCCAGGGAGGGTCTCACCACAAGGATCAGCTTTCAGGCCACAATCTCTGCAGGGTGACTCACCCCTCCACGTCCCCATTGCACATCAGTCATGCCACAGGGATTGAACCAGAGGAGCTGAAAGCACATTTTTTCCCTGGCCAAAGCCAGGGATGTCAAGCCATGGCCACAGAACACTCCAGCAGACACTGGGCAGGCAGTTCCTGCAGCTCCTCCTGTTTGTCAGAGTAAATCAGCCCAGCTCTGCTGACATGGCTGCAGCCTCCCAGCCCACATCAGCTGAGAACTCTCCCTGTTTCCAGGAGATGAACACAACTCTGGGGGATCTCCAGGGGCAAAAAAGCAGCTGAGTCAGGGCTGCAATTAAAAGGATTACTCCGAGGCAGAAATGGAAAGTAAAGGGTGGGAAGTGAGACAGGGATTGTAGGAATAGTAGCTGAGGAACCACAGCCACCATGAAATAAGAGAACTGGGACCAGTTCCTCCCAAGAGCAGCTCCTGGATTTGTAGTCAGTTCTGTTTGGTTGGTGTGTATTCAAGGGTGTGTTGGGATGGACAGAAGCAGGTTTGTTGTTGAGGAGAGGTGAACTTCTGAGCACCATTCCCACCTCCTGAAGAGGGTTCCACTTTGGAAATGGGCTGGAGCCACAGCCCAGGGCAGGCAGGTGACACTGGGTGAAAAACCCCTCACAGGGGGTGTGGAAGAGCATCCTCCTGTGTCCCATCTTCCATCAGCACCTGACACATAAACCTCATTTAACTGGGAATATTTGAAAGAAGGAAATAAAGAAGAAAGGAGCAAAGACTAAAAAGAGCAAACACTTCTTCCAAGAGTTAAATTTCCAAAGCAGCAGCTCCCTGGGGTGCTGTGCCCTGGTTCAGGCACAGGAATCCAGTTGTCAAGTAGAGATTTCACGTGGATTCAATCAGCAGGCTCTGGGAAGGAAGAGTTCCCACCTCAGCATTCCTGGGAGTTTGGCAAGAGAGAGCACCTCTAATGCTCCTCATTTCACAGCTGGCCGGGTGAGTATTGCACCAAAAGAGGTTCTTCTGCCACACCAGAGCTCTGCTAGAACTTGTTCTTCTCTTTCCATCTCATTCAGTCACAAGGAAAACTAGAATAAACAGCACAGGCAACTGCAGGAGAAAGATGTTGTCTTATAACTCACGCTCCAGTTCTCACTTTTTCATTTGAAAGGAGATTTCTTTTGCCCTGTTGCTGCCAAGTTTCTGTTTTTAAACAGCTTTCCCGGTTCATAAATGAAAAATGACTCCTGAGGGCTGAGTCAGCCTGGACTTCAGGTGGCTGATTTCGGGATCAGCCCAGAATCAAGGAGCAGCTCCACACATTCCATGTTTGCTGTGTAAAGCAGCTGGAATTCAGGCTGCCAGAGGTGTCCCTGGGCCCTCAGGCAGGTGACACTGGGCATCTCTCTGGCAGGGCACAATGTCAGGGCAGATCCCACCCTGAGGGCAGGCACCAGGGGACCCAGGGCTCCCATCTGCAGGCAGCATCTGGGGGAGTTCCCCAGGTTGGGATTTCCAGGCAGGAGCTGGTTCATGGCTTTGCTTTGCTTTGCAGAGGTTGCTGGTGGCTCACATGATGTGTCTGGCACCAGGGGGATGAGCTGGCACGGAGGAGCCCTGTGGGGATAAAGAGGAGTTTTGTTGTGTGTCAGGGGCTCCCGGGGCTGGCTGAGCTGAGCCACTCCAGCAGGAGCAAATGGCCAGGCAGTCCCAAAAGGCATTCCTTCCAAAGCCCTGCTGCAAGGCTGGGCTCGGGAGAGGGGAGAACAGGTGGTCCTGGCAGATGCTCAGGGGTTTAAAAACCCTTCTGTGCAGAGGATGTGCAGGGGACCAACGAGGTCCCTCCCGTGGGATGTCCTGGAGGACACTCAGGTGACCTCCATCCTACCTTGGCTCTGGGTTTGCTGCAGAAGGAGCATTAAGAGGAGCATTACAATCCCACTTTGGAACAGGAAATCAGAGGGTGCTGTTGAAACACAGGGGTTTAGAACTCACACGTGCTGTCAAAAATTCTCCTTCCCACTGTAATATTCCCAAAGGAAAGAACTAAAGGGAAGAGGGCATTTTGCAAGTTACCAGTTAGTTTTGAAAACAGAAAAATCAGCTCCTACCCCAGACACCAAGGTGCCCATGTATGTTCTTCTTTTAGATTTAAGGGGAGTTCCTGCTCTGTTTGGAAAACACCATCCACTGATCCAGAATTACACAGAAACTAATGAAAGCTGTTCCAGATAATCTCTGAGGAGGCTGAAGCTGAAACCTTGGCCATCCCAGCATACAAACCACGAGCTGTGAACCCTAGGGCTCAAAATCCTTCCCTGCAGCCTTTGTCCAGGAGTGCTGAATTCCTTTCCTTCGTCCCCAGGGTTGTCACTGGTGATGAAGTGGCAAATCTGAGCAGCACAGGCAGCAGGGCAGGGGGGCAAAGATCGGGATGGCACTTCCAGGGGGAGCAAAACCTGCAGCTGATGAGCAAGGAAATGTTGTGGTGGGGGATGTTCAACCCCCAGAGTTCACCCCGGATATTAAAAAGAGATGTGTTGGTTGCTTTGGGCCATGAAAGAGATACCAAGAAGATACTCTGAAAGTGGTGCCTCACTTATCAGAGGGACAGAAGCACAGGTTACCTTGTCAGGGAGCTCTCCCCCAGGCCCAGGGAATAGGAGCTGAATTAATCTGCTGAACATGCAGCAGAGAAGGCATCAGCTCTGCAAACTCAGTGCAAAAAAAAGCCCCATTGACTGTGGGAAGCTCAGCCATCCTTACACCTCTCCTGGCTGTGGGTTTCCCTCTCCATCTGTGGAGCAGGAAGGGTTTGGATTGCACGTCCTGGTGATAATCCAGAAAGACACACATGTGGGGTTTAGCAGGAAGCAAAAGGATAAGGAAAATATCAACGTTCTTCAGGAAAGCTAAAAGTGGGTTTTGGCAGGTGGGAGGGGTGGCAGAAGGAAGGAGTTCAGGTTTTCACAACTTGTGTGTCTGCTGGTGCTTCTGTTCCACATCAGAGGAGCCCTGACAGCTACTGGGGAAGGCAGGAAACACTGAACACAGTGGAAGTCCTGCACTTTAATTCATTAAACTTTCACAAATATGGAGCAGAATTACCCTGAGCACAGTTCACACTGTTCTTGGGGCTGAGCAGCCTTTAGTCCTCAGAAAGGACACAGCCAAACCCTGCACCCCCCCAGAGGCAGGAACCTTCAGCTCTGCCACGCTGGGGGCAAATCCAGCCTGATCCTTCCCTCAAAGGCCAGCTCCTTGTTTCCACCTCTGTCAATTCCCCATCCCTCTTTTTCCAGCTCCCAGCCTGTGTCTGTCTCCTCCTCCAGCAGCACCTCCTGTGCCAGACATCAGGTGTCTGGACCTGACCGAGTCTGTACCTGCAGATTATTGCCCTGATCAGCCCCTCAGACACCCCCCAGCCCTTCCTTTCAGCCCAAGAGCAGCTGGGGCTCCTTCCCTCCCCGAATTCCAGGCAGCATTAACATATCCCTGACAGAACCAGCTGCTGCCTGCCTGGCACGGGCTGTCCTCTCATGTCATTCCTGTTGGCAACACTGGTTAGTGGCACTTGGGGATGTTTTCCAGGCTCACCAGTCTCCAGCTAATCTCCTGCTGCCTGTCTGGACCCCCCTGCCCTGGCAGGGCACTTGTCAGCCCAGGCAGTGAGTGTAAATCAGCATCAACATTTTAAATGGGGCCACATGACACCCACAGTCATCCTCAGCATTGTGTGTCCCAGGAACAGGAACCTCCACCTGCAACATTTCCTTAAATATTCTGGAGCTGCTAAAACCAGCTATACTGTCTGCTGCATGGTTCAGTAAATGCAGTTGATTCATTTAAGCAAGTTTAATAATACATTTCCTTCTCTGAGTCAGGTTGTATCTCCAGATAAGCACTGGTAATTCTTTCCATGTGGGACACGAGAGGGATCACCATCTGTAGCATCAAAGTGCTGCCATCAGTTCATGGCTTTTCTAAAGGTCTCAAGGAACAGCAAAAATTGTCACCTGGTGCTGTTTAACTGCTAAAACCAGCTGGGAGACAAGGAAAGGTGGTTTGCAAGAACCAGCGTGGCCCATTCGTTTCTCAAGAGCAGTTTTTGGAGAACACAGTCCCTGTCACTTCTGTGCTTCACTGGGAACAGAGACCTTTAAGTGATGGGCCCAGACAGGTCTTGGCACAGGGATGATGTGCTGGAAATGGGAGCCAGAAACTGTATTTCAAAGTAAGGATGGAAACAGCAGGGACTGTTTATCATCTTATTAATTAGGGGAAGTGAATGTGAATGGTCTCCCTGAGATATGAGGCACCTGTGAGATGAGTAGGAGGGCCTGGAGTGGAGCTCAGGATGAGGGAATCCAGGCAGGAGGTGGGAAGTGTCTGAACAACATCCACTCGAGATCTGTGCAGCTTGTCTCAAGATTTTAAATATTTGCAAATCCCAGGAGTCACAGGTGGCAGTTTGGGCTCGTTTCTGCTCTGACTGTGCCAAGGAAAATGAATTTCTTCCCTGAAGGAACAGAGCAGAGCCTGGGAAATGGTGAGTGAGTGGAGAGGGTGATGCCTTGATGTCACACCAACAGAAATGGGGGTGGCTTTGAGCTTCTCATTCCCCGGGGGGCAGTGCCCAGTCCTGCCAGCTCTGGGCTCCCAGGGCAGCACTGCCCAGTGCCAGCCAGGAGCTGTGCCCAGGGAAAGCTGGGAATGAAGGAGTGGGAGGGAGGAGCTGTGTCCCCCAGAGCACTTGTGGGGCTGGGAGTGGGGTGGGCACAGAGCACAGCAGAACCCCCCCAGCAGCCAGGCTGGGGCAGGGCAGCACCAACTGTGCTCAGGGAGGGAGTCAGTGCCAGCAGCAGCTGCTGCAGGATTTCATCTCCCTTTCTGAGCCCTTCCTCTGTCACCCAGGGCAGTAACCCCAAACCTGTCAGCTGAAATCAAGCTGTCTCCTCGCTCTGACAGGACTCTGCTTTCCGTGTCTCTCAAACCTTCCGGTGCCCCAAGTAACACAGACATCACAAGGCATAAATTATTGTTAATTTCTGAGCTGCATTCAGGTGGAAAAATGTTTTGTGGGGTTTTTTTTCCTTTTTTTTTTTTTTTTTTTTTTGTGGGAGATGTGACTGTTTTAATCAGTAATTTGCAGGGCTGAAGGCAGCCCTGAGCTGCAGAAACATTTGCACAGGCAGTTGTAGCAAAACCCAGTCAAAAGCTCAGCCCAAAGAGCCAATTCTCTTTGTGTGTGAGTTTGTCCTTAATTCAAAATAAATTCTGACCAGGAAACTTTTGGAAGGGGCTCATGTTTTTCCTTTAAATGCATCTGCATGTGCTCTGAGTGATTAGTTTGCTCAGCCAGGCTGCAGCACTGCCAGAATATTGGAGTTATAAATGCTCCCACACTTCTGGAACCTCATCCATAATTTACAGAGAACACTGTGGCTGAACCGTGGGCTCAGTGCTTTGTCCCACAGATCTGACAAAGGAACTGTGCAGGAATGTGGGAACATCACTCAGGATGTTTTGGAAAACACAGCTCCTGAATTAAAATTGTAACATTTCCAGGGTTTGGGTTTTTTTTTTTTTGCTTGAATTGTTTTGCCTTTTACGGTCAAGTGAAGAAATTTGGTCTTGTTTAGCAATAAGACAGTGGGATGAAAATAAAAATAATAATCCAGATATGAGTTTCCTGCAAAGGAAAGCATCTGGTCTTATGGCAAAGCCCGTAACTAATTAAGGCAAAGCCTGGAAGTGCAGCAGAGTGGAACCTCAAGGAACATCCTGGCACAGCTGCAGACAGGATTTCTGGGCTTGTAGAGGAGATGTTTGATCCACAGGGTGAGGCAGTTACTGCTCCTCACAGAAACCAAGTCTCCAGTCACCCAACTTCAAACACCATCCCCTCTTCCAAGGAATCGCCTGCAAAGCCCCGTGCTCAGCTCAGGGATGATGCAAACGAGCTGAGCTCACTGATTTACTGCTGATAAGCTTTTTCTTTAGACATGGAGTGGCTCAGGAAAATAATAGAAACGATGTGGCTTAACCTGGGCATAAATTAAGTGTGATTTCCACAGCGTGCAGTTATTAGAAGCAATTAGCAGCACAGTGGTGGCTGTGAGGAATCCTGATCCTGTTCTGTGGCACACTCAGCTGTGGATCCTGGGCATCCAAACCCAATTTAGGAGTGGCAGAGAAGTCTGCAGGACAGGATAGGATATGGAAGCTTTACTTACACTTATTCATCTGTTCCATGAACACTTCAGGGTGAATCAGAGACCAAAGGTGATGGCTGAGCTGATGTGAGCTGGAGCTGCTGGAATAGCTGTCTTTGTGTTCACCTGGGGGGAAGAACAAGTGTTATTGAACCTTAAACACCAGCCTGAGCAGCTCCAGGGAGAGAAAACGTGACTCAGGTACCAGCACAGAGCCCTGCTCAGGCACAAACCAGAGCACTGTCAAGCTGATTAGAGTTTCAGGGAAAGGAGCCCGTTAAAAGATTCCAAAGTACGGGAAAGATGATTCTCGAGAACTAAATCTCTCCTTGCAGCTCCATGCTGGTGGTGTCCATTCCTGGTGCCCATCTGAGCCTGCACCTCCCCACAGCAGCTCTGGCAGAGCCCCAGGGCCCTGGGAACGGGGCAGCTGCTGCTGCAGGAGCAGAGCAGGAGCAGGGAACAAGCCCAGCAAGCAGTGATGGCCCCTGGCCCTGCCACCCCTCCAGGAGAGACAACAAAACACCTGCTTTGTCTCCCAGCCTGGCAAATGGGATTTAGGGACTGGTTTGCTGGGAACACAGAGGTTCCTTCATCCCCTGTGGAAGTTCTCCACCCTCTCCTGGGCTCCCAGGGTGAGATGAGAGCACAGAGCAGAGTGATCTGTGCTCAGAGGGGCTCTCCTGGGCTGCTCCTGTGTCCCCAGCACTCTGACAGAGCTGCACCGAGCCTTCAGCTCCTGCTTTCAGCTTGGCCCCAGTGCTGAGAGGGGAAAGCTGGTTCAGTGCAGTGGGAGAGCAGGAAGGGGAGGTTTGGGAAGGGGAGGGAAGGTTTGGGAAGGTTTGGGAAGCTGCAGCCCCCGAGCTGGGCTGTGCCCACAGTGCTTCCAGCCCAGTGTGTGCCGGGGCCGTCCCGTGTGTGAGTTGATTCCCAGAGCCCTCCATGCACAGATGGTTTGATCTCAGCTTTGCACTGGCAGCTCCAGGAGCTGGTCCAACAAGCCCTGGCTGTGTTTCCACCCCAAGATCCATCCCAGTGCAGGGTTTGTGTTTACAACAGGAACATGAAAAGCCAGGGGTAGTTTTCATCTTTTCTTTGCCTGTCAGTCACATCATTAATTGGGGCTCCAGCCCTAAATAATCCCCCTAATCTGTCAGATCACAGATTATGAACATGAAAGAGATGAGCCTGAAGCTTCCTAGAAGCAAATCAATTCTTGGGCTGAAAGACTGCAGAAGTAAAGACAGGGAAAGCTGAGGCACAGAGGGGCTGAGCTGGGACTGACAGTGTTGTCAGAAAGGTCCTGACTTCAAAGATTGGAAGTGAGGGGCAAGTGGGCAGTGAATTGGGTTATGATTAACAGGTTTGCTGAAGTTCAGTGTGTGCCAGGAAGAGTGGTGTCTGTCCTGGGGAGAGAGATGGCACTGGGGGGAAATTCCTGTTCTTTCCACACCCATAACTATTAAAAAAAAATAGTTAAAAATCCCTCTTTTTTCATGCAGAGGCCTTCAGGAAGCCCAAAGCATCAACTAGTGTACTTTTTTTGTCCTTGAGGAACGAATCAGATTTGATTTCTTCCCTCAGAAAGAAGCGATTCAAACTCTCTGAACCTCCTAGAGAGAAACTGGGACAATGGGACACTGAAATCCCGTGTTTACCTGCTTGTTCCTTGCTTTCCTGCCTGTTCTACACCTGCTGTCTGGCACCTCTGCTGCAGCCTGTCCCTGCCTGGACGGGGATTTAATCAGGACATGTCACTGTTGCTGGCAGTTATTACCATTTCACCTCCCTGAAAGCAGAAGCTTCCTCGACAAGAACCTCGTGGTGCCACATTTCAAAGGCCTTTCAGAGAGTCTTTAGTCCAGATAAGACTTGAAGGGTGAGGAGGCAACAAAAAGCAGCTAATCCACTTAACTGCCACTGCAACTTCACCAGCCAAAAGAGCAAGTTATTTTTTGGAGTGACTTCTCCTCAGCCAGATCCTGGGGATTTCCAGCAGCTGCACAGTCCTCCCTGCCTGTGTTTTCTAGTAATGAATACTAACGATCCTTCACTTCTGTTTTAATTGCCTGCCTATCAAGCTTTGTTAATCTTCCCCGTTTTCCTTAATCTTTCATCGTGTCACTTTTTCTTCCCCGTGTTTCTTCTGTGTTGACAAGGCATTTAAACATTTCACTGAGCAGGAAAGGGAAAAATAAAGGAAGAAAAGAGAGGAAGAGAGAAAGGAATCCTCCCCTTTGCATCTGGAATGCTCATTTTCCAGATTAGAAAATAAGTGGCTGTGGTATCTAATTAAAACTAATAGGTAAATTAGTGGATGTTTAGATCTCCATCCTTCCCAACCAGGAAGGCTGGAGCCAGCAAAGCCAGACTGTGTTCATAACCTGAGCAATCCTTGCAGTTAGGACAGGGCTTTCTTCCAGAGGGAACAACAGCATTTCAGCCAGAATTTCCCCTCGTGTTTGATCTGTGTTTTGCTGGATGAGAAAGGCTTTGACCGGAGTCATTCCTTCAGAAAATGCTGCTGGCTTCTCCTGCCGTGTTCCTCGTTTCCCCCCAACAACCATCTGGGAAGAGCAGCTCTCCCCTATGGGTGAATCCCTCCACATGCTGAAGGGAGGAGGATGAGGAGGTCGGCTCAGTGTGGTTCAAACTCGATGTAGAATAAGTTAGGGCAGGAAAGAGCCCATTCTGCTGCCATCCCCTGGGATGCTGGCCCCAGCCCTGAGCACAGAAGCTGGGAAGTGCATCCAGCTGAGGGTTCTCCTGGCCCCAGCCCGTGTGCATTTGTCCTTGGCTCCAAGTCTCTTTCTTTTGCCCTTGAGCCTTTTCTCCCCTGAGCAGTTGCCTCAGTGAGATGCTCCCTCCTGCCTGGCTGTTCACCAGAATAGACTCAGACACGCAGGATCTGCTCTGTCTTTCCAGGGAGCTGCTGCTGTGTGTGATGTGAGATCTGCATCAGCAAATGACATCAGGGAGGGGAGAGAGTAAACAGAGCCAGGGCACAAAAATAACTCAAAAATAACTCGCTGTGCACCTTGTCCAATTACAGAAATCTGATTTCAAAATCTCTAAAATGAAGATCCCGTCGTTCCAAAGGCGTTTCTCCCTCCTCAGAACCCCTTCGTGGCAGTCTCAATTACTGAGCTATTTTCAAGGCTTTGACAGGTTTGTCATTGGCACAGTTTGCTGCTGTGGCAGAGAACCAACCCTGACAAAAGCTGCTGGGGAGTTTTGGGGTATGACAGAGCTTTCCAGAGGGGCCTTCCCTTGCTTTTCCCAAAGCCAGCAGGTGACAGGTTTTGAAGCCCGTGGGAGCACCCCTGCTCCTGCTCTTGATGATTCCCCCAGGACATACATTGCTCCAAAAACTCAGAGGGACACTTGGACATCTCAGCAGAGCCCTGAAAGCTGAGAGTAAAGAATGACATCACCCTCCATCCGTGTTTTTGGGATCCAAATCATGGCAATGAATTTAGGCAAAAAGTGACAGAAGAAACGCAGCTTCTCCTTCCAAGTCCTAAAGTCTGTTCCTCAGCTGTTGGTTTTTTCTGTACCATTTGGATCATGTCAGCTTCCCACCACTAGGAAATGGGATTCTTCCCCCATCCCGGGGTAAATCAGGCATGGCTGCCTTGGAAATGATGGTGCTGCTGCTGTGGCAGGTTAATTGGTCCCTAAACATCAGCTTTGCACAGGGCTGGGCAGGGAATGGGAATTCATCCCTGATCCTTCAGACCAGTGGGGTTTGTCCTACAAAAAATAACATTATTTGAAGCCAATGAAGCACATTTTTGTTGGAGGGGAAAGGTGGGAGGGTTGTCCCAAACAAAAGACCCTGAAGCCAGCCCAGCCTGTGTCCTCTGCTTCAAGGAAAAGGACAAGAATCCTCATTTTGGAAGGCTGTGAGGTAATAGATGCTTCATGTCAGGTCTGTCCAGAGTTGCTAGAAATTGGACACTGATTTAAATGAGTTTTTAAACACTAAATACCCCCTTCAAATGTGGGATTATCTCTACTCCCTTGCCAGATCCTGCCATATTCTGGACTTGCTGTGAGGAGCTTCAGAGTGCAAACAGTATTTTGTGTGAAAACAGTTATTTCCATCTACAGCTCAGATGCTGGAATTTCTTCACAAAAAAAAAAAGAAAAACAACCCCCCCAAAAAAGTACCAAAGCCTCCTGGGACTCTCTGCGTGGCTGGCCAAGCAACCTTGATTCTGAGCCACGGGGAGACTGAGGGTTACTTTGGAGACAGGCACTCAGGGGCAGTGACTGTGCCCAGAACTGACGTCCCAACCCCTGACTGCAGCCGACCTTCCCTTCCCCTCCCCGCAGACCTGCCAGAAAGCCCTTGCAGGGGAAGCACCAGGCAAGGGATGGACTGAAGGACACCCAGTGTGTGCCAGAAATCATCGGGAAAAGGGATTAACTGCCCCCTCTGCCATCCCCTCGGAGCTGGGGGCAGCCCAGTGAGGACAGAGCAGCTCCCTCCCTGGGCAGGGTCTGCAGGGCACTGCCACCCCTGTGCCATCAGCACCCAGCCCAGCTCCGGGTGGGCACGGGGACGTGCTCCTGCCAGGGATGTGCTCCTGCCAGGGATGTGCTCCTGCTTCCCGTTCTCTGCCTGGCTCTGGGAAGGAGCCCGGGGAGGAAGGCTGGCAGGGGAAGTGGGTCAGCCTTGGCAGCAGCTGGGGGAGGAGGAGGAGGAGGAGGAAGAGGAGGAGGAAGCACAAAGAGGGGCTGTGGGTGCTGCTTCCAGGGCTCTCCACGCAGGAATGTGGTGGATTTCCACTGCTGGGGAAGATTGGGAGATTTTAAAATTAAGCTGCAGATTCAGGATGAGGTGTTTTGGTTTTTGGGGGTTTTTTGGTATATATTTTTTTCCCCAGAGAAATCCAAAGGAGTGTTTGTGGCCAAACCCCTCTCCTGTGGAGCTGGGGCACAGACAGCCCAGCCTGCTGGGTCCTGACCCAGCACACAGGGTGAGGAGCTGCTGGCTCTGCTCCTCAGCGGGGAGGGTGAAGTGCCTGAAACCCTCCCCACCACCTCGGGCTCCCACTGGGACTGGAGTTCTGTGCCTTGTTCACACCCCAGTGTGCCCTGGGAGTCCCTGCAGGTACCAGGGCTGTGTTCTGAACTCCCACTGCTTGCTGTCAGCACCGGGAGCCTTCCTGCAGCCAGGCAGCTGCTGCTGCCCCGATTAAACCTGCTCTGCCCAGCTCCTAATGAGGAGTTTAGAGCTGCAGCAGCAATTACAAGCTCTTAATCCATTGCAACGTGGGAGTGGGAGAGTGTTTGCTCACGAAAATAGTTCTGCAAACTGGGCCACAAAGCAGTGAAAGGAGAATCAGGGGATGGGGGAAGAGCCAGAGGAGCTGGTGAGGATTTGGGGGGACTGAGAGTGATGCAGCAGAGGGGGGAGCACGAGGCAGGGGCAGCAGTAACAGTGGGCTTGAATTTTCAGCTGCTGTAGGTCAGAAAATGAACTGTAATCATCTATCAGTCCATAAGTGACAGTTCATCAAGTGGATGAGCTGCCAAGGTCTGTGATGCTGCTGAAGAAGGGATCGAATATTCCCACGAGAGCCGCGCGTGGAGAATTCCCCCTTCCCGGCTCTTCCCTGCCCAGTTCTTGGCAGCCCAGTTTATCTGGTGCTCTCTCCCACCTTTCATCATGTCAGCAGGAATACAGAAAACCTCTGATGTCACGCAGGAGCAGCATCTTTCCCTGGTCCAGGGGACAATGTGTGATGGCAGCTGGAAGCTTTTACGAGGCTGCGAAGGCAGAAAGAATTATTTGCTCTACAGTTGGTACAGCTTCTCCTCAGGACTGAGAAATGCAGGCACAAGTGAGTCTGTCAAACTTCAAACACACACAATGCTTCACCAGGGACCCAATTCTGAGCTGCCAGTGGGAGAGAAACTTCCTGAATTTGAGAAGGGAGGGAGTTTGCCTGGTTTCACACACACAGGTGGCAGTGCTTCATGTTCACCTGAGGAAAAAAGTCTCCTTCACAAAACCAAGTCAAGGTAAGATTCACCAGGCAAAGTGTGGGAGTTTCCCAGAGGAAATTCAGAGCAGGTAATGATGATTTCGTATTTTAGGTATTTAGAAGACATCTAGAATGTTTTGGCACTGATATTTAAACTCTCTACCCAGTCTTCCCTGGGCTGGGGGAAGAGGATTTGGCTGCATGATAACCTTTGCTTGGTGTAAAAGAAAACTAGGTGTTTCATTTTATCTTGTTCATACGTTACAGTTTGATAGGGAAATGCAGTCAAATAAAAAGAGATGCAAAGCCAGTTCATATAAAAACTTAATTGATTGGTCTCTGTGGCACCACATCAAGAAATAAGGTCAGTGGTCTTAAATCAGAAGGTCCTGTCAGACACCTCCATCTAATCATCTGAAAGGAAGGGGTGCACATGTGATTCCTTAATTCTGGCTCAGTATAGAAGCCAAGCCCCAAATTTAATTCAGGGTAGGGTTCAAGTCGTGACTGGTGGTACAATTTCAGTACTAGATATAATGTCTCAGGTTCTTATGTCTCAAAGGCTAATTCTGCTACTTCTGCTGAATAGGAAAGTGAAAAACAAAGGAGGGGAGAGGGCACATGCTCCCCCAAACTCCCATCAAACCCTGTATAATAAAGTACCTGATTAGCTCCTTTTCAAAAGGCAGAAAATGGGCAATTTGCTCCTGGCCCCTGCCAGAGGTAGGAGGCTGTGCTGGATGGAGCTTCAGCACAGGGAAGGTCACACCCAAAAGGTAAAAAGTCACCTTCCTGTTTGACAATTATTCTCACAGCAGCTGAATGTCAGCAAAGGTCTCGGAACAATGTGGTGCTCGCTCTGCTAACCTGCTCCACTTCAGCTCTTCATGTTCTACATCAGAGAAATTACTCAGTGCCACAATTAAATCCCTCTCGGCCCCGCTGGGGCTGGGTCACAGCCTCGGTAGGAAAAAGGAAGGTTACTTTGAGCTCTTCTTTAAAAACTCAATTACATTAGGAAGTAATTGCAAATTATTATTATTATTTATTACTTGCATAACAGTGCATGATCTGAATGCTTCCAAGCCTTCCCTGCACTGAAAGATGGGCTCTTGCAGGCAGATATATTGCCACAAGTCTCTGTGAGGGAGAATACTTTAGAAAATGCCAGGTTTATTTCTAGTCCTTTGTTTTTCCTCCCTGGATGGATTCTCTGAGCTTGTGGTGGTAGAGGCAATTAAAATAGAGCTGGAAGGAGGTGAGTCCTCTATAAAAACACAGCTAAGCAGAGGACAAGATGTATGTCCCTGCTCCTTCCTCAGGCAGGAGGGTGAAGAGGGATGTTTGTCCTCCTTGTCGGAAAAGAACACGGCATGGGATGATCTCACTGCCAAGCAGGAGGTGAATGATGGGGTGTACAACAGGGATTGGGGTCCAGAAAAAGGATTTCCAGCTGAAGGCCAATCTCTGCCTCTGAGAGCCACACAAAACTGCCGTGGGTTGGAATTCCCTGTGCCCATCTCAACTTGCAAAAGACGGCTCTGCTGTTTTCCCATGGAAACTGTTTTCACCAGACAGAAGAAAATACAGCTTTATCAAACCATCATCTCTCCCTGCAGATGAAAAAAGTCCAAGCCCAAGAGGTGTGGGGAGTCATTCGTCAAATATTCGAGATGTTTAAGGTGTGGAGGATGAACTGGATCATCAACACAAGGCTCAGCACTCCCACCTCTCTGTCTTCTCCACGGGTCTTTCTCCTGCTCTCTCAGGTATTTCCTGCAAAGATTGGCACCAATAAACATCTTCCAGGTCGATAATATCCATCAGAGCATCCCCAGCTTTGGGGCTGTTCTCCCTTGTTCTCTGAGGGGGGACAAGTGGGACACACATTCCTGCAGGTCCCCCCCAGCTCTGCTGGTTCCTTCTGTGTTTATTTGCTTGCAAACAAAGAGTTGCATTCCTTTGATTCTTTAAAGCAATGGTAATTTCCACCCAGCAGCATTATTCTCACCATTAGAGAGCCCTCAGATACCTCAGCACTCCCCCATTGCTGCTGCAGCTGTTGCAGAGCCTGAAGTGGCTTTTCAGCTCTGACTCAGGCAGGATTCCAGTGCACCAGCACATTTGGGGAAGTGGCCTAATCCCTGTCGTGCCCACAGTGAGAAACCCATCCTCTGGGACTGCAGTTAACCCCGAGCCTGCCAGCAGTGACCCTGCAGGGCAGGAGGAGGGTGAAGATGACTCCCAACACCCCTCGCCCCATCCCGTGGGTGCCAATGGTGGTGTTCCCTTTGGAGCTGTGCCTCGGGGTCAGCACACTGGGCTTTTTACCCAAGCCCTGCCAGCTCTGCTGCTCCAAACCAGCAAGTGCTTCCCCTTGCCTGCACTCCCCTTGCCAGGCTCTGTTTCCAGGTGTGTTCAGCCCAGTCCTGTCGCGGCGGCCGCAGCGTTTCCGAAGGCTCTGATCCCCTGTCACTGACAAATGCTCTGCAGTAAAGGCACAGAGACACTTCTGTAGGAGCTGTCACTTCCCTGATAACAACTGCAGCTCCAAAGGGAGCCTGCTGCACTGCAGGTGTGTTTTCCCAGCACACCATGAAAGCCCCTCAGATGTGGCAGGGAAGAGCAGCAATCACGGCGGAGCTTTGAGCTTGTTGTGTCAAAACACTTTGCTTGGTGCTCTCAAAACGCTCTTTAAAGGCCTCCTGTGAGGACATCAGCACATTTAATGTGCCAGGATGTTCTAAGAATATCTGCTGCTTCTCTGTCCCACAGCCTGAGGTGACCAACAAACAGGTAAGAACATAAATCCACAGCTGGCAGAAGTGCCACTGGGGGAAGGAGTGTTTGAAAAGCCTGGGGGGTGGTGCCTGTGTCAGCAACTCCATTCCCAGCTCTGCCATGGCTTCTGGTAAAGCATCCAGATCCTCTGAGGCTCCAGCCCCTTTTGGAACATGGCACAGCTCCTTGTTCAGGACAAGGGCTCTCCCCGTGTGGATGTTCCAGTGAGAGGGGTCTGCCCTCTCCTCTGGCTGCCAAGGGTAACTGGAATATGGGAAATAGTAATGAGCCTGCCTTTCTCCCTGCCTGGGAACTAGGTGAGGGACAGCATCCCACTTGACACTAAAAGAAAAAAGGCAGAGAAAGGAGATGGGATTTGCTCCAGGTCACACAGCAGATCAGTGGCCAGGAACAGAAGCCAGCTCCCACTTCCCTTCCCAGACCCCTCTTCCTCCTCTCCCTGCAGACCTCCTCCCTGTGCTCTTTAATCACCAGACCATGTTTGTTTTCGTGGCCCTGAATTCCTGCAGCCAGCACACCCACACGACACTGGATCCTTCTGCCCTGGGGGGCAGGTGGGTGGAGAGCAAGGGGGGAATTGTCTGTTCCCCAAGTCCCTTCCCAGCCAGGAATCCTGCTTGGCTCCAGCACTGGGAATTTGTAAGGGTGGTTTCTAGACTCTGTGACTCCTTGTCCCACCAACACTCCCCTGTCCTGGGGGAAAGGAGCCCTGCAGGGCAGTCTGAAGCTGAAGTGGCAGACAGGAGATGCAGTGCACTGTCTGAAGAAGACACGAGGTGATGAGGGACTGAAATGTGCAGAGTCCTGAAGGGAGGGAGGGAGGGAGGGAGGAAAATAAACCCCCCTGCACAGCATGAGGATGCATCTCTGTCACTGTAATTCAGCCTGATGTGTGCTGGGAAGGGCCCTGCACTCCTCTGTTAGCCCAGATCTGAACTCTGGTGAGAAATGGGCTGACAGCCTCCCTGCACCTCTCCCTGGGCTCCCAGCAGCACTTCCCACTTGGAAGTACAGCACCTTGGACTTGATGATTTTTGGGGTCTTTTCCAGCTGAAATGATCCCCTGGTTCTAAAGCACCACTAGCACTGCACTGGGTGAAATCACAGCCCAGCAACGAGAACGTGGCAAAGCACTGGAATGGTAAGAAAAGGTCCTGCTGGAATCCTTCCTGCCTTGCCTGAACCAGCTGTACCTGCGGGCTGGGTGGTGCATCAAACACACGAAGGAAGCAGCTGAATTCCCAGAACGTCTGCTTGGTCTGACAGATACAGGCATGGAATCATCATGGATGGCAGATTCGGTGGCTCTGCTCTGGATGAGAGGGAGTCTGAGGTGATTCCACAGGCTCTGATCCCCTGGATCATGGTCCTGAGCAGATTCCACAGGCTCTGATCCCCTGGATCACAGCACGAGCAGATTCCACAGGCTCTGATCCCCTTCAACAGGCTCTGATCATCACGGTCTGAGCAGATTCCACAGGCTCTGATCCCCTGGATCATGGTCTGAGCAGATTCCACAGGCTCTGATCCCCTGGATCACGGTCTGAGCAGATTCCACAGGCTCTGCTCCCTTGGATCACAGTCTGAGCAGATTCCACAGGCTCTGATCCCCTGGATCATGGTCTGAGCAGATCCACAGGCTCTGATCCCCTAGATCACAGTCTGAGCAGATTCCACAGGCTCTGATCCCCTGGATCATGGTCTGAGCAGATTCCACAGGCTCTGATCCCCTGGATCATGGTGTGAGCAGATTCCACAGGCTCTGCTCCCCATGGATCATGGTCTGAGCACAGAGAACCCAGACCCAGCCCAGCTGAGCTGAACTTTGTGAGGCTGATGCCTCCTGTGCCACATTGCCATGGCAACAGCCAGGCCTGTGCTGGAGAGGGTCTCACTGCTCTCCACCTGCATCTTTGGGGGGTTAAACCATCACGTTTTCATAGAACCACAGGGTCAGTGAGGTTGGAAATGACCTTCCTGAGACAACCCCCCCACCCCTGGTGCCGTCAAACCCTGTAAATTGGATTTGCTCTTGGATGCCAGTGCCAGCAACCCGTGGCAGCTAATTGCAAGTTTTACTTGCAGGCTGTAAATGATGAAAATCTCGCTACAAAAGAGATTTCTGATGTTGGGTGCTCTGTAAATATTTATGTTCTTTCTGTGGAGGAATGCCTTGCAATCAGACAAACCACACAAAGGCAAATGAACTCATCAAAAGGAACCACAACTGAAAAGCAAACATTATGAAGAAAAAAGGGGAGGGGGAAAAAAGCCTCTCTTCTGAGAGAACACAGGGCCCAGGTGGTGCTGGGGGGTTTCCTCCAGAGAGGATCTTCTTTTTTCTGATTTGCAGGTGCTTCTGGATCATGAACAGGATGGGAAATCTGGCCCAGTCCCTCTTAAGCCTGAGGATTTAATGGAATTTCGGTGTTGTGTCAGGCACAAATGAGGCAAAGGCTGTAATTACTGCCCAGGACATAATCACCACTCACACTCAAGCACTCCAACTTTCACCTGGGTCTTTTGTAAACTTCAGACCTGCCCTGAACCAAATATTTTGCCTCCCAGTCACAGTTTACACTCTCTGTTCCTAAATATTTGGTAGCAGCAGAGAGGGAAAGTTTGTGTTTTGTCACTTACAGTTTCTTTATTTCAGCCTTAGTTTTTAACACTATCAAATATCCCCAGCACCAAAACAACATTAGAACTTTGTCAGAAGTTTGCTGCTGATACCAAGAACTATAATTACACCTATTTATCTTCCAACTCCAAATTTTAATGGATTTTTTTTTTCATTACAGATAACAACAAGGGCACAATGGGCCATAGATACAGTCACACCGAAGCAGAAATGTGGATTTTTCTTTCACTTGAGCTCCTCTTGGGGGAAATACAGGCAGCACAGGAGGACCAGGATTGAAGCAATATCCCAGGAAAGCTGACATCTGAGCCCAGGTACTGCTATCCCTGCAGGAAATTGGGTCTCACCATGAGGATGTAAATCAGAACTACCCTTCACTGCCAAGAGACTTTGGGAATAATAGATTTCCAGGGCAAAATATCAGAGCATTCTTTCCCCCCATTTAGGACCCTTTCCTTACTCAGGATTGTCACACACACCCCAGGCTCCATTCCCTGAGGGAGGAGCCCGTGCCATAAGAACCTTCCTCTCCCAGAGGAGGGACAGAGGGACACTGAACCAGGGACAGGGGGGAGAGGTGGCTCCCCAGTTACTGCTCAAAGGCATGGCCAGAGGTTCTGCCTCCAAAAGCAGTTCCTGCTCTCTCTGCAGCCTTCAGCATCCCTCAGGCAAGGAGTGGAGCTGGGGAGCAGTGGGGCTGCTCTGGCTCAGCACACTCAGCACTGACCTCCTTTCTCAGCATTACCAGTGCCCAGCCCGGAGAATCCCTCAACCCAGGCACTGCCTGCAGCTCACAGGCCCCTTTCCTTCCCTTTTCCAGCTGCTGCTGGAGTGGTTTCATCACTGCAAATGAGTTTTGAATCCCAAATGCAAAGATCCTTCAGCAGAGCAGCCCTGGTTGTGTAGGGTCACTGGGAGAGGGGGAACCCCGGTTTGGTTTTGAGATGTCCCAGCTCCAAGAGGCAGAGGGGGGGCAGCGAGGTGGTTTTTGGAAATGCAGAGGTACCAACACCAGGCCAGGGGTTCTGGTTCTCAGCACCTGAGGGCTGGACTGGAAAATCACCCTGCTGGGCAGGCAGGACCCCCTGTAGAAAACACCAGAGCCTTGTGCTCTGCTTTGGTCCTCCCCCAAGAATGACCCGGGCTGCTGTGCACAGAACCTCTGCTTTCAGAGGGCTTCAAGCTGTTTGCCAGCAGAAAGCACCTGCTTGGGAATTCAGAGACATTTCAGGGCATTAATCAGGAAAATCCAGGACAGAAAAGGCTCCTGAAAAAATGGCTCTGCAGCAAACAGGGAGGATGGGCCATCATTTCAGTGCCTCCATGGGAAGGCTCCAGCAGCAGCACTGCCCTCAGCTCCCCAGCTGAGCAGCCCAGCAGGTTGGGATGGAGCCCAGGGCTCCACCAGGGCAGGGGGAAGGTTTGGTTTGCTCCAGTGACCTCTGAACTCGCCCCATATTCAGTGCAGCACCAGCAGCCTCGGATTCCCACTGCTCCTAGGGCTGGATGCCACGTCCTGTCCCAGCTTTCAGCTTCACAGGGGCACTGGGATGGCAGGAACGTCGGGTGCAGATGGTTTCAGTAACTTCTTGTATGTCTGTAGTAAATCTAATAATTTTTGTGCTTTGAGCACCCCCATAATAACCCAGCAGAGTTCTGGCTCAGGCAACTGTTTGGAACTGCATTTTACTGCCAGAATGCAGCTTGCTTGTAACAAATCCTGAACTTTTCCAAGTTGGCCTCTGTCACTTTCTGCTGAGAGAGTGAAACCTTTCACTTTTAATTCTGTGCTGGTTTTTTTCATTACAATTTATTTGTTTCTCTGGAAAATAAGAAAACTGAGTCAGGGTGCACTCAAATGGAAATTAGTCTTCCAGAAAGTCTTGCAGATTTGGAAGAGGTTGAACCAATGAAAATTGGGAGCCATTATCTTTCCAGTACCAGCAAGTGTGTTGCCTTGAATTAATGGCTGATCTCAGGAATACATGCAATAGTGCAATACATCATAAATGAGATGCTAAATTACCAGCAATATTCCCGTTCTTTATTAAACACTTTGGCTAATTAGTCTGGGAACGTTTCACAGGCTGAGGCTCTGTGAAGTGCTGCAGAAGGTCACAGCAGAAGGCAGCAGGCAATGGATTAGTGAACACGAGAACTCAGCAGGTCTGTTCAGCTTCTGAAATGCAAAAACTCTTGAGGTTCCTGAGCTCCCCAGCCCGCTTTTCCTACCTGGAAGTCTGTAAAATAAAAGGGGAAAACTCTGATTATGATGGTAACGAAGACCAGGAAAACTGTTATCTCTGAA
Source organism: Manacus vitellinus (assembly GCF_001715985.3). Classification (NCBI taxonomy): domain Eukaryota; kingdom Metazoa; phylum Chordata; class Aves; order Passeriformes; family Pipridae; genus Manacus; species Manacus vitellinus. The sequence continues at coordinate 5,783,949 of NW_021940545.1, forward strand.
GAGGCTTCCAGGGCTGCCAGACTTCAGTGAAGAACCAGCACCAGAGTTTGTGTGAATTCACAGCAAATCCACACTCCATAAAATCCCTGGAGCAGCTGGCTCAGCACAGAAAGGCAGGTTTGCAGCACAGCTCTTTTTCTTCCCTGCCCCCCCTGCAGTGATCACGTAATGTTGGTGCAAGTCACTGCCCAGGACTGACCTGGAGCATCCCTTATTTCCATGGCACCCTCAGGCAGCACCTTCCCGGGCAGAAAACAAGCTGCTTTCCCCTCCCAGCAGCACATCCCTGTGCTGGAAGGCTGGAATGCTGCAGGATGGAACAGCCAGTTCCAGCAGCCCCGGGGCTGCCATTGCTATTCCCTCTGCATCCCCTTGCTTTGCCTTCCCATAATAGACACGGGCTGGGAAGCAAGTACCAGGGCCAGGCCACTGCAAGGGCTCTGCTCCTGCCTGGTGGGAGTGTTTGCTGGCAGGAATTTATCCTGCAGTGGGACAGTGACCCAGCAGCTCCCACAGCCTCCAGCTCTGGGACAGAGGGTGTTCGTCGGTCACAGAACTGCCCTGCCAGGGTGGCCCTGCCCACGGGCAGCAGAGTGCTCTGAGTTCTGACTCCTCACATGTGAACCCAGCAGCAGAATGGGATCTGTCTCAGCCTGCAGAGCCTTTTGGGGGTGGTGGGAATGCCATATTTTGCCTCCATCTGCTGACCTGCTGTCACGCCGGAGGGGTGTGAGCCCGCAGACGGAGCAGAAACCCCGTGTTCTTACCTTCCCCAGCCACTGCCATAAATTAATAACATTAAAGCTCCCATAATGTTGTACATGACAAGCGTGGTGTTGATCTAATTCCCTTGGCAGGGGCCCAAGCCAGGTAATTATCCTCTGCCTCCCTCAATTTGCTCGGCGTGGGCAGCGCCCTGAACGTTTTCTGTGGTGCTGCTGCTGGGGACTGTGAGCCATCAGCACCCTCCCAAAACGCCCCAGAGGCAAACACGGGGCCTTTAAGGTTTGCTCCTCTCCCCTTCTGCAAAAAAACACGTTGGATTTCGAGTGACATCTCTGCTTAGAGATCAGTATTCCGGGGAGAAATGTGTCGGAGCGCTCATGTGGGATTGTTTACCCGGCTCTGCCCAAAGAGCTGACAAATGCTCTTTGTAGTGCCGGGGATGGGGGAGGACAGCGGGGAAAGTGATGCCTCTATTCATGTGGAAGCACCGGTTTAAAACCAGGGTTTTGCTCCGAGACATCCAGAAACACAAAATTATTCCTTTGCTGGAGTCGACTGAGAAAGTAGAACTCGAGTCTTGCTGTACAGAGATCATTATGAAAAAAAAACCCAAACAAAAAACCTGGGGCTGATTACAGCAAAATCCGGTGAGCTGCACTCTTTAGCCTAAATTTCCCAGGAAAGAGATATCAAAGTAAAATTCCGAGAGAAAATCCTGGGACAAATTCCAGAAATTATCGCTGAAAATTATTTTTTTCCTCATGAAGTCGGAAAAGAGAGAGAGAGAAAAAACCAGTCTCAGCTGACAATTCTGTCATTTGGCTGATCTCAAACGTGATCCTTTCCCAGTTCCAAAAGCTGCCTAATGGCAGCTCAGCACACCTAAGCCCTGGGTGTCACCTAAATGGACTGGAAGCACAGCACAGAAATGTGAAACAGAACCTTCTGCTATTGTATTTTTCTTTCATTTGCTCAATTTGCTCTGTGATTTATATGGAGAACACAATTTGGGAGATTGCATTGTACCAGCAAGAAGACCACACATTGACTCTCCTGAGCCCACAGGAATTATTTTGCAGCTTTTTCCACGCTGTTAAATCACAAACTGGGGCAATGGGCAGAAAATGGACCTGTGATTAAACTGGATTTTCTTTTTCATGTAGGTTTCCAAATTTTGAAGTATTTTTGATTACAGAATAGAAAGTACTTTAGGGGGGGAAAAAAAAGCAGTAATTTATTGCAAATCTATAATTTCCGAGGGAAGAATAGTTCAGATTTTGGGGGGCATGAATCACCTTGTGCAGCACCTCTCTCCCCACATGCAGGGTGAGGCAGAGGGAAGTGCCTGGCTCTGCTCCCTCCACAGAAACCTGGATGAACTGATGGTCAGCAACGAGATGGACATTTGGAATATTGTCAGTGCCACTTCCTCGCCCAGGGCAACAACTTTCATAACCATTCTGCTGTTTAGAAGGTAAATGCTGGTCTCAAACTCAAGCCCATCCCAAAAGGCTGTATTTAATGGGCTGGTTTATGTGAATATATCTGACTGCCAGCAGTGCTGGGGAAGGAGTGCTCTGCAGCTATTGATTACCAGGGCAATCGTGAGTCATTGCCTCTGATAGACTGCTGAAGGTTAGGGTGCCCAAGGGGGTGGTTTAGGCTTTAAAAAACCTGGGAAATACAAAGGCAGCGTGGGCTGTAGGATGGCAATGACTTCCATTCAGAAAACGTCTTTGCAGCACAGTTTGGCTTTGAGAAGGAAAACGTTTGCATCCCTTCTAATCTGGGACTGGAATAACGAGAGGCAAACCTTTAAATGGCAAAAAAAGGGCAAGGTCCCAGACTTGCAGAGGCTTTGAAACATTAAATACACTCGAAAGAACAAGTCACAGTTTAGATTTGTTGCATGAAATATGACATTTAATAGCCTTTAATACAGTTTGATGTGGAACTATCAGGACAATTAGCATGTCCTGTGCTGCTGCTCCCCCTCAGGAATTGCTTTTCATGGATAAATATGTCATGTGGCCCCTGTTTTCTCACATGGAGCTTCATACATCTGTTCTGATTGTCCTGTCAATGGAAATAAAAGGTTTGACTCGGTGCACGAGGAAATAGAGGACGATGGAAAATTGTCTCCCAGGTCCTGGCAGGGAAATCAGCTGGAACGTTCGTGGGCCTTGCTTGGAGGCTGAAAACAAGTAGCTGTGCTGGCAAGTGGTGATCCAATAAATACTTAATAAAAAGAACCCTCCCAGAGGAGACTGAGCAGATCCTGTTTGAACTAATCCCTGTTGCCAAAGTCCCCGTGGTGGGCACGTGACCCTGGAGGGGCAGAGGATGGCAGGGAAGGCAGGGAGTCTGAATCCAACACGAGACTCCAATCGCTCTGCCAGCCCCTTCATTGCTCCCATTACTGCAACAGAGCTTCTGGGAAAGTGGGTGAGGGAGAGGGGAAATGTTTTTTGTGTTGTTCTTGCATTTAATTCCATCCCACTGCTTTCAGTATTGGCCTTTTGCTTCGTGGTTTAAGCTGAGGCTCAGGGGAACAGTTTTCAGCTTCTTTTTGGACACACATCTCCTCCAGGGAAGCACAAGACACGTCACCAAATGTAATCCCTGAAAACCTTCAGCTGAGGTGACTGACTTTGTTTCATCTGTTTTGACTGTCAGGAGGAAGGGCTGCTTCTTGCTGTGCTCTTAAAATACCCTGAGTTTGGCTCCACAAATCACTGCACTGAAATGATAAAGGACTCGGGGAAACCACGTTTTGCATCAGCAAGAGAAAACCAGAAATGCAAAATAACGAAGGAGGATCTGAATGACAACATCTTGCAGAGCAATCTGCACCAGATGAGCTGCATTTAGGGGTAATGATATGTTTGTCTTGGGGAGATTTATCCAGACAAGTTCCACACCCTCGGGACACACCTGACTGCCAAATTCAGTGTCTCTCCCTGCCTGCCCCACCTGACTGGCATCAAAATGCCTTCAAAGAGGATCCTGACTGTTACCAAACCTTCTCTTTTTCTCTTTTATTTTCCACTCCCATAATGAGCTTCTCCAAACCCTTCTCCAAACCAAGCTGGTGCAGCTGGCAAACATCTGCAGGAGAAATGCATCATCTGACATCATCTGGCACTGCTCCTGCTCTGCCTGAGCACAGACCCAGTTATGTGCTGCCCAACAATACCTCTGTGAAGGGAGCTGATGCCACCCAGCCAAGATGTTCCCCTAATCCTTTTGGATTCGATGTCCCTAAAGCCTAAATTTATGCTGGTCTAAGACCTTCTGACCTACAGATGGAGGTACAAACTGCCCCATCTATTATTGTGAAATGCTTTCTCCTGCAGACAGTGCCCTGCAGAAGTGCCTGTCTGTGTGTTATCATTTCATGTTTAGGAGGTTCTTTGATATTACATCGATTGGGGTGGGAGGTTTGCAGCACAAGAACAGCAGCAGTAAACAGTGACTTAAAAAATCCAGGAAAGATTCAGGAGAGAGACCTGTGGAAATGGGAATCTGGATTGAATGGGCAGCAGCTGCCCTGTGATGCTCCCAAGGGAATTGGGCCCCCGTGTGTGGCAGAGATTGGAGTTCAGATGTGGTGCCCAAAGGGTTCCTGGCTGAACTTTAACATCCTGAAAGAAGCAACTCCCCAGATGTGCCTCAAAACATGCTGCTCTGCTTCCAGGATATTACAGAGCCCAGAGCCAGTCTTTGGCAATAAAGCAGAGGATATATTCAGTTCAAGAAAAAATGATTTTGCCTCAACAGCAAGAATTTTTCAGGATCTTTTCTTTCTCACTGCATTTCAGCACCATCTTAAGACCATTATTCAAAAATAGAAGCATCACTTTTCCTCATATTTTTACCCTCTCTACAATATTTTTAGAGAAATGTGAGGCTGACATAACACAAAATCAGAGACTGATTCCATTACAAGCCTTATTCTTCCATGCCTTAAATCGAGTCACAGCCCAGCATGCAGAGGAAACATCAGCTCTGCTCTGGGCTGACTTCAAAAGGGAATTCTTCCTTCTCCTGTTGGAATGACTGTGCAGCTCTCTACCTTTCAGGCAATCAGCATAATCCTGTGGAGCTGCCTTTCAGCTGGAGGGAAGTTGAAAGCACAGTTCTGCCTGAGAGGATTTGGCTCCTGGAGCCTGGGCTGGAAAGGAGCTCCCTCTGCCCTCTTCCAGCAGGAGCAAGTGGTGAAGAAGAAGAGGAGCAAAGGGTTGTAAAAGACCCTTTTTTTGCCATCTCTGGGTAATTGTTCATTATTGGGGGATGGAGGAACCTTCCTTAAGTTTCTAAGTAGAGCCCACTGGCCATTTATGCTTTAAATCCACTTCCATGGAAAAAAAAAAATCAGTTTATTTTGTTCCTAAACGTGCAGTGGAGCTCCATGTCCGTAGAATGTGGTTCCTCATGACTTTAATTTGTGCCTGAACATTCCTGTCAGGCATATTTATACTTTTTAAAATAGAAGCAGATTGAGGGATGGATTTTTTCAATTAGGAGAATCATTTATTTCTTGCTACCAGAGACACCCTTGTGTTTTAGTCTCTTCTATTCTAATTTTCCATATCCTGGTTTTACACTTGTATTACTCCACATAGTGTGATGGTGAGTCTCATAATTAAAGTTAGTATAAATAAAGCAGAGCTAGAACAGCTGTTCTTTTAAAATAGCCAGGTATTAGTGATGCTTATGGCTGTTATTTGGAGGCACTGGCTGATGGAGGTGCTTTAAAAGCCTTGGCTAATCAGAATATTTCAAATTAAAACAAATACTAGTGACACCATGGGAAGAGTGCAACAGAACAGTCAATTAATCCTGATGTACTCTTTACACCCCTCTTATTTTCTGTGATTCTCATCAGCTGAGAGTCTTTTTCTTCTCTGAATTGAAACATCAGAGTTGACTGAGTAGATTAAAAATATTGAAATGAGACATTTACTGCACACTGGAAGTATAATGGTTTTATACATGGAAGCATACACATCAAATTTGAAATTTTAACTTCGAAGGTGGGAGATTTCTTTTCATTTCCCTAACTGCACGGAACATAACTGCCAAACAACTTCCAGGAATGCCAGGAGACTGGTGACATTTGGGTTGTGAGTCAGAGTGGCAGAGCAGCCCACGAGATGCCTGTCCCTGGATGCTTCCCTGGCTGAGCTGGCAGGTGCCACGTGCTCATCTCCTGAGCTCTGGGCGTGGAACCATCACCTCCTGCGGGACCCCAGGGCAGGACAGGGGCTGGGGTCGGTGCTGGGGCTGCTCCCAGGGCTGGAGGTAAAGCACTGATGTTTTGTGTGCCGAGATCCCGAATTTCTGGACTGTGACTTCGCCTCTCAAATCCTCATTCCCTCGTTCTTGTGGCCTGTGACCTCACCAGAGGAACATGAGCAGCTCCGTGAGCCGTGTGGGTTAAACGAGGAAAGGGAGATACTGTTCTTTTTTTTTTTTTTCCCTATATTAAGACCTACAAAAATAATCTGTGGCAAAGAGGATATTTCAAGGGACTATCTCTGCTTGCATTGCCTGCCTGTGGAAAATATTGATTTGAAGGCATTTTGCATGGGGTTGTTATCCATCATCACAAATACCTCCGAAGCACAGAATGAGCCCACTTTGAGCAGGGACAGTCCTGCAGTGCTTTCCCTCAGTGTGCCCCTAATTGTGCCCATTTTCCATAGCCTACAAATAAGGACTAAGCTATATTTTGTGGCTTATAAATCAGGGTCTAGTGTTTCCCCCAGAAAATCCCAAGTAATTCGTTGCAGGCTCCCTCTCCTTAATTATGTCAACACGAGGGGTGTGTTGGGGAAAACGATCCCTGGTGCTTTTCCCTGATCAGCAACAGAAAACATTTGTTGTTGCATTGCCAGGGTTGTTACTGCCCTGTTGCATCAGGTTGGAATCTTGGGATTTGAGCTCACCAGCAAATTTAGGTTGCAAACCTTTCTCCTCAAAGGCTGACTACAAAACAGACCTGTCTGCTGGGTTATCTCTTTTTAGCTTGGCAGCTCAGGCCCTCTCTTGACCCCACACGAGGCTTTAATGTCATAGAGAATTTCCAGTGTTTCTTGTAATAACCCTACCTCACATATCAACCAGGATTTGGGGGGGTTAAAAAAAAAAAAGGAGGAACTCTGGCTCTAGAGAGGGTTATTTAAACAATCTTTGTATGATGCTGAAGGTGCACATCCTCTGTGAAATGCCCGTGTAGTTAAAATTCACTTATTCTACTATTTGCATAGTAGAAGTGGAATTAATTTGATAGATCCCATTGCTGCTGTTTGGAAATGCGGCAGAAAACTTGGTTCAAAATTTCCTGTTCACTTTTATGCAAAGTACCCATGAAGTCAATAACTGAAACTTGCAGTTCAGTTATTGATTTATGTGATTTTTTTCCCTTTTCATTTTATAGATTAACAAAAAGAAATGCCTGGGCACGGCCCATAAACCTCTGTTAACGGCCAAAAAAAGGGGAAATATTTCAGGTAATGTACTTGGAGCACCTCATTCAATTTGGATGTGCTCGGGACTCAGCTCCATTGGATTTTCATCATAAAAGCCACGATTTTGTTTTTAAATTACTTAGAGGCTTAAATTCAGACTAGGCAATGGGTGTCTTTGCCCTGTCAAATATTTCAAAGAGAAAAGCCCATATTTCTGCTACAAGTGGAATGGTGTCCCCAGCTCCTCCCTTACTCTGCTCCGGGTTTGGGGTGGTTTCTGCACTGCTGATTTCCCTGGGAGTGCCTCCCTTTATTTACCCTCAAACTCCCTTATCATGGACTAAATTATTGCTTAATGGGAGTAAAGACCCGCTGGACATCTCTAACACAAACAACTGCTCCTCACAGGGCATAATAATTCACACTGTTTGTTGTGTGCAGCAGTTTTTCTTCACAAATCCTTCTGTCCCAATTTTATGGGACGTCAGCTTTCAGGGGGAGGAGCTGCCTTCATTGATTTAATGTTCTGTACCAGACTAGAGTTCAACACGTAGGAATTTCGCTGGTTTTGTGGATTTTTGTGGATTTTTGTGGAGATGGCTGAGTTTTCGTGGAAAAATCCTGGTGGTGGTTTGTAAGATGGACAGCTGTGCATCAGGAATGAGTGTGCTGTGCCTCAGGGATGAGTGTTCTGGGCTCCTCATTCCGCCCACAGTGGCAGTGAGTGCCTGTGCTCCCCCGGGATCTCTCACTCTGAGTGCTGGGAAGGTGATTTTTCAGGATCCCTCTCTGTCTGCACGGTCTGTGTAAGGAAACAGGCAGTCCTGTCAGGCCTCTGGAAAGCAGGACTGATCCTCCAAACTGGTTCTGGCAGCACCAATACCAGTGGGGCAGCTCAGCCTCTTCCCTCTGGAGGGGATGACTGGGCACTGATCTGGAGTCGATCCAACTGCTCCCGGTGGAGACTCCCAAGTTTCCAGGTGGTAGAAATCCAGCTGGTGTGGAATCATGGAATGGTTTGGGTTGGAAGGGAACTTGCAGGTGGGGAAGATCCACCCCCTGCCATGGGCAGGGACACCTTCCACCAGCCCACCTGCCCTTGGGCACTGCCAGGGCTGGGGCAGGCACAGCCCAGGGGACATTTGGTGGCAGAGAGGAGGGGGCAGCCAAGGAGAAGCAGATGGTTTCCACTGCCTTATCCACGTTTGCCAGCAGGCACTGGAAAGGCTGGAGAAACAAGGTGGGAGTCTTACAAGATGCTCTGGGAGCTCCTGCCTCTCTCCCTTCTCTGAGGTTGTGTGCCAGCTGCTGTGAACTCGGGGTGCTCTCCATGGCGAGGGAAAAGGTGTTTAATGGACAGAAATCAGGCTGAAGAGGTGCTTCTCGGAGGGCTTTTATCCCAAATGCTCTCTGGGCAAGGTTGGTTTTCTGCCAGGTGGTCTGAGCTGAGCATCTGTGTGACCTGAACAGCTTTAACCTCAATATCTGAGTGAGTGACCCCTGGGGAGGGACACAGAGCCCAGTCTGCAGGGCAGTGGGGACTGGGGTGAACTGGGAGAGCGGGAGGGACTCCCCCCACCCCCGGGGTGGCTGCACAAGGTTTCTCTCTGCAGATAATCAATCCAGTGTGAGGCCCCGGGCCAGGAGCAGGGAAGGTGTGTTTTCAATCACAGTGCAATAAGTGATATTTGTTGTTTCTTTTAGAGGAGGATTTTTTTTATGAAATGGAAAGGGGGGGAAGGGATTTCTCAACAGAAAGGAATAAAATAAAAGAATATGATCTGGCCTGGAATGATCCTTCAGAGCACTGACAGCAAAATCCTGGAGTGGATGTGCTATGTTAAAATATTGTTGAAATGCTGGTGTCAAGTTGTACTCAAAGAGTATTGTTCCTTTATCTAGGAAAGCATCTTCTGCCTAAATGGTTTATCCTCATCAGTTCTCTGCTAATAAAGCCTCTGTGTCATTACAAGTCCTTACGTGCTCACAACCACTCCAGGTATTCTGAATTTCACTTTAAAGTAGCAACTACAATTAACCAACTAAGCCAAATTATTTAGCATGACAAAGGTCCACTTGAGCTGAAGTGCTGTTCTCTAATAAAACTGAAATGAAAACACAGACTTTGGGTTACACCTGAATGAAAAAAATGCTTCTTTCCCCCCCCCCCCCGGGAACTTTCTCCTCCTCAGAGCACAGATCCCAAAGCAGGTCATACATATATTACATACCCTGTTACATGCAGTGTATATAATATATGTATGAGACATGTATTATGTATGAGATGTATATGATATATACTACATGTTATATATTTATAATATATAAAGTATCTAATATATAATATCTATCTATATTTTATGTTATATATAGATATATAATATTGCTATATAACATATTATATATATAATGTTATATAGGATATATAAAGGATCTAGTATCTAATATATATTATATGATGTGTATTATATGTTCTATATAGATATTGACAGATATTGATATATAATGTATATGTTAATATATTATGTTACATATAATTATAGATTATATGTAATGTATAGTCATATATATTATAGTATGTGATATAGTATATATATGATATATGTTATATATTGCTATATACAATTGATATGTAACAAATGTTAATATATTATACGCTATATATAATGTTATATATTAGTATATATATTATAGTATATATAATGTTATTAATGTATTTTAATAATATTATTATATACAGTATTATACATTGCATACTTCATGCACATCTGTTATATGTACATACATATATTGTATACATATATATACATACATATGTATATATACATATATATGTATATACATACATATATATATGTTATATATCCATATATATACTATAGATATGTATATAGATATATATGTATATATGTGTATAATATATGTATATATATATATACTATACTATATGTATATATAGTACATATATGTTTTATATTCATACATATACTATATATATATGTATATATCCATACATATATTATATATATATGTATATGTAGTATATATATGTATATATCCATACATATATTATATATGTGCTCTTAAATGTTATATAAGATGTTCATGTTGTTTAATAATGCTGATGATGGTGACGATAATAATTATTATTATTATTAGCGTTCGATTT
>NW_021940545.1:5795767-6008126 GCF_001715985.3 Manacus vitellinus
AGCCCCTCTCGGCTCGTTTGGCAGCTGCCCCCATCGCTGCCGGGGGTGCCCGGGGTCCCGGGGTGCCCTGTGCCTCTTTGGGTGCCCTTGCCGTGTTCCCCCAGCGCTGCTCCTTCCCAGCCCTCGCTGCCCGGCTTCTCCTCGCCCCTTCCCTCAGCGCTGTCCTCGCCCTCCCTCGCTCCCCACGCCGAGGATTCTTCCTCTCCCTCGGCGGTCCCTTCTGCTGTGGCTCCCTCTACTCTGGCAGCAGCGATCGCTGCCGTGTGGCTCCATCCCAGCCCCGGTGCTGCTGGACCATCGCCACCGGTGTGCTCCGACCCGAGCCACCTGTTTAACGTCAGCACAACACCCGTCCTTAGCGAGGCACAGCCCTCCCGTGCTGCTGCAGGGCTTCCCTTTAATTTAGGAAAAACATATTGCTGCTTATTAGAGGGGCTGTATGACAAATAAGGGGTGGTTGTGTTCCCGTTTCCAGCAGTTCTTCCCCGTATCCAGCTCTGCATCTGGCTCGGCCACACCCTCCCGTCCCCATCCCTGCACATTCCTGATCTCACCCGCTCGGAGATGCCAGACTATGATCTGTGACTGCACAGCCCTCGCCTCCCTGACACATCCACACAGGCTTTCTCGGCTGTGGGAGGGGAGAATAAAGCGTTTTTTTTTTTTTCCCGGGGAAATAAATGGGAGTAAGCAAAAGAAAAATTATCTGCGTATCATCTGTTGCCCCACTCAAATACATGTTTATCCAATAATAATAATTATGAATATGCAGAGTGCCTAGGGAGCTGCACAGCTGGAACTGTTAAATCAGCATAAAATGGAGAACACAAAAACCAAATAAAATATTAAAAAGCTAGAACAAAGCAGCAGCAGTGTTTATGGTGAGAGCAGCACCCAGCACTTCAGCTCTGCTTTCCACCCTGAAGGATGCTCTGGTTGCCTTTTTTGCCCAGCTGATCTCACTGGGCTGTGATGGAGGAGAAAGGGATTTGCTTTGGGCTTTGGTTCTGCTGCAGGAGGTGTCATGAACAGGGGGAGCAGCACTGATTGTGCTGATACAGAAACCCCAACTGAAACGTGAGGGGAGGCAGCAGAGGATGGTTGTAGTGAGGAATCCCTGAGGAGCGTGTTGTCTGAGCCATAGTAGTGGGCTGGGTTCAGAACAAAAGTGTGCCTTTATGGCTTTTGGGATAATTCCACGTTTTATATGTCCCTGTGGCCTGAGATAGTGATGATTTATTTAGTCTACGGTTAAATTAAAATATTCTCTGATAATTTAGGGGCTGATTTACAGACACAGCAGATGGTTCATCTCCTTTCATGCACATCCCGAGAACTGGTTTCTTAAATAATAGAGTATTATGTATAAACGTTTTCCTCTGAACCTGAAAATTCCTGACTTGACTGTTGGGGTTTTTTTTTTGTGGGTTGTTTTTTTTCTTAAGGACATTTAATATATTAGTAATTTAAGGAGTACCCAGTTTTTAAGTGTTAAAGATTGTGGCTGCTCTCCAGGCTGGAATTGCCTTCACTTTTCTTGGCTCATCTCCAGAAACATAAATTTTAACGATAGACTTTCCTGCCATGGGGTAAGTGATTGGTTCCTTGTTAATAGAGAGTGGTGTGGTTTTTGTGTCTGGGGGGGTGGGTTGTTTGTTTGAGAGCTGGGAGGGGGGTAATGCCATGGATTTCCTCCCCTGGCTGGCAGGGAAGCAGAACCAATTGCTGGGGGAGGAGGAGGGGATCCTACATCTGCTGCCATCAGTCTGCACGGGGAAATAGCTTTAGTGAGAGACAAAAGCACATTTTATGTTCTCATTTCAAAGGCCATACTGCGTTCCTCCTCATTATTGAACACCCCTGGTGATGCTGTTTGTACAGAGAATGCAAATTCCATTTTTTTCCTGGTAGGTTTTCCGTGTGGTTTTTGGGTTTGCAGGGCTGTGTATTCCGCTGTGACTTGGTCTGTCCATGACGATTCCGGTGTGCTCTTAACTCCCAACTTGCAAATAGTAGAGCAGATAGGATGAAGTTCCCCAAATGCCTCTGGGAGCAGACTGGGAGGATCTGTCTTCTTTGGAAGTGCCGTGGCTTTTACACGGGGAGCATCAGGAGATTTCAAGTAGGGGCCATGACAGTGTTTTTCAGGTGCGGTGAAAAGGCGGTGTCTTTGTTGTTTCCCCAATTTTGTACCTTCACAGGGATCTAAGATGTAAGGGGAAATAAGCAAAGCGACTCAAGTGTAGCCACAAAAGTTGGAAAACAGCGAGGAAGCCAAATTGTGTTGTTTGTCTTGCTTTGTGTAACGGGGAGAATGGGAATAACTGGGCTGAGGGTGTGTCTGTGAAGGGAACTACAGCTCCCAGGCAGCTCCACTCTCCTGGATGGGTCCTTTGCGCATGTTTTCCTAGGAATTAATTAATGTGCCGGTTTTCATCACAACAGTCCTGGAGGGGAGGGAGGGGGGGGGAAAAAAAAAGGAAAAAAAAAGAGCCACCAGGCGAGTAGACTTTGAGCCATTAAAAAAAAAAAAAAAAATCACAGAAGCAAATTTGAAGGTCAGATGCGTGCTGGCCGCGGCTCCTTTTGTTTGGGAAAAGCCATTAGGGCGGTGGAAAGCCCCGCAAAGGGATGTAAATGAGGCGGGTTCGGCGGCAGGGCCATTGTGCCCGCTGGCTCCCGGTGTGGAAGTGCAGCTGCTCATTAGGGGCGATGCCTTTTGAAGTGACCGTGAGAGCCCCCCCCGATGGCAAAAACCCCGCGGAGGCACATTGGGATGTGGGGTTTTAGTTTACAGTGGAGGTAGAACAGATAAAAATCAAGGATAAACTTCAGAATGACATAAATTCGTGGCTTAAAGTCCAGTAGCTTCCACCGTACCTAAGATGATGCGAGGGCAGATGATTACTGTCCATTCCTGCACTGCTGGATCTTCCAAGGATAGGAAAGTCACCATCCCTAAAAGTGTTCAGAAAACACGTGGATGTGGTGCTGGAGGCCGTGGTTTGGTGGTGAACACCCTGCTGGGTTGGCAGGCTTGATGAGTCTAAAGATCTTTTCCAGCCCTAATGATTCTCTGATTCCACAAAAGGAAATTTCAGGAGGGATTTCTTGCTGGAAAGGGTGGTCAGGTGCTGGAAGGGGCTGTGGAGTTCCCACCCCTGGAGGTGTCCAAGGATGTGGCACTCAGTGCTCTGGGCTGGGGGACAAGGTGGGCATCGGGCACAGGGGAACTCGATGGGCTTGGGGGGCATTTCCAACCTCAGTGATTCCATGAGAAATCTTGTGCCAAAACACGTGGAGGTGCCCAGGGCAGATGATGATGTGTGTGAAAATGCCCAGGGCCACCTGAGAGCTTCCTTAGAGCAATTCTTGGACCCCCTTATGGGCTCTGACTTGTGAATTTGCTTTTGGTTTAACACAGGCAATTCCTGTATTTGTCCAAGCAACCTTGGGCAAACATAGAACATCAGTAACCTGAGTCCTGAGAACTTCAGATCTTTTGGGGAAGCTGATTTTTGGGGAATAGGTAACAATGGAAGGTTTCCCCTGGGAAGCAAGTGCAGGTTGCTGTAAGACACCAGGGTCCTGTGAAGCAGCTGTGGGGTGTATTCACACAGCTGGGTGAGGTACCAAGTTCTTTAAGGTCACATCTAAAAGGGAATAACCAGCATGGAGATTTGGGAATCCTTTAGACCTGTGTGTTTGCAGCAGAAGTCAGGGAGCCTTGTTCTGTTTGAAGAAGATGAGATGCTTGTGCCCGAGCACTAATATGTCTCAACCTCCTGCTGTACATTCAAAACCAGCCCTCAGTTTTAAAGTGAAGGAGAGAGACTTTCAGCTCAGGTCTGTAATTGTTCACTGCAGGTTCTGTGGTTCTGCCCTGCCCCGGGTAACAGAGGTACCAAAGATCTTTAAGGTTCTGACTGTCCACAGGTAAACTCATCATTAGGAGCTTAAAGGCAGGTCCCAGAGGGCCCCAAATGCAGGGAGGGACAGGCACTGACCCCACAGCTATTCCTGCCGCCCTGTGTCTGTGAACCTGATGCAAGAAAATTAAGTTTAGGCTGGAGACAGTAATGTGAGACGTGCTGTGGTTGATCCATCATCTATTTGCATCCTGGATCTTGTGACAAGACAGAGAGCTCTGGATGTGTTGGGAAAACTGGGAGTTGCCTGATTTATTACTGTCTTGGTGGAATAATGTGGAAAATATTTTGGAAATGCAGTGGAATGGTTAATTTCGAGTTTATTTCGAGTTCAAACAAAGAGCCCTCACCTCCTCAGGTCCTTGTTGGCCAGCACAGGACGCACAGAAAGAAACTCCTGCCTGGTTTCATTGTTGTGGAATTGCCAGTTTCGTCCTGCCTTGAGTAAAAATATTTGGGCTTCCTTTGCAAAATGTTTGTGTTTGAGGCTGTTCCAACCATGGTAAATCAGGGTGGGCACTTTTCACAGTTTGTTGCTAAAATCAGGCAAGTCAGGTGAGTTCTCTGATGATGCCCCTGCTCATCACCCAGCGCTGGGAGTGCTGGGCCTGGGACAGAAACATCCATGGACTTCCTGGGGTGAGGGCAGGGAAGGGCTTGGAGCATCTCTGCTGGGGGAAGAATCCCAGAAAGGCACGAAGAGAAGACCCAGAGGGATGTTATTGTGGATAAACAGCTGGTGGGAAGGAGTGGAGAAGACAACCAGGCTCTGCTGTGGTGCCCAGGACAGGAGACAACCAGGTGGAATACAGGACATCCTGTCTGAATGTGGCAAACAGAACAAAACCCCCTCTTTTTTATTTATTTTTTATTTTATTTTATTTACTTGACCCCTGGGACAGGTTGACTGGAGAGATTGGCATTTAACACCCACCTGGACTCACTTCTGGATAACGTGTTGCAGCTGATCCCCTCTTGGACTGGATGATCTTGAGATGTCCCTTCCAACCTCAATTATTCTGTGATTTCAGAACAGCAACTCTTATAAAAATATTTATAATAGGCACTTGTTTAATTATTTAATTTACTTTTTTTTGTTTATATCAGTGATATGTATCAAGCTGGAAACTTTAAGATAAGTGAGAATGTTAATTATTGGCTACTGGTTTATGGTTAATAATTTACCACGTTGACTGACTTGAAATATAATTCCAAAGACACGAATGGGAGTGTTTAAACTTGTGTGAAAAGGTTGGGAAGTGTGTGAAATAAAGGGTTAGGTGAAGAAATGAGTCAGTTAAACATAGTCAGGCTCCATTTTGGGCAGAGTAGGGTTTATCAGTGCATGGAATAGGAGAGACCTGGCTGGGTTGTGCATGGAATGTGGTAAATCAGGAGGTAAATCATGAAAAGTGGTGATGAAGATTTTAGGCAATGGAAATCCAAACTTGTCTCCAGATTTGAATGGGCTTTTCCATATGTTTCATCTCTTGTCTCAAAAGCAGCTCCATAAAAAATACTTTAAGTGTTGCTTGAACTGCAATATATTCACGCAGAAGTCAGTTAATTGTCCCCGAAATTAAATCATAAGATTGTAAAATTTCTTGTTTGCTGCAAAAGAAAACCCCTAAACATTTCTTTAAAATAAAAACAAGCGCAGTTATTTGCAGTGAGTTCCAACTGCAGCCTTTTTAACATGAAGATTGATGTGCATTAAGCATTCAAAAATTTAAATCCCATTTCTTTCAGCGCCTTCATATCTGGGATATTCAAGGCTGCGTTTCAACACGATACAAAAGATGAACAGCCAGTTTGGTGGTGTTTGCACAATATTGGCAAATTGGGCTCTTAATGTGCGGTATTATTGCATAATCTGATGTTGAAAATAAACAGTGGCAATAATGGAGGGAACCTCGGGCTCTGGAGATGCTCGTTGGTGGTTCTGCAGAGCCCACGGAAAGCAGCCTGTCTGTGCATATTAATCACCCTTTCAAAGGAAGTTTGCCTTATTTGCATTGTGTGTGCTCTGAGCAGCCCCACAGTGTGGCTGGGAGAGCAGAGAGGCGAGGGGGGGGGGCTGGAATTGTTGTTCTCAAAAGGGTTTTTATTCCATTCAAGTGGGAAGGCTGAATGCGGGAGAATCACAGCAGTGTTTGGGGCAAGAACAGCCCCTTTTGGGGCTCGGGGTTTGTGTGGAAACCCAGCTTGGAGGGTCTGAGCACACCCTGGGGTGGTGTCACCCACTGGGTGCCACAGATCCACAGCCCAGTGTGCCAGTGGGTCCGGGGGTTATGGGGAAATTGGGGTTGGAAATGAAATATTGGTGAAATCTTCCGTTTTTTGCCTTTTATGGACACGGTTCCAGGCCTGGAGCCCTCTGGGAAACATGTGGGAGATGTAAACACTGGGGAACATTTTGTCTTTGGGGATAACAAGGCTTCCTAGGCTGCATCTGGTAATGTTGTTTTTACCTTAATTCAGCTGTTACTGTGGAGCCAGGTGAGGTGATGTGTCAATGAGCTGCAACCTTTGTATGAAAAAATCCAGGAAAGGTGAGCTTTTGGTTACTTTTCCAGGAGACATCCTTGCATAAACAAGGACTGTGTCTGACAGCCTCAAAAAACCCTAAAAGCTTTCTTTTTAGGTTCTGAAACATGAACTTTAGTGACCAGTCGAGATGTTTTGATCACTGATGGCTCACGAACTGTTTTGCTTGGTGTTGTGAGAGACGTCCAGATAAAAGATATATGTGTGTAAATGTATGTATATTTGTGTAGGACACTCTAGTGGCAATTTTCTTTGGGCACAGGGAGGAGGAAATTGCAGCTGGAGCCTGTGTTTGCAGCGGTTTTAAGCAGCAGCACCAACAGGTTGATGATGATCAAGCTCATCTGTTCCTGCAGTGATTTGTTTCTGCTCAGGGCAGTGGAGAAATAAAGACTTTTGTGGGGAGCTGCAGTTCAGACAGCTCAGATAAGCACCATGAGATGTTATCAGAGGGTGCTGCTCACTCAATAATATTGAGCTGGGCTGGTTGCTGCAGTCCTTGGCCCCTCTTTGATTTTCCTTGTGTTATCAACCACTTGGGCATATTGTCTGACACGGGAATCATTTTGTTCTGCTCTGAACTGTCAGACAGTTCCCTTTTAGTGTGGAATTCAAGAGTGAAGTGCTGTAAACTGTGAGGGTTTTAGGAACAGTTATCCCAGGGCTTTGGAGAGCAGAACAGTCTCCAGTGTTGCTGTCCTGGCTGGGCTGAGGTTGATTTTAAACTGAAAAGGTCTTTGCAGAAGTGAATCACTGGGATGGAGCTTTGGGTGTTTTTGTTCTTGCTCTCTGTGCTCAGAATGGTGTTTTCAATGGATTTGTTTGTTGTGGACATGAGGAGTTTTTGTGTGAATGATGCAAGAAGACAGGAAGAGAATTCTGTTGACAAATGTTCATTTTATTTAGTGGGAATTGTGGGGTGTGCAGTGTATGTGTGCAGCTGGGGGGGTTCTGGGGTGGGGATTGATGGATTTTCATGCTGGATCAAAGCTCTGCCCATGTGTCACTGCTGTCACCACACCTCCAGTGAGAAGGGAAAACCCCAAACCATCAATGCAACACACTTTGCATCACTTGGGGCACTTATTTGCTCCATATTTTCATATAAAGCACGTTGCACTGGCAGTGTTTAGAGGTGGAGTGTAGGAGCAAATAATGTACCCAGCCAATGTTGATGTTCTATTTCCCTTTAGCTGCTTCGGTATTGTTAGATAATTAATATTAATTGCTGAATAGTTGTGGAAGGTATGGCACGGTTATGGGAAAACAAAGCACTCAGTGCACACCTGGGTGTGCTTTGAGAGCCTTACAATAACCATTTTTAAGCTCCCTCTCTAGTTGTGGGTATAAATAACACACAGCAACTTGAGTAAAACATCTTTGTGCTCAGGATGTGTGCAAAATGCATACCCACAGCATGGGCTAACTAATTTTTTGGGTGCTTAATTTTGTATTTTTTCAGTGTGTTGGTAGTGAGAGAAAGTCACCAGGCACTTGTGTGCAGCATTTTAGAAAAACACAATCGGCAGCTGCTTGTCCAAGTCACTTATTAAATTATTCTAAGCCTGCAGAAATCAAAAGAACAGACACAGGAACCGTGTTTGTGTCGTGTTTTCAGCAGATAATCCCTCAGAAGTATAACATGCTTTTAGGGGTTGTGAACAGACTCACAGAATTACTCTGCAGTCCCCTAAATCCTTTTGGAGTTTAATCTCCTCATGATCTGTGGGATGCAACTTGAAGGCATTTAGCATTTATTATTATTATTATTATTTCCTCCCCAGAGCTCGGTGTTTGTTTAGGAATGGAGCAGGCATGTTGGAACAGCGTTAGGAAGATCAAATGTGTGTCTGTGTTTGTTATGGACACAGCCTGCAAGGGACTCAGAGAGCTACTGGAAGTGGAAATCTTAATGAATGCCACGAGGAGGAATAAATCCTTGTATTCCAGCTGAGTTCTGCTTAAGGAAACTTGTTGCTTGTGAGAGAAGGGATGGCACATAGAGATTTAATTTCATGTGGAGTCCCTTCTAGCTTTGCCATCGGGTTTTTGGGGTTTAGCTCTGTGATTTTTCTCCCTTTCTCTGTACAGTGAATATTTCATTCAATGCTTCATTTGTGTGAGCAAACTCAGGGGGGTTTGTGCTTCCTGGCCAGCAGTGATGTGGAGCTGCAGTGTCCAGGTGTGTCTGTACCTGGGGGAAGAGCGAGATTTCTGCTGGGGAACGTTTCTGTGTCATGGGATAAAAGTGATTTTTTTTTTGCCTGGGTGCTTGGAAATGGGTGTTTCTGTTGGGAGGGTGCTTTTATTCCTGGCAAAGGAGTGGGTTTTGTGGCCAGGCACAGGAGGGAAATCCTGCACTTGGGGTGTGCAGAGCTGTTATCACCCCGGGGACAGCCATGGATAATATCCAGGAGGGACCTTGTCTCACCTGGAGGTGTTGAGGGATCACCTGTCCCTGGGAGGGTTCCCAGTGGTCCCTCGAGTGGAGAGCAGTGTAAATCTGCAGAGTGGCCATTTGTTTTTAAACAACTGGGCGTTCCTGGGAGTTGAAATGATCTGTGATGATCTTCCTGGCAAAAAAAACCCCAAGGCTTTAACTGAAAGAGGGAAGAACTTGCCTTCTGAGGAACAGGACCCGAGTGTGAGCTGTGGGTGGGATGAGCTGTGGGTGGGGAGCAGGAGCTGCCCAGAGCTGTGTGAACAGGGTCTTCTCCTTGCTACCACTCCCAGCTCAGCTGAAGGTGGCACCGCTGGTACTTCAGCCAAGCTGTCACCAGCTCGGAGTATTTCACACCTCGTTCTGTTGGGAGAACAGAAACCTCCTTCTCTTACAAACAGCAAAGCTGAACATCAGCGAGCCAGGCATTAAAGAGGCTCCTTCCTGAGAGATTCCCTTTGCTCAGTCTCTGTGCCAGAAGAAGACTTGCAAAGTGTTTTCACTGGGCTCTTTTTAAAATATACACTTTCTGAAGCAGTTATATTTCTATTATTTCACTAAGTAGACACTGAATATTCAGGTTAAACAGGCAGCTTTTGCACTTGGAGCAGAAGAACACCTAAAGTGTGTTCACCTTGTATTTTTCCTGTACTCTGTGCCTGGTCACAGAGCAAACACACTGCAAATATTTGCCCTTTTATCAACAACAGTCATTGGTTTTTGCTTATATAACAAGGGTAGAAGTATTTGGACAAAAGCTTGCTGGGTTTGCATGATTTTACTGGGAAAATAATAACTTTTGGTAAATGAGAGAACTCTAAAAGGTTTTTTTCTTTTTAATGGGTAATGGTAATCCCCAAAGAAGAGACTGAATATATCAATTATCTGTAGCTGAAAGTCCTAATGAGGATTTCAAAACTTCATCTGCAGATGAAGAATACTTGTTTGACGAAAAAGGGTCTAGATTTAAATGAAATCACAAACCAAATGTGGACCAACCTGACCGTTTTTGTTGCAGTTATCCACGAATTTAAGGTTGTTTTCCTGTGGCTTTGTAGCTGCAGTCACTCTGGCAGGTCTAGGGAATGATTAGTGCCCTATTCCAAAGCTTCTGTGTATTCCCAGTAGTTGTTTTTCATCAACCTAAATTGGTACATACAAAGCAGACTCGAGATAAAAATAGCAAATCCCACACTCCCTTATTTTGTGTGTTCAGGCCCTGCATTATTTATGGCTTTCTGCAGTGTCCTTTGTGTACAAATGCAGTTGTGATTTATTATTTATTGGGACAAGCAGAAGTAGCTCCAAGTATTAAAAAACCGAAAGATAAAGGTATTTTCTTATCAGGTGAATGGTTTTCTTATCTCCTCCTCCTTGAAGATTGCAGGGAGTAGTGGGAGCAGAGGAATTCAGCTGAAGTGGTGAGTGAAAGCAATGCTGCTGATTCCCTTGGAATTTAGCACTTTAAATGGATTAGAACTAAAAATACCCCTGCCTGGCATTGCATCACATCCAGAAGCCTTTTAAAGTGTCTGCATTTCCATGTTTGATGTCAACTGAAAAGCGTTTCCAGGCTGGAGCTCAGGGAGAGTCCATGGGGCTCTCTGGGAATCAGGAGCTGCAGCATCTCAGTGTGGGGCATGGCCTCACAGTTAAGGTGCACTGGGCAAGGGGGAGCCCAGAAGCAGCACTTTGGGAAGGAAAAGGTGATCTTTGTCCCATACAGGCTGTGGAATTCACTCCTGAGACGTGTGGGAGCCTTAACAAGAATCAGCCTTTTGGGACTTTGGCTCGGGGTGGGATCTTTGAGCATCTTGACCAGCTGTTGATCCACTCTCCTGCCAACTAATTCACCCAGAGCTCCTGTTCTGTCCTTTGGTGAAATGTGGGAGCACTGTTAGGGCTGGAGATGTGCTCCTGCTTATCCTCACAGAAACAGAAAGATGGTATTTCAGCACTGCAAAGGGAAATAACTGGGTTTGGGGCTTTTCTGAGAGCCTGGAATTTCATTACCACAGAGGAGGGAGCTTTGATTTAAATTGTGGCTCGTGCTTCTGTTCTGTTTGGACAAACTTTACTTTCGCATGGCAATTAAATGATCTTGGGGCCCTTGTAGAGGGGCTGAAACAGAGAAATACATCATCACACAGTGCTAATTGGGGTCTTTTAAAGGAGGTGTGATGATACCACTATGTCAGACATCCTCATGCATTCTTAGTTTCTAAACTGCTGAGAAAAGAGTTATAAATCCATGCAGTATTTTTTTTTGCTTTATACTGAATATTTCTGTTAATCTTTGGCCTGTATTTACTGTAACAGAAGCTGCATGTTCAGTAGCTCTAAAGGTGAGTCTCTGCTGATGTTTAAGGTGTGGTTTGGGGTTTAGGTGATGCTTCTGCAGGTTTCCAGAAGCTGAGGAAGAACAAAGTGCAGTGTTATCCTGATGGATTTGATGGATCAGCTGCAGGCACTGCAGGGAAGGGTTTTTGAGTTGTGTCTGCTTTCATCTCACTGAGATATTCAGAGAGGTCATAAATTAAAGCCAGGTAAGATTTGGGAGCTGTGGTCCAGGTTAACATTTTGGACTCCACTAGATGGCACTGATTTATTGTGCTGTTGATAAAAAAAAAACCCACCAAATGCAGTTTTGTGAATTACAGAGGGAGGTTTTTATTTTTGGAGCAGGAACCATAAATAAGGTGATGAGGATGCTGAATACTTATATACTTGTCATATATATGTATTCCTTCATGACCTCTTGCTTTTGAAGTGAAGCAGTGAACTGATATACTGATATTTTGGATGGGATGGGTAAATCATGAGCATATCTTTTAAATATTTAGAACTGGGGACCCATCTCAAAACAAACACTTATTTTTTCTTATCCTTTCTGTGTTAATATCCTCTGTTGATAAAAGACAAGAACCTGCTGCAGTGTGTTGGTGCAGGCAGGGTTGGGATGGGTGGGTTGGGATGGATGGGTTGGGGGATGGATGGGTTTTCCAGAACTGTGTCTCCAAACATTGTGGGATTTTGGGCAGGGCAGGGAAGGAACATTCCTGGTGGATTCCAGTAATCCGGGTACTGACTTTGGTGGCACCACCTGATTTCAGTGGGATGGTGCTGAGGGGCACTGAGTGTTCCAGGAGTGTTTTACTCCACCCTAATGGCCAGGACAGGCATTTCTGTGCCGTGGATACCCCAGGAGTTCTCCCAGAGCTGTGTCCTGAGAGCCAAGCCCTGGGTGAGGGTCCCACTGGAGGGGCCAGGCTGGGACCTGCCCCGGCCCTCCTTGGGAATGTTACTCTGGGAAGGACACTGGGATAGCCTGGGACTCACAGCTCTCCATTTTTGGCTTGCTGGGAGCAAATTCCCCCGTGGAGCTGGAGGATGTATGGCTGGGACAGAGAATTCCCAGCATCCTCAGAGCAGGTACCTGAGAGCTGGAGCTCGAGGGAGGCATCAGAAACTTCATCTCTTTTGCCTTTTTTCCTGCATTTTCTGTGCCATCAAATGGCACCACGAATGCAGAAGCCCTCAGTTCCGAGGCAGCCCAGGAGCCGCTCAGCACTCAGGATGCTAATGAGGAGAAATTCTGAGGAAGCCTTTGTTCCACCAAACCTCCTTTTCTTCCTGTGATCTCCCTTTCCTCGCAGGCGAGGGGGAGCTGTGAGCAGAGCTGTGAGCAGAGCTGCCGTTTCACCTCGGCTGACTCTGCATCCCCAGCTCGTGGGTGTTTTAATCTGGTGCCACACGAGAGGGATGGAGCTGCTTCTCTCAGCTTTGTGTCTGAGTCACGGGGGGGTGCAGGGCCAGCTCCCCCCACAGTGCAGCCTGTGGGGGTTGTTTCCTTTGTCTCCCCTTTCCAGTGATTTGGAAGTAAATGATCTTCCAAGGAAATCAGGCTCCTTTTTGCCATTGGCAGTATCTGCTTTCTGGATCCACCTGGATAAATGGATTTTTAATAGTTTTTTCATGGCAGGTGTGGCTCCAAGTGCCTGGGAATAGCCTGTGTGTCCCCAGGGCTGCTGGGGTCGGGTGTCCCTTGGATAAATCACAAATCAGCCTAAAAAAGGGCGTTTCCTGGAGCGGCTCTGGGTGTGTTTGGTTTGTTGTGGGGGATAACCAGAGCCCGGGGAGGTGGGCAGGGGGTGGGTGATGAGCACAGGGTCTGTTTTCCAGAACAGAAGGTGGAATTGGAATTTATTATCTGCCATTCTTTGCAAGCAGATGGAAAACACTCTGCTCATGAATTTGCAAGGGAAAGGATTTTGGAAGCAGGCTTTGCATGTGTCCTTCCCCCTTTTATTTACCATCCTTCAATCCTTCCTTGTTACTGGAGGTGAACTTGGGGGGTGTTCTGAGTCCTGTTGTCGAGGTGGATAACCGGGGTGAAAAGTCCCCAAACCACCCGACCTGAACGTGTTAAATCGATGGAAGAATTGTGAATAAAATAAGGATGGTCGAGGATTCTCATCGTACACTTTGCATTTTTTTAACGTAGCAAGAACCTCCATCCTGGACATAATGGTCCCTTGAAGAAGGGGGACCTGTTGAGGCTGAAGATGCCACAAATTTAATAAATGAGCAGCTGAATAACTGGCTCAACGGGGCACAATTGGGTCTTATTTGTTTGTAGCTTTTTTCAAGGGGGCGATTAATTAAGTTGATCATTTGTTTTGTTGGGTTTTTTTCCCTTTAAGTGAGTGTTAAAACAGGTAATTCTCACTCTTCGAATGACAGGAGCTGGCTCCAGGTTTGCCTTAGCTGCGTTCTGCTGCAGATGGAGTGCAGATAAGAGCACTTGGGAATTAAGCATTTGTTTCTTTTGGCAATTAAGTGCCCTCGGGGTGTCTGCCCTGTGGTCTTCAGGCTGTGATTGGGCATTGCAGAAGTCCCTAAATATACCAATTGTATAGAAATTGTATACCAATTGTATACAAAATATACCAATTGTATAGAAGCAGCAGTAACCCTTAATGATTGATTACTTTTGTGATTTTATTAATTGGGGCCATTTTTTTAAATTTTATTTTTTTTTAATTTTGTTTTGTGTTAATTTGTAAGTAGTTGTAATGTTGCTGGTTACTCTGGCAGAGGCTTTTTCTGCTGCAAAATAAAAAGCCTTCCGAGGGCAGCTCGAGGTGTGGAATGAGCCAGATGGTTACTTAACCTAAATCCTCTGAATTCCCTGAGGACTCCAGGCCCTCACTGCTCCCTGGGAAGTCTGGGCTCCTTTAGCTCGTGGCTGGGGCTGCTGGGAGGTGATGGGAGCACTTTATGGAATGTCCAGCTGGTCCCTGTCAGCACCTGCAGGGCTGGAATATCCCAAGCTGTGGAGCTGTGGGGGAGGTGGTGCCAAAAATCAAGGATCTCCTGGATCCGGGGCGTGTGGAATTGCATCAGAAATGGGACTTGGAGATGTCTCTCTGCAGCTCTGGAGGCAACTCTAGTGAACGTTGGTTTGGGTTTTCCTTCTAATTAGAAAGGGGAAAAAAGTATATTGTGAGTGTTGACAATGGATGAAGTAGAGAAATCCTATTTTCATGCCTTTCCATTTTAGTGGAAGGCCTTGAGATCAACCACTTGTACTCTACCATTTCCGTTTCTAGTATATTGTGTATATATTACAGTATATTTGCACCATTTCAGTGGTGTTTTGTGAAGCTCTGACTTGCCATTTCTGTCTTCCATCATGAGACATCACATCACCCCTTTTCTCCCCCTCTCACTTGGCAGCAGCAGGAAGGGGCAGAGATGACAGAGCAGTTATTGCCCACTGAAGGCTGAGCAGGTCCTGTATTTCCTGATCCCTCACAGATTTCTGCTCTAGAATTAGAAACCCGGGGTATAAATTGTGCTGCCACTTCCAGTTAATCCCAGCCAGGCAGGAGCTGCCTTGTTCTCCTGCCCCTGAGGAGCAGCTGCACCCTGGACTTTGATGTCCTGGCAGGACAATGTCCAACTGTTCCACTTCCAACTGCTCCTCCTGGCTCCTGGCTTGGTGGGGAGAGCTTGGGGGGGCCTGAGATGTGAGAGGGAGCACGAGGGGGGAAAACCCTGGCAGGAAATCGCCTCAAAATGCCCTCGTGGAAACCTCAGCCTTTCAGCTGAGATGCACTTGAAAAGCAGCAGAATTTTAACGCTGGAAAATAAATGAGAAGGAAGGAAAAGCTGTCCTATCTGAGGGGGGGACACCTCGTTTTCAGTGGAAAGTGTATTTAAGGGGGGAGAAACTTAGAGCTGAGGGGTTTCAGGGAGTGACATGGCTTGTGCTCAGATAAAATCCCTCTGTTTCTGCCTGGTCTCCCAGAGAATATGCCCCTGTTTTCCAGGGGGGATTTATGAACTCCACAGGCCAGAAAGTGTGGAGAGAACTGGACAATTCCCTCCTGGTTTGTGCATGTGGGTTTCTGTGCAGGAAATCTGAATTTTTGCAAGGTGAGAAAACAGCCAGAAGAGCAGAGAGAAAGGATCAGTCGGTTAATGACATGTTTATAACTTGTATTTAGGTGGTTTGGGTTAATTCTTGGAGATGGCATAAAGTAACAGTGGAAGATTTTTCTTTCTCTTCTCTCTCTAAATGGTCCATTACTCGCCTAATACATCCAGTAATTGTGGCTAATTGAAGCTTAAAAACACATTCTTATTTATGTTTTCAGCAGTAATAATTTCCCCCCCCAAGCCCAGTGAGTCATGTTCTCAGAGGGGTTTGTTGCTGTTCACTCTGACAGAATTCCTGCTTCCAGCCATGGAGGAGATCCCACATTGCTGTGCCATCTGTTACCAAACTTGGTGAGTTTGTTTTTCCCAGTTTGCAGCAATTTGAGGGAGAGCAGGGGAAACAGAGCAGGTGATTAAAAGTGCAGTTCCAGTGGGATTTCAGTGGTGCAAAAACGTGGGTGTGAGGACCAGAGAAGGACGAGGATCTGCCTTGGGGGTTTGGTGTGTTCATCAGCCTCTCACAGCAGATGATCTGACTCAGATATTGTGACCAAACCTGCAGGTCCCTCCCTGTATTTACCCTGTCATTAACCAATTTCGTTGTATTTTGTATAGTTTTGAAGTCGTGTCTTTCTGTAATTGCAGCTCATTATCTCTGCTCTGCCGAAGTAACAGGTTGGGATGTCCCAGGAGGTCGTGGCTGATGATAAAATCACCTTGCATGTTAGTTCTGATTCCCCACCAGCCTCCCGAGTGCATTTTTTTAATGAGCTCACACAGTAGAAAGGTCCATTGTTCTCTCCACAAACAGTTGCTGGCTTGTGCTGCTTTGGAGGGCTCTGCTTGGGCAGAATTTCTTTGCTTCTCTGGGACTTGTCATTTGGGTTTGGCATTTTCTTCAATAGATGCAAAAAGGGAAAAAAAAAATCATCGGAATACGTATTTAATAATTTGTGTGTTAGTGATGTGAAGCTCCCACTTCATTATTTGGTAGAGACAGTCTTTGAAACAGAATTTTGAGGAAGCTCAATCAGAACAAGAATGAGCTTGGATTTTTATCTTGTTCTGTCACAAGACAAATCCTACCCACAGTTTGGGTTCCCTGACCCTATTAAGTTATGCCCCAAACTGTTTTTCCCCTCCCTGTGCATTAACCAGCACATCTGTCCCCAGATGTTCAGGGGGGTGTTAAACTGATTTACATTTCCGTGGTTCAGGTCCATGCTGAGCTGTGAGTGTGATTTACACTGGAAACAGAATATTTTCAGTGGGAAGGCAGTTCTTATTAACACCTGGCAGAACTTTAAGGCTTGCTGTTCGTGTCAGAACTTAAGGAATTTTGTGCTGGGATGTGAAGTCCTGGCCCCCCTCAGCACTCACTGCTGCATCTGGCACTTGGATGAGAGGCTTTTGTACACACAGGTAAATTGAGATTCCCCAAAATTCCTGCTCCTGAACTCCCCTGCTCCTGAAACACTCCCTTTATGGTCTTTTAGTGCCTGGTTTCTGCTGTTCTCAGAGACACTGGTTTTTAACCAGGATACATCATATTTACCTGAGGGAGCCCCACGGGGTGGTTCTGCCTTCCGGAGAGGGGCGGCTAAAAGAGAGCTCTGGGGTGTCTTTTTAGGAATTCTGTCTGTAAATTTTGGCAAACAATCCACTCTTTTTAGAAGTTCCACTGGATTTATAATGTGGTGACTACTGGGGCTCCTCATGTTCTGGTTCCAGACACACCCTTAAGCCTTTTGTCTTGAAATAGCCTTGACTGCTTTTATTTATTAATATTATTTGTTCTCCTCAAGGCAGTAATACATTTATTGTGAGCTGTGAATGATCTCCTTCACTTATTTTTTGAAATCTTTGGGGAGGAGCAGCCTGGAAGTTCCTCACATTCAACTTCTCACCTGAAGGATGTGTCAGTGTGTGTCCAGATCCCTGGGAAAGAGCTGTGCCTGTGATTGTCATATCAATTAAGCTTTGGCTGTTCTGCTCCATGTAAGATATTATTAGCTGTGCTGAGCATCCAATCCACCCAAATCCAGCAGCTAATCCACTTGTTTGAAGATCATTTTAATTCTGCCCAGCGCTGGAAGTGTTTGTTGGTGCATGTTGAGTGTTCTCTGATGGTTTTGGTGTGACTGGAGTGGCTTCAGGAGGGTGGTGGTTGCTGGAATGTCAGGGAATTAAACCAAGGAAGCAGTGACAGCTCCTGGGGAACACAGACCTGGCTGGTGCTGGTGTGCTGGAGCTCAACAAAGTGAGCACTAGGGGAGAGCAGGGGGTGATGTGCAGCAGCATCAGTCACAGGGAAGTCATGGACAGCGTGCAATTGTTTTTAAAAATAAATGCTTGCAAGCCTCCCTGGGTGGTCTCAGTAAGGAAGTCCTAAACTCTGCATGTTAAGAGCTCTTATTCCCTGTGGTTTCTCTCAGAGGTGTGTCTGTACCTGGCTGATAATGCCCACGAGAGCAGCCCTTTGTTCAGCAGCTGGGAAGAGCTCAGGAAATCAAAGGTATCTTATTGCAGTGATTCCCCATCCTGCTGGGAAAGAACAGTTCTTCAGATAACTTCCTCAAGGTGTGAGAGCACACTGCTGCTGCTGGGGTGTGAGCCAGGGCAGCCCCTGTGTCTCACCTGAGCTGCTGAGCATTCCTGGCTCTGTCATCCCGTGGGTCTGGAGCAGCTGGCTCCGGGTGTCTGCTCTGGGGTGATAAAATGGGATATTCCAGTAGGGACAGATTCCACCTACACTGGTTCTCGATGGTTTTCTGCTCCTAAAAATGAAATTACAGCTGGAAGCATCTTGTTTTCCCTTTATCACTGTAAAAGCATAATTCTGCTCTGCACCTCAGTGTGTTCTGGGCAACCACCTGCAAAGGCTGATACTGGAATAACAGGATGCTCTTGTGAGCACTGAAGGTGTTGTCTTTCCCTGTCCTTGGATACCTTGTTAGACACAGCTGTTAACACCTTTTACAACCCTATTAACCCTTTTTACAACATTTTCTCTGGATTGTGTGTTACTCTGTTGCTCAGAGAAGCTGTGACCATCTTTATATTTAATTCTTCACCTTCAGCTACTTCTTCAAAACTCTGGAGATCTGATTACCCCTCGGACTGGAGGCCAAAACAGGCCAAACTGTTAGTTTTGTTTGAATATGTGAATTCCAGTGGGAAGCCACAGCACCCCAGTAAATAACCTTCCCACTGGGGAACTCCGTGACCAGCTCCTTGTCTAACTTGCCCCCAGCAGCTTTATAAAAGGGGTTATTTTCCCCCAGTGTGCCCAGATGATGTGAAATGAGCATTAAACCCTGCTCAGCACAGATGCCCTTTTACACAACTGATGTTCCTTGTGCAAGGAGAAGCATCCCCTGCAGCCAAGGGACGGAGAGCCGGAAATCCCGGGATGCCAGGGCTGGACAGGGAGCTATTCAGCCTCCTGCCCACACAGCTTCCAGGGGACTTGGAGCCAAGGCCTTGCTTGGCAGCAGCTGCTTGATTTTTATTTATTTATTTTCTTAAAAAATGCATTTAAACTGTCGTCTCCTGCACACAACTCTTGCCTCTAAATTTCCTTGTTTTCAGACCTCTCCAAACTGGCCCTTTCCATCTGAAGGGAGGGGGTTAAACCCCTGTGAATCCCTGCCTGGGGGGGAGGGTGGGTTTTGGCAGTGCTGGGATTGCTTTTTCTGACGATGTGATGGTGCTGGAATTTTCCACGGGTGGGAAAGCTCAGTCCATGTGTTTTCCAATGTGGTCATTGAAAATCAGCCCAACTGGTGTGGAAGGGGTTGGGAACATGACTGAGATAAGGGCCAGGAGGTGATGGCTTGGGATGTAATGGGGAGGCAGGGAATCCAGGGATACCCCTCCCAGCCTCCCTGGGGTTCTGGGATGGACTCTGCAGCATTTGGGATTTCCAGGTGGCTCCCAAGAGGATTGCAGACATCTCTTGTGACAAAGATTCCCATAACTGGGGAAACAGCTGATTTTGTCCAATTTTCTCTGCTAAGGACACATTTCTGAGCAGTGGGACAGTCGTGGTGTTCCTGGGAACAGCTTTCCTTGCTGTGTGCAGTCCCAAGGCAGGGAGCTGGGACACCACAATCCCAGCAGGAATTCCTTGCTTCCGAGGTGTGGGGAGGCTGCAGAGCTTCCCTGGATGTCTGAAGTCTGCCAGGGAGAAATTGTGGTGTTAAAATGATAATTGTAGAAACAAAATCACCATTGACCTCCCAGAGGAGAAAGGCTGGTGCTCAGGGACAGGAGGGACACGTTCTCCCTGTGATAATTCAAGTGTTTGGTTTTCTGATTGACTTTTAATCGCTGTAAACGGTGCCCTTGTGTCTGCATGGAACACTCACAGGGTCTGTCTGGGGTTTGAAACGTCCTCCTCACCATGGCACTGCAATTTCCAGTTGATTTCTTTGCTCTTCCTTCGTTTAGCACCACGCAGAAGGTATTTTCTTTCTTTTATAATGAGTATATATATGAGTAGCACCAGTTCAGCATGTCAGTGGAACGGGGGATTCTCACATTCCTGTGTTGTTACCTCCCTGTCTCAGGCTTTAGGAAGCACAGATTGCATTAATTCTGTAGGAAATATAATTCTCAAGTCATTCATACTAAACCTGTATGTGTTTCCTCCTGTTAAGAATTGGTAGTGAGCAAAATGCTGTGAATTCTTTGCACATCTGCTTGGAAGGAAACTCAGCATCTGAGGGGGTGGAGTTCATGGGCTTGTAATTAGTGGCACTATTGTGGCTGTGACTCTAATGAAGGTGGCACTGTAATGCAGATTAAAACCCTATTTCCTTGTTGTTCATCTTCACTTGAAGCTCCCACAGCTCAGTGAAGGATTTGGCTGAAGCTTCTACCTTGTGATGCCACAGAATGGACAAGAGAGCTGGTCATAATTAGGGTTTTCCTTCAGAAATAATATAGAAAGAAATTGGTGATGCTTCTTGGCCTGAAATGTATTTGAGAAGTTGGAATTGCCATGGTTTTCCTGTTTGCTGGACTATAAATGAGGAGCTCTGCAGTGTTTGGTTGTCTGAAGCCACCAGGGCAAGGTGTGACTGTCCAGCCCCTGGACAAGGGCTGGTGGCCCTTGGACTGAAGGGCTTGGATGGAATTGGTGCCTTTGGGTTGTTCCTTTTCCCTCTGGGAAGTGCCAGGCCAGGAGCCAGAGCTGCAGGTGGTGGAGGGGCCAGTGCTGGGTCATTTGTAGGGTCAGAGCTCCCATTCTGCCAGCAGTGCCCACGGAGTGTTCCTTCTCCCAGCATTTCCCCTCCTCCCTTCATGTTTATTGCAGCCTGTTTTTTCCTTAGTGTTCCACTCTTTATCATCTGTTCCCTATTCAAAATAATTAAGGAATGAAACATATGATTTACTGCAATTATCTTGCACATTAGAAGGGGGGAAAATATCCTATTTGTCTGGTTTCTGTGCTGTTTCAGTTTGCAGAACTGATAAGCAGCAGCAATTTCCTGACACTTTCATTTTTCAAGTTGTTTCAAGAGAATCTGATGTGACACAGTGAACAAAAGACTAATCTAATTTATCTCTTTTTTTTTTTTTTTTAAATTGCTCTCATTCCTGTAATATTTCTGGGTGGCTTGATGCAAATGTGAGTGATTTTTGTGGTGGCATTTCAATTTATGATTGCATATCAAGGCAGATAAGTGTGTCTCCCCCTTCCTTGTGAAGACAGATTTCAGAATAGTATAGAAATATTGAAGTAAACCCCTCATTTCCTCTGGGGAAATACTCTTGGTATTTGTAGCCAAGTGTTTTGTAGAGCATGTGATCATTTTCAGTAAACAGCTTCTGAAGTTGCTTTAAAATATTCATATTACTGGGTGCTGCTGATGCACTGATTGATCTGTCTGGGGCTGCCAGAGGTGATTAAAGCAAGCCAGGTGGAGTCTGAACTTAATGTTTATTTAGTACTGCGTAATTCCCATTATACCCAGGAAAAATGGACAGTTCAGAGACTGAAGGTTGGATTTATTCAGTGAAGTGATAGGAAAAATGAGAGGTTTTGATGTGTGATTTAGTAGCTGGTTGATGAGGTTCTGATCAGGAAATTGGGACATACAAAAGGGGCTCAGCACTCCCCTGTTCCCTGCCCAAAGTTGATAAGGACACAGAGATTACCACAAGGGCTCCCTGTACCTGGATAATGTTTCATAAACCTAAATGAGCAGTGGCTGAGCTGCCAGCTGGGCTTGGACCGTGCCAGAGGTCCCAGCTAATCTGGTTTGCACTATTTCCATGTCCTTATCCATGGTCCTGTTCCGCCCACGGGCTCCTCTTCCCTTCTGTTGTTCCTTTATCAGCCTCAGCCCAAGCTCAGCTGCCTTGAAAAGCTTTTTATTTTTTCCCCTCCCCTTTTCAAGGGGTAAGGGATGAAGTGTGTGTGGCAGGAAGCTGTGGCCGTGTCTGCAGACCCCAAACACTGTCCATGTGCTGCTGCTTTCCACGACCAGACCCGGCTGGAGCCGCAGGAATGGCCGAGCCCTGCAAATAAAACACCGAGGGGGGGTTTTCCTAATCCTGTTTTACCCTGTGGCAAAATCTATTCTTGCATCTGTTGGTTTTTCATAGTGCTGGCCCCGAGCCTGTGGAGCCCCTGTGTTTTTGTAGGTGCCTGGTGGCTGTGATGCCAGTCAGTGTTATTGGTATTGATGAGCTGTCAGAAGGGCAGCAGGGCTCAGAATTGGGGGGTTCATTTCCATAATCCTGGCAGCTGAGGGGCAGGATGCTCTGTGGCACTGGGGATGTCTCCTGTTTCTGTTCATAATTGCAGTGATTTGGATGACAGTGATCCCCAGTATCCTGGCAGGGCTGGTGCCCTGCTGAACCTGTCACTAACTTAAGGGGTAGATTAAAATAACAAGTCAAGCTGAAGAGCCAGAGAAGAAGCACAAAGATGTTCAGTGTTTTGCTCGTGGTAATGTCAGTGGCAGAGTTCAGAACTGAGTAATTCAGGCTACAGAAACATTCTGGTTTGTGCTGTTTTACCCTAGAAACAGATCCTGTCTTCAGGATCTGTCTTCCTTGTTTGTTGGATAAGGTCATTTCATGACTTGTCTCTCAAACTGCCTCTTATTGGCCACTTATGAAACGATTCCATTTAGCAGATTAGTTTCTGTAACTGCATATTGCTTTTCATTAAAATTTCATGGGGCTTTTATTTAACATGCATTGGAGCCTTGTTTATGTGGGACCTGTTGAAAGGCAAGTGGATTAGGCCGTTTAAGCCATGTATAATCCATTCCCTATGGACTGTTCTGTGCCTGTGTCTGCTCCTCATTTCTGCTCCCAACTGGCTGCCCC
The DNA here is from genome assembly GCF_001715985.3 of Manacus vitellinus. NCBI lineage: Eukaryota > Metazoa > Chordata > Aves > Passeriformes > Pipridae > Manacus > Manacus vitellinus. The sequence goes on from NW_021940545.1 coordinate 5,818,475, forward strand.
AGCCATCCACTCATCCTGCTGGATGTCTGCAAGGAGCAGCAGTTCTGCATTTTCTGTCAAAATAAATTAGCAGTGGTTTAATTCCGTGATAACAACCTCGGTCCAGATCTCTCTTCAGCAGAGCTCCAATTTTGCTCCTCACTGAAGGCACAGTTTTGGGTCTGGAGCCATGCCAGTCCTTGTTTACAAGAGTTGGCTGCTTTTAACACGTAGATTCCTCCCTTGGTTTTGTGGATTGAGGGTGGGTGTTTGTTAGTTCTGAGATGCAAATGTGTTTAATGGTTTGTCCACTGCCTTTAGTTGAGTCTCTAAGTTAATGCTTGGGTTTCAGCCCTTGCCCTTTTTAAGGGTTTATCGTGCCTGTGACCTCATGGTGCTGAATTTGGTGAGAATTGGAGCAATTCTGGGTTCCATACATTTGCAGGGCTTCATTAGGAGGGCAGCAGACTGTTGTTTCATGGTTCAGGTGAGGAGGGATTCTGCATACATTGAATTATGTTACAGCACAAGGCAGTTTTCATCGGTCTGTACTAAGTAAAAACCCTTAAAATCCTTTGCAAGCTCAGGCAGGGACTGGAGCCAGTTGCATAGTATCCCCTAATGTGAGAGCTGTTGATAATAAATACATTTATTGTGTATTGCGGATGAAAATGAAACTTTTCATCCTGATTTCCTCACCGCCCCCAGAGGAAAGAATTTCCTCCTCATGTCCAGTCTGAAGCTGCTCTCTGCCAGGGTGAAGCCATTCCCCCTTGTGCTGTCACTCCCTGCTCCTGTGAAAAGTCCATTTTCCACATCTGGATATTGAGTTTGAGCTCAGGACAAAGTGGTTGGCTGCCAAGTGTCACCTGAGCGTGTTCCTGTCCTTGGGGAAGGAGCCCAGGGATGTGCCCATGGAATACTGGGATAGCAGCCCAGCCACTCTGTTCCCACGTGATTTAATGACCAGTCACATCGTGTGCTGATGAGTGTTCCATTTATAACACACAATGCAGGATGCTCTGGGAGGGTATAATTAATGTGGGACTCAGTTTTAGCAAACTGCTGCATCCATTTGGAAGCTCTTTAATTACGGGCTCAGCACGTCGTGTCAGGGAACAGGGTAATTCAGGGCTGGTCAGAAATGTTCCCATTCCCATACAAATACTTATTTTTAGGGAAAAAGAGAGAAAAAGTGTGGACTGTCAGATGTGACTCCACCTTGGAGCAGTGCAGTGGGGGCAGCCCAGGTTGCTGGTTTGTCATGGTTGGAAGCACTGGAGCACATCTCAGTGCTGAAAGCAGCAGGATCCTTGGGCAGGTTGGTTTTCCCCTCAGTCTCTCCCATTAATTGGCTGTAAATGTGCAGCTTTTAATGGTCTCCCCACTCATTTCTGATGTGGCATTTCGCTGCAGGGTTTAAAATCATTTCTTTTATCTCCCTTCTGATGCCCCTGGCTTTGAGCTTTTGGGATCTGAGAGCTTTTTTGGAGGCTGTTCCAGTGGTTCTGGCTCCTTGGAGAGCATGGCACCAACCTTGGGGAAATTCCAGCTGCTTTTTGGCTCAGCTTTTGGTCTCATGTGACCCTCCAGGACGTTGTCAATCCCGTGATGGGAAGCTCATGATCAAGTGTGAAGAGATAAGGCACTGAGGAGGATTTTTGGGAGCATTCCCCAGTTTATCAGCCATTCACAAGGAAATTTCCATCGGAAATTTCTTACCAAGGCAGGATCTGGATCCTGTGAAATGGAATTGTGGATCCCCTGTGAAGCACCTGTTTGAGGTGGCAGAGGAGGAGACAATAATCAGCCATAAGATGCTGCAGAAGTGCAGGATGCAACCATTGCCTGTGAGCACTTCTCCAATTTCTCTGGCAGGAGGGGGTATTTTTAGTCCTATGAATCCCTATCACTGGTGCTGGTGTGACCTGCAGTGTTAACAAAGACAGAATAACTTCTGCTCTGGGCTTTTATTCTGCTGCTCCTGAGTTCCTGTGACTTCAAAGGTGTAACAGGGCCCTGTGGAGGAGCTCTTTGCTACTGAAATAGTGCAAATAAAATGGTTACTCGTGTGTGCTAATAGGTTAATTGTCAGTTCTATCTCTTCTCGATTTTCAGCTGCTTTATTCTCTGAAAGGTGATAAAATAAGGCCAGACAAAAATCCAGAGGCATTTTCCTTTCTAAGCCTCCTTTCTCTGGGCTTCTGAAACGTATTTATGCACAGGGCTCCCTCCTAACAAAGGGCTCTTTGAGGGTCCTGTGGTCGTCTAACATTCCCTCCTTTCACATGAAATTAAGGGCTGTGATTTACTGCGGTGACCTGAGTGCCTGAGCGCTCTCATTTACAGCCAGCCTGCCTTTATTTTATTTTTTTTTTTGAGGGGGAGAATGTTTTTTTGTGCCTCTTCTGGGTGCTTTAGTTATGCAAACGTACCACTGGGTATGTTGTTGTTTTTTTTTTCTCCCTCCTAGACGCTGAAGTCTTTTTTTTTTTTTTTTTACTTTTCCTCCCGTGAAGAAAGGGCGCAGATTTATCTTTTTTAATTAGCTGTTCCACAGATTTATTTTAGATTTCCTTAGGGCCAGCTGCTGGTGGAGGGCACGGGGTGGAAGGGCCCAGGCAGTGATGACTGGCACAACCCATGCTCAGCATTCCTGGGAAATAATGATGTTTGTCCCCAGAATTCCGGCTGTGTGTCCCAGCTCCCTTCCCCAGCCTCTTTCTGTTGCCATGGGGAGGATGTCCAGGAGCACAGAGCTGTTTATTGGACCTGGGTGTGCCCAGACAAGGGGATGTGGGGCTCAATTCCCCCCTGGCTGCTTCCCATCCTTCCCCCCCAGCATTCCTGGTGTGCACCTGCTGTCCTTGGCTCCCTGCTGGGATTTTGGCCATATCCTCCTGGGATTTATGGGGGATTTGAGCAGAACATGCTCAGGTTTTTCCTTTGCAGCCAGAGATTTTCTTTATGAAATAACAGATTTTGTTTAGGGTGCTGTTTCATAGGGAATGTTGTTTAAATTAAGGGGCCCGTGCTGTTTTTTATTTGTTGAGCTGAAAGCAAGCCCACAAACCCCCATTATTTTTTCATGAGGACACTGGTTAACCACAGCAGAAACCCTGCAATGCAGATGGTGCCCAAAAGCACCAGGAATAGCACAAGATTTGGCTTATTTTGTAGGGCTGGTAACTAAAACACAGATTGGACCCTGTGGGATTTCTTGCAGAAAAATCTTCTTATAGGTGGATTTGGCAGGAATTTCGTAGCACATCACACAATGTGGGGCTCCTTCCACTCCCATCCCTCCCTCTGCTGCCACCTCCTCCTCTCACAGTGTTTCTCCCAACACTGTTGCTCCTGTGGAAAGCCCAGGAATTTTTTCATTTGAAATATGGGAGGGGAGTTAGGGCTGCACAGCCTTCCCTGCCCCACTGAGGTTTCCCTCCTGGGAGTAGTTCAGGTTGGAAGCACAAGTTGGACTGAACTGGGATTGGGATGTCTCAGGAGGTGTGTGATGGCCACCCCAGGAACTCCAACCCTGTCCTCAGTTATCCACGTTCAGGGGGAACTCTGCTGGAAATGTGCCCCAGGAGGGTTTTTTAAGCACTGGTGGTGACAGGAAAAGGGTTTAATTCACACACTGCTCCCTGCTATGGTCTCTGGAACTCACTCCCTCTCCTGGAGTTTCCTTTTCCCTATTTTTTTCCTTTCCTTCTGGGGGATCTGCCTTTTCCCTGCCGGGCTGTGTGTGCTGGGGAGGGCTGGGCTGGCTCCCAGGGGATGTACCAGAGGGTTCCAGGCAGACCTGCTTTAATGGTGACTGTCTGTTTGGGAGAAATTCCATAGGTGCCTCTCCTGGGAGCTGTTTTATTGCAGAAAGTGTATAAATTCATCTTAGTGAAGGGACTTGCACAGTAAGAAAAGGAAAAAAAAAAAAAAGGAGTGGGGAAGAAGCCACGGATTCCTTTTCTTTCCTTTAATCATGACTGAGATTATATTGGGTTCAGCTCCCAGCCTTGAGTGTGACATTTATTTTCTGGTATTTTATGCTGCCTTTGGCTAGATCAGCTTTAAAATAAAGGCTGGAAATGCAGAGCTTTCTGCAGAACGTGAGGGGGGGGGCAGGACAGAGGGGCTGACTGTGAATGTCTCTCTGGCTTGTTCCTGTTTATTATTCTTGGCATACAGTATCAACTGAAAAGCACTGGAATTGCCCTTGGCAGTGGAATTCTTTTGCTTAGTGGTCTGTGGTGCTGGCCTTTGTTTTAAGAAGGTTTTGCACTCCAGTTTCAGCGAGATGCTCCCCTCAATGTGGCACTGCAGTTTCATTGCTCTGTCATCTTCTGTCTCCTTTTCTTCCTCTTATTTTTATCTGTCCTTGTCTGTCTTGTCCTTCACTTTACCAGAAACAAAACCCCCTTTGTGGCCGTAAACTCAGCGTGCCAAATAGTTTGAATAACTGTAGCACTCCAAGAGTGAATGTAAAACATAAAAGCGCCAGTAAATTCCTTTCAATGCCATCCTATAACAACAAGAATTCCCATTTTAATAACTGGGGCAGTGCAATGGTTGACCTCGTTGTTTGATGCACCCATTAACTTGCTTGGCTCGGTTCAAAGTCTCCTTACATCCCGCGTTTAACTCTGCAGCCGGTAATTTAGTGTTAATGATGCTGCATTCATTAACATCCCAATGAGGCCGCTTTTCTTTTCCACGCTTTTCTTCCCGGGGCAGATTATTCAGTTACCTGAATCCCTGGCTTAATGCAGGCTGGCACTGAGCTGTTTTATTGCCTTTGTTGTGCCCCGGGAAGGGAAGGACACTGAAAGCAAACGGGTTGGTCATTTCTGTGGCTGCAGTTTGTGTTGTCACACAGGTGAATAAATCACTTGAGCTTGGAATATTAAGAATACTGGGTAGTGTAGAAGATTCCATGAGGATTTTGTGTCATTATTTCCAGTTGTATTTCCTGTTGTAAGGTCCTAAATTGTGTTTTTTTCCTTGGTGAGAATCCCCTCCCCTCCCTTCTCTCGTTCATACACTGGTTTGCTTCTTTTAAGGTTGTTGGGTTATTGCTGTGGGATTGTTTTCAGCACTGGAGAGTTAATAAATTGCCCTGCACTACCTTTTCTCCTCAGAGAGGAAAGAGCACAGATCACACAGGGGAGAAAAGGAAGGAACAAAGATAAATGATTTGGCAGATATTTCAAAAAGAAGGCTGGGTTGCAGTGACCAGTTTGGACGTGGGGGCTCACGGCACTGGTGGGTCACAGCGGGGAGATGTGTGGGGAGAAGGACAGCCCAGCTCTGCTGGCAGAGCTCTGCTGGCTGTCAGACACAGCCGTGTGCCTGCTCATACCCTGAGTCCTGCTGGGCCCTGCAGGTCGTTTCCAGGGGCTCTGGTTTGTCCCTGGAACGGTGTTGGGGTGGGGGAACAGTGGGACTGGGCTCCGAGGGCACGGCTTAGGAATTCCCGGGTGGCAAACGTGCTGCACACCAGGGTGGGAGAGAGCGGCTTGTCCTGGGGATCCCAGTGGGTTCTGTTCTCAGGAATTGGGGTCCTGCTGGTGGGGCTGGGCTGGGTGTCCCTGGACACCAGCTGGGCTGGCAGAGCTGGGAAGGCACATGGGATCAGGTGCTGTCTGGCTGCTCCTCCCCGTGTCCCTGGAGATGTGGAGATGTCTGGCTGGCAGCCCGAGCTGGCAGCTCCCTGGGGAGCCCAGAGCAGTGTCTGGAGCACCACAGCCAGGGTTGGGAAGGGGCCCCATTCCCAACAGCAGCTCCAGCTGGTACCACTGCTCAGCCTTCCTTCCCTGGGGCATCTTCCATGGGAGATCTGCAGGAAGGTTTGCAGGGGAAATAACCCCGAGGGCATGGACTGAGAGAGAGCCCCTGCTCGTTCCTGGGCAGTTGTGAGCTGGCAGTCTGCAAATGTGGGGTGAGAATCATGGAATCGTGGAATGGTTTGAGTTGGAAGGGCAGGGACACCTTCCACTATCCCAGGTTGCTCCAGCCTGGCCTTGGAGACTTCCAGGGATGGGGCAGCCACAGCTTCTCTGGGCAACCTGTGCCAGGGCCTCCCCACCCTCCCAGGGAAGAATTCCTTCCCAAGATCCCATCTGACCCTGCCCCCTTGGCAGTGGGAAGCCATTCCCCCTTGTCCTGGCACTCCAGAGCCCTGTCCCAAGTCCCTCTCCATCAGGCATTCATGGGAGCTTTGGTTCCCAGCACCTGGGTAGTGCTCAGGACAGCAGAGAATCAGCCAAAGAAAGCTTCAAAGCTTTCCTTTTCCGTTCCTGTTTTGCCCAAACAAGCACTGTCTGGGAAGTTCTCACTTGCTGGTGACTTTGCTGGTTGTTGCTCCTGTCCTGACACCCCGCAGTGATTTCTGCTCTGCAGGGGATGCCAAGCAGGGCAGGATTTGAGAGGTGCAATCTGGTTTTTGAAGGACCCAGGAATCTGCACTGCTATCACATCTGCTGCTCCCTAAGCTCAGGCCTTGTGTTCTGCCTCAGGGCACGTTTTGAATGCTTTCCCCGTGGGCACAGGAAAGAAAAAGCTTCAAACCCAAAAATATCTCTTGGTAATGATGAGTTAGTGACCGTGTTGTGGTTTTTTTTGGAAGAACTGGGACAGTTTTCTTCTCAGGAAATTAAAAGGCATTTTGTTGGTTTGTGGGGTGGTACAAAGAAATGCTTGAACTCTCTGAGTGGGGTCTGGAGAGTGACTGAAGGGCCTCACCTACATTTCTGACCCCAAAATTTACCAGGCAGATACAGAAGTGAAGGCAGTGCTGCACTCCTGTTGGGTTGGGTTGGTTTTCCCCCTCCCCTTTTTTCTGATATTGCAAATGTCAAACCTGTTGGCAGTGTTTCACAGAGAGCTGCTCTGGCATTATTGGAGTCATCATGCCCAAAATAAGGCCGTGATGCAGAGAGGACTCGCTGAGAGATGAAGTGCCTGTTGCTGGTGAAAGTCAGTGGTGAAAATCACTGTGGCTTCACCTCCTGCTTAGGGAGCTTCTGGTTTGGATATAAACTTTGTATTGGATTGACCCAAGCAGAACAGAAGCAATTTAGGATTAGTGGCCATATTTTTTCTTTCCCATCAAATGGCTCTTGGGTAAGAAATGTTTATTATTTTACCTCTCTGGTCTGCATTGTGTTCCTGCCTCTTGCAGGCTGTACCAGCTGCTCTTTCCTTCTGGGGAGGGGAGGGTCATCTGGCACACGCTGCTGGAATTTCATTGTGGAACACAGAAATACATTGTGGCTCAAAATAAACCCACCAGTGGCTCTTGACACTGGAGGAAAAGCTCTCCAGCCCCACCGTGGTCTTCATTCCAGCAAGGCAAGCAGTTGTTAGTGGCAGGAAAAAATTTATTCCAGAGATTTCTCTTGCTATTTCTGCAGTTGCAGGGCTGTGCAGCTGTGGAGGGGAACTCGAGCACACGCTGGTCAGGGGGCCCATCTGCTTCTAATAAAACACGCAGGGAAAGGCTGCAAAAGGGGCAGTTGTGGGGGGAGGGCTGGGAGCAGAGCCCCAGTTGTCTGCTGGCTCCTTCCCCTCCCTCCCTGCCTTTCTGCACCTTCCTGGAATAGCAAAACACCCTGAGCTGGAAGGGACCCCCAAGGATGAGCCCAGCCCAGCTCTTGGCCCTGCACAGGACACCCCAAACCCCCCCAGGTACCAGGGAGCACCATCCAGGCAGCCAGAGGGGTCTGAGGAGGATGAGACAGACGGTGCTTTTCCCTCTCCCTTTCCTATTTCTCTTGAATGCTGTAGGAAGGCACAGGGAGCAGTCCTGGAACCCAGCAGAGAGGGATCCCTGAGCCCTTCCAGGCTCCTCCAGCACGGGCTCAGTCCTGGTTCTGCAGGGGATACCTGTAGCTTGCTTACCTGCTGCTCAGCTCCTTGAGGAGTTCCGTGTTCCCCTCTCAGCTGAAGTGTCTGCTCCTTCTAATAATCCAGCTCCACCCAGGCACATCAGGTGGGAGTTTTAATGGAACGTTCTTCACCTCTCCAGAAGTTCAGAACTGAAGTGCTGTAATTTCAGGCATTAGGTAACGAGGTTATTTTAGGAAGAATTTGAAACTCTGCTTTGCCTTTCCCAGGAGAGTGCCAGGCTGGAGGCAGCACTGTCCCAGCCATGACTCAAAATCCACATTATGACTGGGATTAATTGTGGTGGAACCAAGCCACGGAGGGGGTCAGAGCTGGTTGAGCCAGGAAGGTTGTGGACCTTGGTCTCTTCACATTTTTCAGGCATTCTGGTGGCAGTGACCATCTCAAACCTGCTGCCTCCAGCGGGAGAAAATGAACATTGCTTTTCCATGACACTGAATTAGCTTTGATGTCAGTCCTTTCTTCCTCATGGAAAATGGGAATGTGGGGCCCTTTCTGCCCTTCCAGGGCCATGAACCTTCTGTTGTCTCCCTGAGTCAAAGCCTTTCGGAATGAGAGTGGAAAATATGCCTGTCCTTGGGTGCAGTGACAGTCCTGGCTGGGTGTGTGCCATGTGTTTGTCCTTGGGCTCCCAGGAGATGGAGCCTTTCAAGTCTTGTTGCCATTCCTGAGCTTTGGCTCCTGCCTGGGAATTGCTGCTGTGCAGGGATTGGGAGCTGAGGCTCCGAGGTGTGACGTGGACACACGAAAATAAAAGGTGCTTTTGGAGAACTGAATTTCTGTGGGGTGATAGAGGGCAGGGCTGGACTCAGGGAATGGTTTGAGCCAGGTGGGTTCTGTGTGTGGCCATGGGAGCAGTGCTGCTGTTGCCAGAGGGATTCATGGCACATCACCTGGGTGTCTCCATGGGAATGTGCTGCAGGAACACCCAGCTGAGCCACCAGCCAAGGGAAGGCAGTGCTGGAGAGCAGGAGCAGCCCTTGGGAAGCTGATGCTGAGGGTTCCCCTCCCAGTGAAGGGTTTGCTCCTTCTGGTGAGCAGGACGTGCAGCTTTGGGTTTGTGAGGCTCAGGAGTGCCCAGGGCATTAACTGCTGGTTGCAGCCTTGGAACTCAATTCCTTCTGCACATGAAATCCAGATTAGCCACAATTAATGATGCTGTGGCTGGAACGGAGCCATTCCTGACAAATCCTGCCTTCCCTCCTTAGATCCCTTAAAGGAGAAGGCAAGCAGAGTTTTCTGACTTTAAAATGTATGAGTTTAGGAGGAAAAACCCCATCCACATGTAATCCTTTCATGTGTAATTCAGGAAATTGGTCCTAGTTTTCATGGCCACTTGCAAAGGATTATTCCATGTACTTGGTGGGCAAGGGAGGAGGGGAGAATGTCTGAATATGTTTTCCTTTTTTTTTTTATCATAAGGAATAGAACTTCTCCATTTTTATGGCCACTGAAGAATGTCAAGGACATTGCTCATCCTGTCAGGACTTTTTTTTTCTACACCCCAGATCTGCTCTTTGTCCTTTCCGGGTTCCCTTGCCCCAGTTTTCTCCAGTGTTGTTTATTTTAAAACAAATAAGTAATTGCATTTACCTTTTACTGTCCATTCCATCAAATAAACTAAGTAGGGGTTTTTATTCCCCTTCATTTCTCTTTTGAAAGAAAATGTTCAGATAATTCCCTTGGTTTCTGCTAAAGGAATTTCTTTGGTCCCTGCTAAAATAATTTCTCTGGTTGCTGCTGAAATAATTCCCAGTGGCCAGGATGAACTGTGCTGCTCTGCTGAGGGGCGAGGGTGCAAGCTGTATTAACCTGAATTTACAACCCAACTGTTCTCAGTTATTCCTCCAGTATTTATTTGCTTGGTTAGTAAACTGAGAAGCCCCAAAACATGTGAGTTGAGATTTTGGACCTTCCTGTGGTGCAGTTATTTATTCCTCTCCTCTCCCATGACTTGCTTTGCTGGATGAATCATTGCTCTGTCTTGGTAGGGCAGGGCTTTTGTAGCCAAGTTTTTTTTGGGGAGGGGGGGTTGGATGAGAAAAGGGCCTTGCAAATAACTGAGGGACTGCAGATATTGAGGAACACACCTTATTCAATTTATTGGAAACTTATTGTTTAATGGAAATTGTTGGAAATGAGGCTCTCCAGTTTTATAGATGCTCTTAATCACATCCAGAACCTTCTACCAAGGCTGCCTGTCCACATATATTGTGGGGAGCCTGACTGCATTTTGCAATGTGTGTTGTCCCAACATAAGTTTTGTGCTCTCCAAGTTCCCTTTTTAAGCCTGAAGTGAGTACAAGGATCAGCTGGCTGGAGTCTGCCCTGTGTGGATGTTTTCTCCTGTTGCTGGTGATTATTTGCAGAGCTGTGGAGCTGGGTGAGGTTGGGAAATGTGGGGCTGGAACAACAAATCCTGGCTCTCCATGGTGGAGATGAAAGGCAGGATATTGTATCTGGGAGATTCAGACACTTGCACATCTCACTGGTCCCTGGGGACTTCTTAAAGTAAAGAGCAATTAATCATAGTAACAACAATTCCACGAGGGGTTTTAGTGGTACAGGAGCTTTTGCTATTTTTAATCCTGGCAATACAGTGACACTTGGGTTTATTCTTCCAGCAGAGCCTCCACATTGATCACTTGGTGTGTGTCTGCTTTTGTTCCAGTTTGAGGACATTTTCGTTCCTCTTGTACTCTCAGAGGACATTTGTCTTACTCCTCCTGCATTTTCTGTTCTGCTGTTATGTGTTCTGTGACAGTGGTGAGGTTATTTCACGCCCTGGAGAGCAGGAGGGAGTGTGGAAGGAAAGGAATTGAGATGAATCCTCGGGTGGCCCAAAGGTCTTTGCCCTCTCAGCTCACTGAGCTCTCCCCTTCCCCTCCTGCTCCTTTCCAGGGTGTAGTTCCTGCACTACAGTTGCAATGCAAACATTGTAAAGAGCAGCAAAATGTGGTAAACCTGATTCCACGAGCCCTGACAGCTGCTGTGTGCGAGGGGGGGTGAAGGAGAAAATAGTTGTGTTAAGAGAAACATTTTCATTGACTGTTGTGGCTTTAAGGCTTAAATAGATCCTCAGGTGTCACAGGAGAATTGTTCTTGCATTGCCTGAAGTTGTTAACATTGGTCAAACGGGGGGTAAAATGAACATCTTTCTTTCTGATCAAGGAAAGGAGCTACATCTGTGTTCAATAATCATCTCTGTATTTGTGATCTTGTAGATCTCTGAGCAAAAGTTATCAGAGAATCTCCTGGGTTGGAAGGGACCCACCAGGACCCTCCAAGTCCAGCTGCTGGCCCTGGCACAGCCCAGCAGTCCCCCCTGGGCCTGAGGGCGTTGTTCAGGACAGAATGAAGGAATTCATATCTACAAGGGAGCTTTAGAAGACAGCTAAATCCTCAGGCTTCACAGAATGTCCCCAGCCATTAGTAAATAGGGGTCAGGTGGAGTCTGTCCCTGGATATACATTATCCTGGGGATTAACCCTGCCTGCTTCTGCTCCCAAAGCTGCTCCTGGCTGCTGCTGGAAAGCAGGTATTGGACCTGGCTCATCCCTGTGGCAGAGCACAGGGGCCACAGTCCCAGAGCAGGGTCCTGTGTGGGAAATGCTCTTTAAATTGTAAACAAAACAGCCCCTCCCCTAAAGAGCTTAACTCCAGTTCCAGGCTGGGTAATCCCTCCTGACAGTTCCTATTTAGGGAACACATCTCAATAAAAAGGTCTGATATTTGAGAGTGCAGAGCAGGACTGAAGCATCTCTGGGCAGGAGGTGTTCAGTGCTCAGTCCTGGGCCACCCTGGACATCTAAATAAGGAGCTGGGGGTTGAGATTTTTCATGGAACCTGAAGGAGAAAAGCTGCTTTAGAGTAACCCTGCCTTTGACTCTTCATTTGGGCCCAAATATTCTGAAAATCGTGGTCACCACTCGAGTGTATTAGCTAATTACATTTAATTATAGTACCAGTAATGTCAAGCTCTTGCCATCAGACTGGGCAGCAATTAGAGCACAACTGGATTTTCAACAGTTACCCCAAGTTAACTCTGCATGTGGGACACAGCTTGTTTTGAAAGCAAATGTTGTATCTCATAAAAGCTCGAGAGTGACTTCTCATTGTCTTTGTTCAGGTGGATTCATCAGCCAGAAAATAAAAATATAAGCTGGTGTCATTCAGAACCCCATGGATCTCCAGTGCAGTAATCAAGTCAGACTGGGTTCTGCTGGTTTTATTACACTGAGGAAATAAAGTTTAGGGAGACACAGCCATTCCTTGGTCAAAAGAAATGAAGGAGGAGGGTAAACAATGACATTACTATGGAAACAAATGCAGCATCCTAGGAAAGATGGGAGTGTGCAGGGAATAGCAGAGCCTGCTTCAGAGAGAAGGGGCTGCTGTTGTGTGGAGTGAGCAGAACTGGAGACAGGCACTGAACTTCCCAGGCCAAAGTGTTCTGATGTTTCCCTCCTGAGAGGGGAAGTCCTGGAGGAGACTGAGACAGCAGAGCATGGGAGTGAGCTGAGAGCAGGGCTGGGAGGAGAGAGAAGGGATGGATCTGTGTGTGTGGCTTGACCAGGCTGACTTTGCCTCCCTGGGATTATGGATTTGTTGCTTACATTTTGCTCACGAAGTTTGGTGGGGTTGCAGTGAGTTTAGCACAGATCAGGAAGCCTGGGTGGGTTTAAGGCAGGGCTGCTCTTGGTCATATTGGACATTGGTGTGCCTTGGGCTGTGCTCTCACCATTTACAGCCTTGACCTCCCACTTCCCTTCCCTTCCAAACTGCTGCAGTGGAGAGTCCCTGGTTTGGGGTGATTTGATGTGTGCAGGGTGAGTTAGAGATGCTGAACCTGCCACTGCCCCGAGTTCAGTCCCTGGAACACCCCGAGAGCCCAGTGCACTGAGGGGGTGGAAATCAGAGCAGGAACAAAGGGAACAGCTCCTGTATTTGTGCCCAGTGTGCTCAGATCTGTGCAGAGCACAGCAGGGTCAGAAGGTGAATCTGTGTGTGTGACTTCTGTATTTTGGTTTTTTATTTGGGTTTTTTAGAGACATGGCACAAGAGCAGTGTCACACGAAGCACCCAGCAGCAGCAGCAGGGCTCCAGTTCCCTGTTATTCTAGTTTTTCCCTATATCCTGTGTTTTACTGCACAGGGAGAGGTGTGAAAATCAGTTTGTGCTTAGAGTGCCCTGGAGGTTTTCTCTTGGTGCTTACATGGAATAAATGACTGCAAGTCTTGGAGCAAGTTATTGCAAGGAGTGACCAGGAGGGGCTTGGTCTTGAACTCTGACAGTTCTCCTGATTTTTGAAGCACAAATGTTCAGCTAAAACGTCCTTTGTCTGACTTGCATGACTTCTGAGCTGCAGAGATTGAGTTTCCTGGGTTTCCAGGAGGTTTCCCAAAGGATAGCAGATGAAACATTTTCCTGCCTTGTGGCAATTTGGTGCCTGTTTCTCCTGCCAGTCCCAGCTGATGCTGGGAGGATACACTGCCTTTGAGTGGGTTCAGATTCCTTTTGTTTCTGCCCTGGGATCTCCCCTTTCTGGGCTCCTTGGCTGTCAGTGATGTCTGAATTTGAGGTTGTGTGAACTGTTCCTCTGCTCTGCACTGCAGTGCCTGAACGAGGGGGGCACTGATTTACTGCCTGGACTTGACATGAGTCTGACACCCAGTAGTTAAAGCAGTGGTGCAGCAGCAGAGGAGGCAGCAAACAAGCTCATTTCCCTCTTGCCTGAAGGGATTTTTTGTTCCTGTGCTTGTTGAGCAAATAGGGCACTGTATTAGCATGTTATTCTTCCCAGTCCTTGGGCTTCTGTTTGCATTCTATTAATGCTTTGGTTTTTATTCAGTGGAAAGCTGCATTAATGATGCTGACAGTCCTAATGACCTGCTGGAATTCTGGAGGTTCCAGCAGCGTGGTGGTTGCAAAAGGTCTTCCAGTTAATATCCTGCTTTAAATGTTATCACAGCCTACCCACAAATTACAGTGGTATTTCCAGAGGCACTGATGTGTTCAGGAAGTTCACCAAATTCCCAGAAACGTCCAATAGTCTGCCCTGTGACAGTGCTTTGTCCATGGGGTATGAGTGGCTGAGGTGGTTTTGTTCACCATCATGGAAGGCTTGTACAAAAAATTATAAGAATTATAAATACTGACATGTTTTCTTGTTCTTTTGCTTCCTTATGCCTTCTACTCTTCCCATGTGATTTTATACAGTTAAAGAACCTTCCCATGTGATTTTATACAGTTAAAGAACCTTCCCATGTGATTTTATACAGTTAAAGAACCTTCCCATGTGATTTTATACAGTTAAAGAACCTTCCCATGTGATTTTATACAGTGAAAGAACCTTCCCATGTTTTTAATGTCATTTAATTTTTTAGTTAAATTTCTTTTTCACCTAATATAGCAAGGAAAAATGGGACTGTTTAATCTTGGAATATTAAGCTGTAAGGCAGCGTTGATAATCCCTGTTTATTATCAGTCTAAGTCTATGATTTTTAGCTCTTCCCAAGCTATATAGTGATATTCAGCTATCACAGGATTCCCAGGGCCCACTAGGTATGAAAGATTAATAGACACATTAAATGAACTATTGATTCCTGGCACTTTGCACTTGGCAGATGATGGCTCCAGATATGAATTTAAACTATTAAAATATGTAGTGCTCTCTCTGAAGTGTTTGTGAGCCACAGCTCAGGAGAGGCAGAAAGGCTCTGAATGCAGGAGGAATATTTAAGGACTTGGGTTTCCAAGTGTGAAATCCTTTCCCAGACAAAACTGGTATAAACTCGTGTAGGAATTCTTCAAGGTGCCTTGGATTTGGATGTTTGTAAGACATCCAGAAACCCCAGATCCTGGTGTTTGAGTGCAGAGCTCCTGCCTCCAACCTCGGCTGGGGGGCCTCGAAGGCACACTTAGAAGCAGCATCCAAAAGTGAAGGGCCTTTGGATGTTTTCTTGCCTTTGAACAGTTGTGATTCTCTGTCTCCTCAACACTTGGGTTGCTTCTGCCTTCCCCTGAGCTGCCAGGGGCAGATGATGGATGAGCACAGCACAGCAGGGCTCCTGTTCCCCTGGGATTCCGGATCCCTGGCAGTGTCCCTGTGCTGCCCAGGGCAGAGCAGTGATTAGGACATGACCCTTGGCATGCTGGGGCAACCACTTCTCTCGTTAATTTTGAGCAGAAATAGCGAGATGTAAGAAAAATGTATAGTCCCTGGTGGCAAAGATGTGACAGAACCAGAGCAGGGCAGGGTGGAGGGACCTGGAGAGGTCACCTGGGTGAACTTTGGAGCTGGGAGCCACAGCAGGATTATTGATGAGGGCTGTGTTGTCCCTGTCACCTTCATCCAAGTGCTTTGGGAAGAGGGATGACCTTGAGCAGAAGTTGCCAAACTGGGAGCAGGAGAAACCAAGCCCTGTTCCCACTACAGCCTGTAACTTTCATGCATTTACATCTGATGATGATTCACAAACAAGCAATTAGGAATTTGAGAGCTTTGCTTCTGCCTGATTTGACCTCTTTGGAAACTGAGAGAAGAGAAAAAAACTACATTCCATGTTTTCTTCTTCCTTTTAACTGAAGTACAAGAGAAGGCTTTATTTTCCTCCTGAGACATTCCTGTGTGAATTAGCAAAGGGAGAAACTGTTCTAAAATACAGAATGAATGAGCCAGACCTGGAATGTGCCTTCCTGGAGTGAATCAGGTGACTGCAGTTTTGTGGGTGTTACACTGGAGTTAATGATTTCTATGAAGTAAATACTGAATTTTGAGCTTTTCAGCCAGTTCAGCTTTTTAACCATTGCTAAAAATACGTCCCCAAAACTACATCACCGAGGTTGGGAAAGAGTTACTTTCAATACTTTGCATCAAAGCTTATGCTAAGGATGAGGTGCTAAGGTTAAATGATGGACTGTGGGGGGAATGGAGCTTGCAGGGGGTAGGGATTGCTTCCTTTGGGGAAGGACAGGGACCTTCCAGGAGCCTGGGCTTTCATGGGGGTGGAGCTGCTCCTGCCTCGCAAGTGGAGCAATAGTTCTGTCCCCCCCAAAGGCAGAGTGTGTGTGCTGCTCACGGGCTGCCAAGAGAAACTGGCTGCAGCAAGATTAGTCTTGAATCAGGAGCTTTAGCAAATCCTGTTTTTCTCATCTTCTCTGGGTCCTTAGTGCAGTGTCACCCAAATTTCTTTTTTGGCAGAACGTCGCGGCTTCCATAGTTTTTAATTAAAATTGTCCCTACCCTGATTTAATGGCTCCATAAAGCATCTTGGCTTACTCTGCCTCAGGTAAATGAAAATATTTGCTGTGGCAAATAGGACTATTAGTTTTATGATCCGTAGCAGTAAAAAGCTTTTATCAGGAATGTCGTCAGAAGAGGCATAAAAACCGTGTTCCGTGTGAAACCACTGGTACGTCTGAGGAGTTGTGCTTTGGTTCCTGAGTGTCTGTAGGAGAAGGTGTTAGCAGCATTTAAATAGCTGCAGGCACTCCCAGGATGGCAGAGGGACTGCTGGACATGGTTTTGGGGCAGGAGGGAGCGTTTGGCAGCGGGGTGAGTGAGGAGCATCCTCCCACATCCAGGTCAGCCCGGGCTGTGCTGGGGGGTTTGGTTGCAGCTGCTTCCCCTGCAAACGGAGCTCTGCTCACATCTCTCTCTTTGTGCTGAGCTGCTGTTTGCTGCCTCCCCGAATCCTTCTGATCTGATATTCCCCAAAGGTACCAGCCGTCCCCTCCTCCAATTCCTGGCAGATTTAGGGAGTGGTTCCCATGGCGACGGGGGAGGAATTGGATCTGCAGCCCAGCTGGGATCAATCCCAGCTGCCTCCTCCTCCTCCTCCTGAGCAGTCAGCGTATTTTTAATAAAGTGACCGTGTACAGGAGGCATGTCTTTGTCTTGTTAAGCCTTTGTTGTGTATTAAATCCTGAGGGCTTTCACCATAATCTGCTGGGCTCACAAGCTTTACAAATCCTGCCCTTACTCGGAGAGCTGGGGGCATTAGACCCAGCAGAGATTTTTTTTTCCCCGATGATTTTTATTTCTGCAATTTAGCTGAGTCGGAGAACTGTTGCTAGAAATGAATGAAAATAAAGGTACAGTCTTTAGCAAGGGAACACAGGGAATATTTACAGCTGATTTCATCCCTGTTGTGCTTTATTTTATGCTGTGTTTTCCCTAAGCCTCACCTGCACGTTGTGGTGATGCACCCTTGCAGGGTTACTGTGACAGGAGTGACACGAGGACAGGGATTGCTGCCATGGCAGGGGCTCTGCTGCCTCCCAGGCAAATATATCCCAGTTCCCTGTGTTCCAGACCAGGAGTGGTGCCTGTCAGAGAGAGCCCTGAGAACCAGGGGGTTGGGTATTAACGGGGCTCCAAAGGTGAGCAGAGAGCTGAGGTGCTCTTGGCAGAGAGAACTGGCTGGGAAGGGTCTGACGTGGCCCCCAGTGCTGGAGTGAGATGGGACCATTCCTGCTGGGCAGCCAAGGATTTAGATCCTTTTTGAGTTCCAAGGCTCAGATTGGGACCTTGTGAGGGTCAGTGCTGAAGGGATGGCAGGCTGGAAAGCAGGGATGTTTTGTGGGAAGGGAAGGATGGGGGGGATGAGCTCTCATTTATCCATGGACACAACCCCACGGTAGATTTGCATTGCTGCAGATTTGTCCTGAGTGTATTGAGTGTTCCAAGACATTCCCTTTGCATGGACACAGGCAGATGTTCTAGACTGGGAGTGTGGCTGCAGGTCACTCACACTCTGCTTCCCTGGAGTCCCTGTGAGTTTGGGCAGACAGGGAGCCAACACCCAGCACTGAACCCCCTTCCCTCTGCTGCAAGTGGCACCTTATTTACCCCCCAGGTAAACCCTGCTGTGTTAGGCTCAGCCTTAGCCCAGTAGGGTACAGCCTCCCTGCCTATTACCCAAATCAGGGCCTAATTTGAGCTTGTTTCTTTTGTTGAAATGCAAAACTAATTATATTTAACTACAGATGAACAGGAAGTTGCATTAGCAATTTTATTTTTTTTTTTTCAAATCAATGGGGAATTATTCAGCATTATTTGGGGGCTGGGGAACTTTGTAACCAGATAAAAGATATGGGGGAGGGCAGAGCTATAAAAAGTGTTATTGTGTGATTATGAAGAGGCCTTTTAATGCAGTTATTATGTGATGCTAAAAAGGCCTTTATTGCTTGAAGTTGGAAGTGGAATACAAATGGGCTCCCAGTGTCTATTAAATGAAGAGTGGAAAAAATAGTCTCCGTTTGCCTGAACTGCAAAGCAAAAATACCGATTAAATAGTGATTAAAACCCGTGGCAGGGCTGGGTCTGTTGGTTTGGTCACACACTGAGCAGGAAGGTTTAGCGAGCAGGGAGCAGTTGGTGTGATTGCAGGCACAGCTCGTGGTTCTGATGGGCTGTTTCTCCAGGTTATGGTGTCAGCAAAGCGAGGGCTGGCTGAGGCAGTCAGGGCTGGATTCCCCTGCTGTCAGGTGAGCTCGGTGGGAGTCACTCAGAGGAACATTGCTCAGATTGTAGCTGGCTTCCACAGGTTACCTTCAGTGTCCCCTGGGCTCTTTGGTGCCCATTTTCATCTCCAGGGATCTGGCCATTTGTAGGACAAAGCCTGAACGCTGTTGGCAGACGCTGTGAGGACAAAACCCAGGGCTGGAGCAGCCCCACAGCCTGTCCAGTCTCCTGCCCAGACCCACCGTCAGAAGACACAAAAGGCTAAAAAAAGCCAGGTAGAATTTTGTTCCTTGACATCTCTGGCAGAGTGGAAATGTTGAGGGTTTCTGGAGTGTGTTTTGTGCCTTTAATAAGTACCCTTGGTGTGTTTCTGCACAGATGAGCCCTGGGAATTTCCTCTCCCGGTGGAAACTGGAGTAAAATAGCACTTGAAACAGCAGTTAGGTTTTGATCTACCTTGGGGTACTTGAGCATCTTGTTCCTGGATTAAATTAAAGAAGCTGAAGTGTGGTGTGAAGCAGGTTTGTTAATACTGCCTCTCTGGTTCCTGCTGCTCACCAGGTCACTGTTTCTGTCCCTTGGCAGTTTCTGGGTTTGAAAAGTGCTTTTCTGGAGTCAGTAATAACTGACTAGGGAGGTTTCCCCTGTGCCTCCCTCCCCCTGTGCTGACGTGCAGGGGGATTGGTGGTGAAGGAATTGCTGCCCCTCTGTACAACCTTTGCAGAAATGCTGTTTCTTAGGCCAGTAATGATGAGATTTAATGATAACTTTGCTGCTGGTGGAGCAGAGGGAGCAGTGACTGAGTGAGGCATAACCAGGGATGTCCTTCCTTTGCTCCTTTCTAAGACTCCAAAGAGTTTTACCTTCCTGTGTCCCAGGGGTGGTTTCCAGGTTTCATTCTCCTGAAACTCTTAAATGCACAGAAGGAGCTGAGCCCTTGGAAAAAAAAAAGTGAAAGTGTTGAGAGCTGAGTGTTGCCTGGGCTCAGATCTCTTGCCTGGCCCTTTTGGCTGTCATTACAGTGAGATATTCCCAGGTTGTGTGGTTTCCTCCCATTCTTTGCATCTGCTGTGGCACAGACATGCATAAAAAAAGATGTGAGGTAGAGCCCAGATGCCAAATTTGGGGGTGATGAAAAGTTCAGTGCTTTACACAGAGCCTCTTTTCTCCTTTCTAGCTGTAACAGAAAGCACCTGAGAATGGAATGAAAGGCATTAATAACCCCAGCCTGTGCCACTGCCTTCCCAGCAGGCAGCGACTCTCACAAGTGCAGAAGAGGGCCAGTGGTGTGTTTATACAGTGTAGGGTGGCAAAAAAAAAGAAGAGGGGGGAATGAATTTATATTAGATCTCAATTAGCTCAAAGCCATTTTACCAGCACCCCGTGGTCTGATAGCAGTGCTTGCCTGAGGAGAAAGCAAGCTCTGCTGGCTGGGCTGAGAGCCCTTCCTTGGGCTGGGCTGGCAGTTCTGTGGGGAATTCAATCCCAACATTGTTGTGGTCCAGCTGCAGGGCTCAGAAGGGTGTCTTGGGCAGGTCAGGAGGGGCTGGAATGAGCCCCTTGCTGTTCCTCAGGGCATCCAGAGGTACTTGAATGTCCCCCTCTGGCAGGCTCTGGGCTGGGCAGACCTGTGAACGTGGCCAGCCCTGGAGCACACAGTGCTCCCAGCTCTGCTGTCAGCTGAGTCTGGGCTGGGTTGGTTCTGTTCAGTGCTGTAGCCCAGCCTATTGGGCTGGAACACCAGCACTTATCAGCACAGCCTGCTGAAATCCAGGGAGAGCAAAGCCAGAGATGTGGCCCGGACCTTGCCCCAGGACTGTCCTTTGCAGGGCTCCACTGGCTGCCATGAATTGCTTCCCATTTCCCTGTGAGCAGAAGTGCTGTGTCACAGTGGCTGTTGGCTGCAGGAATGTGCTCAGCCCATCCTAATGCTTCTGTCCTTCTTTACTGAGGGCAGGCAGTGCTCCTTCAGCTGTGTGTGGCTGCAGCCTTAATGCCTAACCCCCCCTATCCATATGTTTCCCGAGTATTTTAAGGAATGTTGCCATTGGCACACACAGTCAGGTTTTAATTTCTCAAGCAACGCATGTTCCTTGAAAATCCAGGTGTGTTTGGCAGCTAAAATAACACCTCTGTGGTCTGGAGGTAAAATGAGCTGCTCTGGGAGAGGGATTTTCATGCACTACAGCGTGAAAACACCGGGAGGGGGTTTTTGAAAGAAAACCTATTCATTTTGGTGTCCTCAAATTCAACTTGACCTGGGCTTGTTAGGCCACAGATCTGCCGTGGAATTAAGCTATAGCTGGAGGAAAGCCAGAATCCAATTACATTTTCTGCCTAATGGGTCATAATTTATGCAATGAAGAAGGCAGGGATGTTGCTGGGGGAAAAGGGCACTGGACATGCGTGGATGTGCACTGGGCAGGGCTGGGTGTGAATGGACATGGAAAGGGGAACCTGTGCTGGACGTGGAAAGGGGAACCTGTGCTGGACGTGGAAAGGGGGACCTGTGCTGGACATGGAAAGGGGGACCTGTGCTGGACATGGAAAGGGGGACCTGTGCTGTCCTTTCTCACCTGTTTAGTACCAGTGTAATTCAGATCAGAAAATGAGTGTTATACTGGACTCTGCTGAATAAAGGAGCTGTAGGGGTTGGAAGGCCAGCAAAGCTTTGTTGCTGAAGACCACTCCTGTTGTTTAACCACCCCCTGTGTGCTCTTCTCTTTCCCAGCCTCTCTACAAGTGGACATCGTTCCGAGTCAGGGGGAGATCAGCGTTGGAGAATCCAAGTTCTTCTTATGTCAAGGTGAGTGCTGGCCTCAGGCATAACCCGTGTCTGGGTGGGTTTGGTTTGGTGCTGGCAGCTCTTTGGAAGCAGGACTGTGCTCTGAGGGGTGAGATTTGCTGTAGCAGGACTCGCAAGGCCGAGGAGCGCAGGGTTGGGCTCAGTGTGGTGTTGTTTTCTCCCCTGTCCCCCCCAGTGGCAGGGGAGGCCAAGCACAAGGACATCTCGTGGTTCTCCCCGAACGGGGAGAGGCTGACGCCGAACCAGCAGCGCATCTCGGTGGTGCGGAACGATGACTTCTCCTCCACCCTCACCATCTACAACGCCAACATCGACGACGCCGGCATCTACAAGTGCGTGGTCAGCAGCGCCGACGAGGGCGACTCCGAGGCCACCGTCAACGTCAAGATCTTCCGTAAGGCCGCGGCCCCGGGGCCCCTTCTTGGGGCAGCAGCAGGGGGGCAAGGCTTGTGCCTCCCTGGAAAAGGCTGGGCTTAAAGGGGGGGAAGGAGGGTGAAAAGAAAGGGGCTGTGGAGAAGGTGCAGCCTCCTCCTCCTCCTCCCTGGGTTTTGGGGGTTAATGGGGACTGGACCTGTGGTCTGCTCACCGGCACATCTGTGCTGAAATCCTTCAGAAAGGCAGGACTGGGATTTCTTCAGAGGGCAAGGGGTGGAAGGAGAAGGTTCTGGCTCTTCCTGAGTGTCCAGGAGGAGTAACCAGAGGGAGCAGCTGTTGTGGGTGACAGACATGCTGTGGGGCTGCTCTGGTGTTGAGTGAAGGGGCCCACACTCACCAGGTTTATAATAAGCCATCAGCATGTTGGCCAGCAGAGCCACAAGAGCAGCTTCTCCCCTTCCTGCTGGGAAGCTGAGCAGTTCCAAGGTCACAGTTTGCAGTGTGGGTTATTTAGGGAATGGATTTGGCCCACTGATATTCCTGGGGGACAGGGCTGGAGAATGGGGCAGTGCATTCAATCAGACACACCTTTATCCTCCCCTTGGCAACAAGATGATTTCCAGGGGGTTTGGGGCCCTCTGGGGTTTCTTTGCTTCCCTCAGGTTTGAGTCAGGAGCACAGCTTGAGGTGGGAAAGCTGCAGTGACTCTCTCCTTCCCTTGCTTTCAGAAAAGCTGATGTTCAAGAACGCTCCCACCCCCCAGGAATTCAAGGAAGGGGACGATGCTGTGATCGTGTGTGACGTGGTCAGCTCGCTGCCTCCCACCATCATCTGGAAGCACAAAGGCAGGGATGTCATCCTAAAAAAAGATGGTAAGGTCTTGGTGCTCGTCCGTTCAGGGCTCCAGTGTCCATCTCCCATCAGCTCAGATCAGGCTCACACACAAAATGGATGGTGGGCACCAGGGAAGGGGGAGCAGTTTGTACCTGGCACTGGGTCACAGGGTGTGAGTTCAGTTGGTCAGGGTGCTGTGGTTTGGCAGTGGCAGGGCAGCAATGTTCCCACAGAAATGACCATCAGGCTCTGACACTGGAATAAGCAAAGAATGCTAAAGAGAAAACAATCAGATAGAAGAAGTGCCATCAGACGGAAAAGCTGGATGTTGTGACACTCTCCAGCCTTCCTGAGGAAAAGGGCTAAAAGCTCCTTGCAGGAACCTTTCCCTTTCTTCCACAAAGCTGCAGCCAGCCATGCCCAGAGGGGCCTCCAAAGCCCTGATTCCAGCTGTGCCTCAGCTGGTTTGTCACACCTACCTGCTGCAGGCACACAGGTAGGAGGGCAGTAAAGCCTTCAGCATATTGCCTGCTCTGCTGAAATGTAGATGTGTTCCTGTGGGTTATCCCTGAGTGCTTACACTGCCCAGCACCAGCCCTTGGCTGCTCTCCACAGCCGGGTTCCTTCCTTGGCCACGTCAGACCCAGCTGCAGCAGCATCTCCCTTTGGTGGTGGGAAGGGCAGTTCCACTCCACCAATCCTTGTCTCAACCCAGAAGGGGCCCAGAGAGGAGCAGAAGCTGCAGAGAGCTGCCCTGAGGCCCCCTGGGTGAGCCTCCCTTCTGTCTTTGCAGTGCGGTTCATAGTCCTGTCCAACAACTACCTGCAGATCCGGGGCATCAAGAAGACGGACGAGGGGACGTACAGGTGTGAGGGGAGGATCTTGGCTCGGGGGGAGATCAACTTCAAGGACATCCAGGTCATTGTGAATGGTGAGAGCTCAGAGTAAGGCTGGTGCAGAGCAGGGGGTGAGAACCTCACTGTGGGAGTTCTCATCTGATGGAAACCCAACTGAAATGTCCCGTGACTGAGAGTGAGGAATTGAGCCTGGTGGGACTCACAAGTGCTTTTGTCCACCACAATGATTTTCTTTTTGTGCCTCTCCCCACCGCCTGCCCTTTGTTCCCTGTGCTGGTTGCTTTGGAGAGCTCGTGCAGCAAACCTGTTGATTGAAACCTGCAGGGGATGGTGGAAGGGTTTGAGTAACTGGTGACATCTGTGGTTATTGCAGAGATGCACAAGGAGCCTCCTGAGGCTCCCTCTTGCTCAGCCTTCTGTCCTTTCTAACTCAGCTGTGGATTTCTTCTCTTCCAGTACCTCCTTCTGTGCGTGCCAGGCAGAGCACTATGAATGCCACTGCCAACCTCAGCCAGTCTGTCACCTTGGCATGTGATGCTGATGGTTTTCCTGAGCCAACCGTGACGTGGACAAAGTAAGATGCTGTGTGCAGTGTCCTGGGGAGGTGTGTGTGAGCAGGGGTGATTCCCCAAGGCCTGGAAAACCGGGCTGGAGGGGAAAAACCATCTTAACTGGAATGAAATGAATGGATTTGATTCACAAGAGAAAGGGTGGACTCATGATGGAACTGAAGTTGGATTCTGCTGTGGGTTAAACCCTGGTGGGCAGCCGAGTCCCACACAGCCCACTTGGGGGGAGTGGGATGGGGAGGAGAATCAGAAGGGTAAAAAACCTTGTTGCTTGAGATAAAGGCAGTCTAACAGATAAAGCAAAAGCTGTGCATGCCAGCAAAGCAAACCAAGGGATTCCTGCAGTGCTTGCCCCTGGCAGGCCCTTGCTCAGCCAGGTCAGCTGCTTTGGCCGTGTCCCCTCCCAGCCTTGCATGGCAGTGCCAGGCAGTGCTGCACACCTGAGGAACACTGTCCTTGGGGTTGTGGAGCCTCTGACTGCTGCTGCCCATCACATCCACATGCTTTGTGTCCCCAGGGATGGAGAGCCCGTGGAGGAGGCTGATGATGAGGAGAAATACAGCTTCAACTACGACGGCTCGGAGCTGGTCATCAGGCAGGTGGACAAGAGCGACGAGGCCGAGTACATCTGCATCGCTGAGAACAAGGCAGGGGAGGCAGATGCCACCATCCACCTCAAAGTCTTCGGTAGGAATGCTCTTCCCATCCCCCTCCCACTCCAGGCCGTGTTGGCAGCTCACCAGTGCAAGCTGGAAGTAACCTACTTATCCCAGTTAATGCCTGGCAGGGCTTATCCAGAGCTGCTGCTTCCCCAAGGAATGCTGTGCTCCTCTGCCATCGTGTGTGTGTGTATGAAACACAGCCCAGCTCCATCCTGCTTCCCCTCTGAGGAGAGAAATCCAGCCCTGGGCAGGGGGGCTGTGATGAGGCTCACATGCTACCTGAAATATCTTCCAGGCCCAGAGGGCTGAATCCTGATCCACCCAAAGCTGCTTTAGCACCTCAGTAGGAATTGCTCTAACCTGGACAGGGAGGTGAACTCCACCCCACCACTGTGTGAGTGACCTCAAGCTTGCAGGGATGAATCAGCAGCTTTCCTGCCTTCTATGAATCTGGGAGTGTTAAGGAATATAATTCTTCCTGTCCCATATGCAGCCACTCAACAAAGCTGCTTATCAAAAGGCTGATTTGGGGCAGAGAAAGTAGACAGGGAGGTGGAAGATTCAGCTGGTAATCCCAGGGACTGATCACTTGTACACTGTTAAATGGGTTCTACTTCACATACACCCTCTCCTAGTCCTCTCTTACAAGCCTCAGCTGGAAGCATGAATAGAAGAGGTTATAGTTCTGCCAGGAGGTGCCTCTTCTCCAGCACCACTCTGCTCCTTCCCTGCATGGCAGTGAGCTTGTCACCATTCCAAAGCCTTTTCCCCCAGTGCTACCTGTCCCAAATGTTGCTGTTGGCAGATGAGCTTCATCCCAAGCCCCAACCTGAATCAGGGTTGCTTTTTCTTCCCAGCAAAACCCAAAATCACCTATGTGGAAAACAAAACAGCCATGGAGCTGGAGGATCAGATCACCCTGACCTGCGAGGCCTCTGGGGACCCCATCCCTTCCATCACCTGGAGAACCTCCACCCGCAACATCAGCAACGAGGAGAAGGTACAGCCCTTCCCAGAGCCTTGGGATCTGCCTGGGGGATCAGCACAGCCCCTGCCTGCCTGCCCTGCTGCCCTGGGCTGCATGAGCTGCACGGGGATGCACGTGGGAGTCCCGGGGGTTCCCTCTCTGGGGAGCACACCCTGTCTGCCCAGGGCTCAGCTCCAGCCCTGCAGCAGGGCCACAGGGGTCCTTTTGGAAAGAGCCACCTCTGTCTGTAAGAACTGAGGATATGCTTTGGAATTCCTGCTGGATCACTCGGGGTTGGATTAACCTGAAGAGCAGTGCAGTCTAAACCCTCTCCAGAGGAGTTTCCAGAGGGACCTACAGTTGCAGGAAGGTTGTGAAAGGGTTTTTCCATCCTGTGTCCCAGCTGGGAATGAGCACCCTGATGGCAGCACTGTCAGTGACTGGGAGGGTGGCAGGGCTGAGCTGTGGGGTCCCCTCTCAGAGGTACAGTGGACCAAAATGAGCCTGTTCATTCCTTCTTGCCCTTCCCTGTTGTACTCTGGTACTGCACATTCCTGAAGCACAAAAGCCTGGCTGCCTTTGTGCTCACCTGTTTTGTTGATCACATCAATGCCATTTTGTTCTTTAAAGGCAAAAATAATTAGCAGTTTTTCTTTTAGAGGAGAGTGCTGGTGTTGTTACTGGCTACAATTCCTTCAATTAGACAAGATGAGGATGTGCTGCTTTACTGTAGATGTTTCATAATAGTTGCATAAGTGATCAGCAGGCATAATTTGGAGCTAAAGAAAGCCTAGATAAAAGCTGGAGTGAGGAGTTGTTGCTTATTAATAATCTTCTAATAACAGGATGCTTCAGGGCTCAGCTGCCTTGGCCATGCCAGGGGTTCTGGCTCAGTGTGAAGGCAGCAGGGGACAGACTGTGAAAGTCTGGGAGCAACAGAGGTGTCCACTGTCAGTTGTCCCCACAGCTGCCATCCTGCACTGGAGCTCCTAAATGAGCTTTTTTTAATTGCCCCCATGATGTCAGCTCTCCCCCACGCTGTTCATGTGTAACTTATTAATCAGAGTGCCAAAGTTTTCCAGCTTCAGTTCTTTCTCAGCATCTTTGGGGTGGGAGGGCTGCTGTGAATCCCTGCAATGTTCACAGAGGGTTCCAGTGCCCTCAGAAGCTGTTGGCTTGTCCCTGCAGTGCGACTGGGGCACCTGTTTGGACAGGAGGAGGTTATTTATTCGTGGTCTTGTCTCTGTCCAGGAGGGTCCTGGGAGGAGCCCGGGGCTCCAGAGCTGCTGGCTCTGCAGTTTGGGTCACAGCCATGGGAAGAGCTTTGTCAGGGAGGAGAATATAAAAACTAAAGCCTGCCTGTTTGCAGAGCCCCCTCTGTCCAGCCCAGTTAAACCCTCCAGATCTCAGTGGCAAAACTGCTAACTCATTTTTGCTGATTTTTGAGACTCATATATCCTGCTTGATGCTGTGGCTGAGCAACAGTACAGAAAATGGTGATTCTCTGATACTTTCTTATACAGGCAGGGGGAAAATCCAAGGTTTGAGGTGCAGCCATGTGTCTCGTGTTCAGACCTTCAGGGCAAACACATTTTGATCACATTCCATGCACTTTCTAGGCTGGGTCATTTTATTTTGTGTGTGTGTGTTTTGGTTTGGTTTGTCTTACACTTTTCCCATTCTCTCTCTTGTGCTGGAGGTTTAGGTGGATGGTACAAACATCCAGGAAATCCTCAGGTCAGAACAGCTCTGGTTACCATTCTACTCCATGTACAACCAAATTCATACATTCAGGTTACTCTGCCCTTGCTGTCTCTGGGACAGCACAGGGAAATGGATGGTCTTTGATGCAGCACAAACAATACTATTTTTAGGATTATGAAGCCCTACTTCTGAATATTCTTCAGGTACTTGGATGCTTCTGTCTTGCTTCATCTTGTTTACTTTTGTAATCATACTTCAGTCTAGATTTTTAGAGGTGCCTTAACTCCCATTAACGTTCTGTACTTCAGAAAAAAACCTTCCCAAAACCCCAAATAAGCAAGAAAACCACCCTTTGTGGCTCCTGCTCTGCAGAGAGCACAGAGCAAATAATGACAACAATGATGAAATTAATTAAAAATTTGCTTACCTGGGGTTTACTTTGGTTGTGAAGGTAGGAACATGCTGCTTAGGAGGAATGTTTGCCTTGTCAGTGTGGGATTGCTGTCTGTCCCTCTGCAGAGCAGAGGCCTGGGAAGGCAGCAGCAGGATGGTTTGGAGGGGTTTGCCTCCTCTCCCCTTCAGTGCCTGTGCAGGCAGCAGGAATTGGGAGGGATCCCAGGGGAAAACTGCTCAGCTCCCTCCTCACCTTCAGTGCTTCCCAGCCCCTTGAAGAGCCACGCTTCTCTCACTGCTCTGGCACAAAACTTAACTGTGCTTAGGAAATGAGTCTCGATGTGCTGTAAGTGGTGCAACAAGTTTTACAGTTTCAGTGCAGACTGTCAGATTTTTGGCTGACACAGTCTCTGGCTGCACACACTCCCATGGAGCAGTTGTGGAGCCAGTCCTGGGGTTCTTACCCAGCAGTGCAGCTCAGTGGGTGGGCATGGGAGGGGAGCAGGCGAGGGGACACACAGGCTGTTATCCTGTGGCCAGGGCTGACAGGAGGGGGGTCTGCAGCTCAGGATCTCATTCCCTTGCACAGCTCACACCAGGTCAAATGACCAGTGCAGTAATTAAAAAAAAATAAAAACTAAAAGGCAAATTTAGTGACCTGGAGGAGAGTCAGGTACTCTGATGGTGCAGGTGAGTGTTGCTGCAACACCCTCAGCAAAGGGATGCAGAACACTTAACATTCCAAATTTAACTTAATGGAAGCCTAATTTCCTGATTGTATTTTGTTTTTTTTTTTTTTCCTCCTGAGTGGGCAATATACCTCGAATACAACTCCCTGTCTTAAATTTGTGTTGTGCTCTGCATCTTAGGAGATGTACATGGGACTATCTTTGGATTTAATGATCCGGGGAGAGAATTACATTGGCAGTTCCCAGGAACTCCTTTGTGATGAGGATTCTCATTTAACAACTTGTTTCCAAAGTGAAGGGGAGATGCAGGAGGCTCTCGATTCCCCCCCTCCTTGTTCCCTGCATGGTGCTGAGTAGAGCTTGTGTCTCTCTCTGTCTTGGGGAAGGACAGTTAGTCTGGAACTCTCCAGGATGGAGAATGTGCTTCTGCCTCTTTCCCCACATCCCTGAGTGACAAAGGAACAACAAACTCTGGGGATGTGGGAACAGGCTTTTTTCCTTCTTTAGGCTGGCAGGTACTGAACACCAGAGGATAAAAAGAATCCCCCTGTGCTGACACTGTGGGGACCCAGTGAACAGGACTGGAAGGGGACTCAGATGGGTACAGGCGAGGCAGGTCCCTGGCAGAGTGACTGGGACAGCAAGAAGGGATTATTTTGGGTTATTAGGCTGCCTGTTCAGCTTTCAAGGACCTTGTGCACAACAGGATATATATACACAGAAATGACCAGGTTTTGGGAGTGTCCTGCCCTGTGCAGGTGTTGGGGAGCTTCTCCTCAGGCTTCTAGTTACAAGCAAATGCTTTGCTTTCATCCAAGACATTGTAGGACGAGGCTGTCTGTCCCATCTGTTAATATTTGAGTCTCACAATGTTCACTAGAAGCCCTGTGGAGACAGTGCTGTGTTTTTTAGTCTCATTCCCTGAGCCTCCATCTCCATCCCTGTCACCCGTGTGTGCGCTGTGACATCCACACTGTGCCTCACACCCAGTGGTGCCATCGTGGCTGGGACATTAGCAGCTGGTTTGGGGCTCCTGAACTGAAGTGGATCGAGATACAATGGATACAGAGTCCAGAAGATATTTGAAATATAGGGGGGAAAATGGAACCCAGCAGCTTTGGTCTTTCTGAACCACAGTGATTATGGTCCACACTGGTGGTGGCTTTCTCTGAACAGGAAATATCTGCCTGAAATACCTGCTTTAATGTAAGGTTTGTGCATGTTTCACTGCTGTTGGGTTGTGCCAGGCCCAGGAAGGGCTGGGTATGATCAGCTGGAGGCACCAGGTCCTGCTGTGCCCCGTGCAGGGTGCCCCACTGTCCCAGTGCTCTGCAGCTCGAGGTCTCCTCCTCCTGGCACAGAATGCATGGAAATGCAGCTCCAGATGCATGGCCACGTTACTGGGGGGCAGTGGGAATCAGTGTGGGTGGGTGGCAAACAAACCAGGGGGAGAAAACCAGTTCTGGGACTTGTCTCTGCACTTCAGTGGCCCAGGTGAGCAGAGGCACCTCCCAGGACCTGGGCACAGGGGGCTGGAGAAGGTGAGAGGTGCCAGGGGACACAGTCCCGGGCTGTGTGAACACAGGAGCACTTTCAGGTGCCAGCACCCCCTGGTTGGTAACCTTACAGCCAGTTTCTAGGAGATGGAATTCTGAACACCCACCTAAACTGAGGTTCTGTGGGCAATGGGAAGTGTGATGGCCACCCCCCCCCCAGGAGATGTACACCCTGGAGCCTGCATGTGCACAGGACACAATGTGCTGCAAACACTGATAACCTGAAAGCAACCTTTGATAAACTTGTATTGCTTTTTTTCTGTTGTTGTTGTTGTGTTCTATATCTGTTCTCTCCAGGCTTCGTGGACCCGGCCCGAGAAACAAGAGGTATAAGATTACCAGACCTTTAGCAAACTCCTTAGGTTTTTGGTTTTGGTTTCTCTTTAAGCATTACAAGATTAACAAACCTCTAGTCCAGTAACCAAGCCAACTAAACGAGCATTAATATGAACAAGTTAAATACCAGCACATGAGAGAAACAGCTTCTAGAATTAGAAATTACTTGGCCTGTAGTGCTGCATTTTTGGATGAGCAAACTAGCTGTGTTGGGAGTGAGTAACCCTGCCACTTTAAAGGAAAAAAAAAGACAATTAAAAGTAAAAGCAGCTGTAAAATCTGACAGATCCTGCTTTCCCCATGCTGCCTCTCTTGGAGATTGAAGATTAGCACCAACGTGTTCTGGGGAAGGGTTTTCCCCCCCGAGATAATTCTCCTCTGCTCCAACCAACTCACCTATTTGCTCATGGTGCTCCTGAAGCTTGACCTTCTCTTAAAGGACAACTGCATCATGTTCCATTTCCAAATCAATGCAGATAAACCTTCCAGGAGGTGTATTTCTCCAGAAAATGCTCCAAATTGCTCAATTACTCTTTGATTTGCAAGGGTCAGTGAGGGGGGGGTTGGTGCAAGTGGGGTTTATTGCTTTTAATTTCACAGTCAGTACTGTACTGGAAAAACAGTAATAATAATAATAATAATAATGAGAATAACCTACCTTTATGTGCATCTGATTTGTAACACTTGCTTCAAAATGGACCAGAAAGTTTGTTTCCAAGCAAATAATAAGGGTCAGGTAGAGAACAAAATTAACCATCAGAACTGGGGGGGGGCTCATATATGTATTTTTAGGATCAACTTTGTGGAAGCTCTGGGTACCCTGATTTTTTCTTTAGCTATTTTTAAGCCATCCTAAACCACAGAGACTGGTGTGGCCTAAAACAAAGTAAAGCTGTAATTTTAAACACCATCCACCCGTGTTCCATGTGGGGCTGAGAAGATCCTGCCCCCTCTTCCTCCAGAATAATCTGTTGGAATAGATGTACTGTGGCAAGTGAAGGCATCAGAGCAGTTTGCATTGAAGAATTTGGAATCTGAGTAGTTGCATCTTCAGGACTCCTGTTAATTCCTGTGACAGTTGTCTCTGTCTCCCCCTGCCCCCAGTGTTTGCTCTGGGCTCTCTCTCTCTCCAGCTTTTCATTAATAAGAGCACTAACACTGTTAAGCTTTGCTGCCTCTACATTCCTTGCTGCCTCTGTGTCTGAAAATCTCCAGGTGGGGTTTGGTGAGAATGTTGGTGAAGGTTTATCACTGCAGCTCGGGCAGGATATATCCTTAAAATGGCTTTTAAATTGCCTGAGGGCTTCTGGCAGGGGGTTCCAGCAGCAGGAATTCTGGGCTGGGGAAGTGCAGGGAACACTTGGCATGGAGTGTTTCACTCTTCCTGAGGGTGAGGAAGGTGAGGGAGTCACAGCAGCACAGCCCCAGTCCCACCACAGCTGGTGCTGCACTGGGAGTCAGGGCAGCCCTGCAAATATTGAAGGGTTGGGTTAGGGCAGGGCAAGCACAGAGCCAGGAGAGACCCCTCATCTTCCTTCACTGCAGTTTGTACCTGTGGGCAGGATTTCCAGGTGTTCTGTGGTGGTGGGAAGTGGGGGAGGAGGAGGTAGGACTGTGTGGAATTAAGTCAGGGATGCTTGTTTGTGGAAGGACTGAAAACTCCAGAAGGTGGAGGGCAGGGGGATAACAGCATTTTATTTGCCTCTCCTCTTCCCCTTTGGCTCTGGGGCATTGAGCTCTGGGCAGGCTGTGCCCACAGTGACTGTGTGCCCCAGGGATGGGCACAGTCTGGGGAGAAACACCGTGTGAATCTCAGGAGGAGCTGCAGTGGTTGGCACTGCAGAGACCCCTCACACCCTGCTCTGCTGGGGCAGAAGCTCCTGCCTGTGTCCCTGAGGGGGTCTCCCATTTCTAGGAAGCACTTTGTAATCCAAAATCCTTGAAATCAAGGAGACAAGGTAAAGGATTACAAATGTCTGTATCTGGCTCACAAGTTTCTCCCTGTCCTGCCTCCAGCAGCCAGGAGTTGTTGGCATCTGATGGGCTGAAACAGGAATAAAGAGAACTAGTCGTGTGCTTTCTTGGGTAGATGTTTTTCTCTTCTTTAGGGTATTTTCCCCCATCTTTCTTTTTCTTTTCCTGTGCCTTTTGCATTAAGAGACAGAGCTTCATTTTCAGGACCAGTTGCATTCCTTGTGCAGTTGTCCCTGGCACTCTGTCTGTGTTAGACCTTGAGGAAGTGGGGAAAAGGCAGGTGACACTCGGATGTAAAATTACCTTTTGCAATATTTTGGTTTCAGAAGTGGGTTTGGGAGTCAAATCACAAGTCAGAAGGATGGAGTTTGTGGCACTGGTCGGGGATTGCAGGAGACCTGTGTGCAGGGTAGAAGAAAGGAAAAAAAAAACCACCTATAATTGGTTTTGTGTCATCGAGGGATCCTGGTTTTGTGCACGTGAGATTGGACTGGCTCAAGTGGGCTGATGTTAGAACTGACAGAGGGAACAAATCACATTTGCTTGTAGAAGCTTTGTCAGAGACCACAAACTCAGCACATAAAGAGGCTTCAGGCCCAGGGGTTCTGAACACCTGAGACACCAGAGCTGTGCTTTGTGCTCCAGCTCAGGGCACTTGGCTGTTTAAAATCCTCAGGGCTTTTTAAATCATAGTCTCAGTGCTTGTCCTGTACCTTCCAAGAAAGCAGATGCTCTTGGAGCATGAATTGCAGGAGGAGTGGAGGCTGCAGCAGCAGGCACAGCCAGGATGGGACCAGATTTATTCCCTTGTGCCACTTTGGAGAGCGGATGAGACAGTTGGTGCTTTAAAGCTTCCAAACTGGAGCACGAGGGTGGAGAGAGGGTTTGAGTGGCCTTGAGTGTACTAACAGAGCACTTGGGTTTGGTCCCAAACTGGAGAGGAAACAAGCCCAACCTGGTGTGGGATGGGATGGGATGGGTGGGTACAGTCCCTTGGAGCAGATGGTGGCCTGGATTTTACATTCCTGGTCTCTCTGTCAGTGACATCCCCACACTTTCTTGCATGTGGGAGGTTGTTCTAGAATTTTCTTGAAGCACCACCAGGCCTTGAAGCAGGGCTGTCTCTACAAGGGTCTTGTAGTTTTCTTGCCCTCATCTCTCTTCCTGTGCCCCTCTGCACTTTTCTCTGTTCTCATGCCATGTTCAGGTGGAAGTTCTGAGCTTTCTTTTTGCATGACTCTACTCTGAATTCTGGATCTGTTCTTATTAATGCCATTGCAAGGACACTGGAATAAATCCAGTGTTGGTGAGAGAGCAGGAAGGGCTGAATTCTCTGAGGGGAAGCACAGTAGCCATTGGGGAGGTTTCCTTTATTTCCTTCCATGCCGACAAAAACTTCCAACCAGAGCTGGATCTTTGCAGTTCTCATTCTGGGGAGAAGCCTGCCTTTGGTCGCCCTCAGATCTTCATAGTAGCATCTGATACTCTGGTCCTTCATCTCCTTTTTCCCCCTCCTCCTGAGTGCTCTGAGTCACTGCAGTCAGCCCCGTGTGACCAGGAACCTCCCCGCTGTTTTGGAAGTGCCTCCCTGTGCCCTCCGGCCTCGGGTGCCCCATCCCAAGCCCTGAGCCCCGCAGGGTTGGCGTGAGCTAGAGCTGCCCTTGTTGGCACCCCTGTAGTGTGCAGCCCCTGTAGGCTCAGCCTCTGATGGGCTCTCCCTCCCTGCAGACCCTGGACGGGCGGATCATCGTGCGCAGCCACGCGCGGGTGTCGTCGCTGACGCTGAAGGAGATCCAGTACACGGACGCGGGGGAGTACGTGTGCACTGCCAGCAACACCATCGGCCAGGACTCCCAGGCCATGTACCTGGAAGTGCAGTGTAAGGAGCAGAGCCTGGGCTGGGGAGGGGGCTGGCAGGGGGCAGTGTTTGGGCTCCCTTTCCCCGGGGTGACACCGAGGTGCCTCCGGCTCGGGACGTGCCCGATGTTGAGTTTGAGGGTGTGGGAGGCAGCTCAGCCTCAACACATTTAGCTGGAGACATTGCTGGGTGCCTGCCTGAGGGTGTTTGCTGTGCCTGTCTGCAGCTGGGCTGCTCTGTGCACCTTGGGAAGGGTATGGGCCATGGATCTGCTGCAGTCCCTTTTGTTGGGTGCAGCAGAGTTCTTCCCTAGAAAAACTTCCTGACGTAATTTCTGTCGTGGTTTGAGACTCCTAAAAATCCAATTTCCGAGTCCAAGCCCCCCTCCCACAACTCACTTCAGTGTGAGAGGGGTTTTTCCAGGCACAACACAAGATTTAATATGGGGGGGAAGGGAATTATATTACAATAATCACACAAATAAATATTATAGCACATTATATACACAATCCTAATTATTTCTCCTATGATAAAGCAGTATTTACATTGGGTCAAATGTCTTTTCCCTCTAATAAAAGTCCAGAAGGGAAGAAGGAAATATCCTTTCCACGTTCAGGGCAGCAGTGTCTCTCCTCTTCAATGCAGCAGTCAGAGTTGGAGTTGTAGCTGGATCTGATCTCTCTCCATTACCATTTCCTAGTTGCATCGTGCTGTCTGCTCCTCCCACTCTGCACAGGAGCAGCTTTGGGATGGAGCAGGTCTCCTCCTTCAGCAAAAGACACTGGGAGAGGACAGTTCCCATCTCCTGTAGTAGATTCCCTTTCCCACACTGAAGTGGACCCCCAAGGGATCCTTAGAGTGAGGCTGCCTGGGCTGCTTTAGGGGATTGGCTCCAATTGCCTTCACAAATGTCTGTCTTGCAGATGCCCCCAAGCTCCAGGGCCCCGTGGCTGTGTACACCTGGGAGGGAAACCAAGTGAACATCACCTGTGAGGTGTTTGCCTACCCCAGTGCTGTCATCTCCTGGTTCCGGGACGGGCAGCTGCTCCCCAGCTCCAACTACAGCAACATCAAGATCTACAACACTCCCTCAGCAAGTTACCTGGAGGTGAGGAAAAGCCAGGGGGGAAGGAGGCATGTGCAGCCAGGGAGGCTCAAATAATTGATGTTCCTGATGCTGAAGGGGTTAAGTCTTTTGCAAGGGCACCCTGTTGGTAGCAGTGGAGTTGTGTGATGTTTCTGGCACATCCCTGCTGAGAAAATCAGGTAATACAGGACACAACCCCCTCCCTGCCTTTGGTTTTTGCCCACTGCAGTTCTCCCCCGTGGACAGCCCTGGGACTGCCAACACCTGGACTTTGCTGTAGGGTCCCTCCAGTTAAAGGAGTGCTTTGGCAGAGTGACAAGGGGGTTCTGATCCAAGCACGAGCCTTCATTCCTCCCACAGGTGACCCCAGACTCGGAGAATGACTTTGGGAACTACAACTGCACTGCCGTGAACCGCATCGGCCAGGAGTCCTCCGAGTTCATCCTGGTGCAGGCAGGTGAGCATCCCAGGAGGAGAGCAGGGAATGAAGTGTGGGGGGCATTGAACTGAGGTGACAGAGTGGCCCTTGTGTTCAGCAGGAGAGCCAACTTCTGCTGTCAGAGAGGCTGTTCCAGACTCTGTGCTGTAGATGCTCAGTGTCTCTGTTTCCTTGTTTCTGGAGGGTCTCGTTCTTTCCTGTGCTTCCAGCACACCTTGACAGAGCTATGAGCTGTGATTTCTGACAGACACTGCATGTGTGTGCACAGGGGCTTCCCCAAGTCAGCAAAATACCCCTGGTGGTACAGGGAGTGCACGATACAAACCCCAGAGCTGACCCAGCCCAAGAGACCGTGTCTGACTGCAGCACACCCTGGGAGGGTCTCTGAGATCAAGCTCTGTATTGCAGTGCCCCATGGAAGGACTGTAGGGACAGAAGAGCATCCAGGGTGCTTTTGCTACACTGCTCTGGTTGTCCTCAATTAGAGAAGGGACTGTGAGTCTCCAGCCTCACAGAGAGGAGACAAGATGAAGGTCTCTGCACTAATTAACCTTCTTAAAAGCTGCTCCAGAGGGAGCCTCAGGCCCAACCTCCTCCTCTCCTTTGTGAAGCCATGCCAAGGGTGTCATTGATGTCCCCAATTTGCTGCTTTCTTTTCCCTGACCCCTCCTGTGTCTCTGTTCTCTTCCCTCCTCCCGCAGACACTCCGTCCTCCCCGTCCATCGACAGAGTGGAGCCCTATTCCAGCACTGCCCAGGTGGAGTTTGATGAGCCTGAAGCCACTGGTGGGGTTCCCATCCTCAAGTACAAGGCAGAGTGGAGGGCCCTGGGCGAGGGAGAGTGGCATTCCAGGTTGTATGATGCAAAAGAAGGTAGGACAACACAACCAGGTGGTACCTCCCCCACCTGAACCTCCCCAGCCCGACTGTCCTTTAGGGAACAGCCACAGAGGAGGGTTCCACAGCTCTGCACTTCCACCTCCTGTAGTTATAAGGCCCAAAAATAGTTCTTAAACATTTGCTGTGCAGTGACAGGTTGTGTTTTCCCTGGGAGATGAGTGTGCTGAGGGCTGTACCTGTGTGACAAGGCACTGGTGGGCAGCACTGTGCTCATCTCTGCAGCCCTTCCTTGTTCACACCATCCTCCCTGAATGAGGTGAGGAGCCCTGTGCTTGGAATCAGATGAGTGTTCACTTGCTAAGTGTCTGTGTGCTTCCCAGAGAAGGCTTTTCAAGCCCCTCAGTTCTTGGAAAATAAACCCTCCTATTCCAGCAGCAAAGCTGCCTCCCATTACACCCCATCTTGTTAAATCCATAGCACTGCACACTGCTTCAGATGGATCTGTAAGTCAAATAAACCAAACTCATTTTGATTTGGGAGGACTAGAGATTATCTCAGTTGGTTAGAGGCTGGTGCTAATAATGCCAAGGTTGTGGGTTCAATCCCTGTATGGGCCATTCACTTTGGAGTTGGACTCTATGATCCTTGTGGGTCCCTTCCAACACAGAATATTCTGTGATGTTGTGACTATGAAAAGGAAACTTCTATTCCAGAGCTGAATCTTCCTCCACCGATCATGCCTGGAACTGAAATTCTTCTGTTAGGTCCCCTCTGGAGTGATGGGATCACACAGAGTCACATTCATTTCTCTCTTTCCTCCCTCGTGTCTGTGTAGGAAAAATAGAGCTTATTCCTTCCCTTGTTATCAGCACGACCCCTGAGCTTTTCTTTGCTTTTCTTCCCTTGTTTCTGCCCCAGCCAACGTGGAGGGCACC
Organism: Manacus vitellinus; assembly: GCF_001715985.3. Lineage (NCBI taxonomy): Eukaryota > Metazoa > Chordata > Aves > Passeriformes > Pipridae > Manacus > Manacus vitellinus. Next base: position 5,855,707 of record NW_021940545.1, read on the forward strand.
ATCACCATCACTGGCCTGAAGCCTGAGACCACCTACTCGGTGAGGCTGTCTGCTGTCAACGGCAAGGGCGTGGGGGAGCTCAGCCTGCCCTCCGAGTTCAAGACACAGCCAGTCCGTAAGTGAAAGCCAGCCCTGCCCTGCCCCTCTGCTCACCTCGCCTTCAGTCCTTCCAGGGAATCTCTGCCATGCATGGAATGACACCTCCTTGTCTCGCAGGCCTGGCTGCACCCCGTGTTCTCGGGGTGGCTTTGGTGCCTCATTACACATCACCCGGGGAGGGAGGAGGCAGAGGAGCTGTTTTACCTGCACTGGTTGGTGCCCTGGGCTGCCACAATGGACTTGGGGTTGCCAAAGAGGAGGGACTATGTAAGGGGGGGATTTCAATAAGGAAAGGCAGTTAGGGAGGGTGTTGGTCCTGGAGAATTTGATGGCACTGGCACAGGGCAGGTTTCCTTTGCAGATCAGAAGTGAAATGTTCAGCACATCGAGGCCATGAGCTGGGGAGGGAGGGGGGTTCTCTTTTCTGCACATCCCTGCTTTAAGGTGCCCACCACGAGGGGATTCCACAGCCTCTGCTGTGCCGTACTGGGCCATCTTCCAGTCCAGGCACAGACTGTGGCCCAGCACTGTCCCTCCTGTTCCAGCCAAGAGTGAAGGTGGCAGGAATACAAAATCAGAGTTATTCAAGATGGGAAGGAGAGAAAGAGAAAGAAAAGGAGCAGAGTGGGCTGGGGAGATGTGACAAAAGCAGGCAGGGGAGAGGTGGTGGTTCTGTGGTTCTTCTTTCCCATTCCCCTGCATCCTGATCTTCAGCCTGTTCTTCTTCCCACCATCACACCCAGACCTCTGTCCCGTTCTGCAGCTCTTCTGAAGCCACTCTGAACTCAGAGCAGTTCCCAGCCCATCAGGTGCATGTTTGGAGGCCCCTGGGCTGTGCATGGTCTTGGTTTTTGTCTGCCAACTTGTGCCTCCCCAGAGCTGCTGGGCAGAGCAGTGTGGGGCAGGACACCTGTGGGGTTTTGATTTTCCAGCTCCCTGTTCTCTGTCTCCTCTTCTCACATCTTCTACATTTTTTTTTGTGTGTCTATCTCTGTCTTTTTATTTTTTTTGGTCTGTGTTCCATCCCTGGATAAACTGCAGGCATCCCTCACCCACGTAAGTGCTCTCTGCATTTCTTTCACTCTCTTTTTTTTTTTTGTTCCTCTAACATACAGGACATTAGCTTTTAATTTAGTGCCTTTTTCCTCTCAGGGTCTTTAGAAATGGAGTAACTGGTAGTGTCCATTTCCTAACAAGACTGACTCTAGAATAGTCACCCTGCTCTGGGTGATGCTGCTCTTTTTTAGAACAGAATTAGGGCTTAACATATTTGTCTTTAGTGTAAAGCATGCAACTGAAATATTTAACATAGTGATTGTCTAATAATAATAATAGATAGTGTATTGACTACAGACTGGAGTAGTGGAAGGCTTCATATTTATGAATCCATTAAAATCGTTAAATTTTAATAAAATATAGATAATCCAGGGAAACCAAAGAGGAAGAAGTTTTAGGTAAACTTTAAGTCTGGTTGAGACCAATTAAGAGCCAACCAAAAACTTCTAAATTTTTAATATCTTCACAATTTGGAAAACAAAAACTTCAAGAGAAAAAATTCACATTTTTTGCCTCTTCTCACCAGTAATTTTTACCATTAGTAGCCTTTGGACAGTCTTCCAGCACTTGTGTAGATTGTGTACTTAAATAAACCCCATACTAAATGAAAAACAAAAAGCATGTTTCCCCCTTCCCAATGCAAAGTGAGTCAGAAATGTGATGGAAGTGTTTAATTGTCAGTGAAACTGTGGGTGCTCCACAGCTTTGTGCTGTTCCAATCACAGCTAATCAATGGAGCCAAAAGAAACCTCTTCATCTCAGAGAGCATTATTCTCTTTATTAATGTGTCCTTGCTGTTATTCCCAAGATCCCATGGACAAGGTTGGGGAAGCTGCTGTCACATCCTCAGAGATTTCTGAAGCCAAAGTAAAAAATCCAGGAAATCATTTTTATTTTTACCCCAAATTCCCGTGTTTAAATCACGCCTGTGCTGTTTTTCCTTCAAGCCTGTTTTATACAAAAGCCTGGACCCAGTGGAGCAGTGAGAGGATGGCTGGGTTGGTAGTCAGGGTGGATGAATGAAGGGACAGATGGACAGACAATTGCAAATTGCAGCAGTTAGAGAGTCACCTGGGAGACATTTCCACAACATATGTGCAGTCTGGGGCCTGCAATTGTGTGGAGCCTGTTAATTGCAGCAGAAGTAATTATATCCCTTCTCTGAAGGTAATCATGGAGAGTGTTACAGCTCCCAGGGTCTGGGGAGAGTCCAACATAGCAGTGAGAGCCAGGGGAGATCAGGGCTGGGGTGTGCACATCAGGACTGCAGGAAAAGGGAAAAAATCCAATTAAGAAGCGAGGAAAAAGACCATTAAAAGCTTTGTTTCAGCCACACTGTCAGATCTGCCTGCCAAGCCTCATGTCCATCACCTGGGGACAGGTGTGTGGCTTTGAGGAGCATTAAAGCACAGTTGTTGGGGAGTCTTTTGGTGGTTTTTAATGTGGCAGCAGGCTGCCAGTCAATCCATAGCCCCCATCTCTGCTCCCCTGTAGGGTAAGTTCCAGCTCTTCTCCCTTCTTTGTGGGCTGAACTGTATTTTTCATTTGCAAATTCTGTTCTGCTCCTCCAGGCACAGCCCCTGCTGGGATCCCTGGGAGCACTGGGTTTGACACCCAAACATCTCCATGTACAAACCCCCAGCCCGACAAACCAACCCCAGAATAACCCCCAGATTCCAAATCCCTTCCCATTCTCCCTTTGGGCAGTTTTTACCAGGAATCCCCTCCCCTCCTCACCTGCCTTTCTCTTTCCCCAGTGAGTCCTGCTGCACCCACCTCCCGTTTAGCAGAGAGTGAGTACAGCACAAAGGGCTGCCTTTGGTCCACTGTGCTCTGCATGATCTTCTCACTGGGTGTGCTGCAGTCTGCCTAACATCCCTGGGGGTTTTCCTAACATCCCTGGGGGTTTTTTCCTGCTCTTATTTTTCCCCCCAGCTCTCTCTCCATGGGGCTGCTCCCCAGCCCCTCAAGGTGCCTGATTTACCCCTCTCTGTCACTGATGGTTCTTGGGGTCTTGGAGGCAGGGCAGTGATAATTCTTTAAAACCAAAAGGTTTTATGTGCAATAGTAGAGAAACCCCTCCCACAGCTCGTGTCCCTCCTGCTGTGTTCTTCCCAGGGCTTTTGGGAGCAAGGACATTCCTTGTCCTTCTGTCCTGGCAATCCCTGTATTTCCTGGTGCAGCCTGGGCAGTGCAGGCTGGCAGCTTCTCCCAGAACTCACTCATTTCCCGAGGTGCTCCCACTTTCAGGGCTGTTAGTCCCTTTTCCTGCTCTCTGCATGTTCCCTGGATGCAGTGCATGGAGGTGGGAAGGAACAGGGAAGTCCTTTCCCTGTGGAGGGGGGGCTGGAAAGCAGCAGCAGGGCACGATTTTTGCAGCCTCTTGAGGTAGCACAGCCCTGCCATGGGGATTCAGGTCATTCTCACTCTCACTAAAGCTCCTCTCTCTCCTTTCTGTCCCCCCTGCCCCTTCCCCTTGATTTCCACGGGGTTTCACCTTGACGTGTCCTGTCCATCCTCCACGTTTCCATAGCAACAACTCCTGCTGCTGAATCCCAAAGCCCAGAGGCACCGAGTGAGTAGCTGGGCAGTGCTGGGCAGTGCTGCCCGTGCTCTGGAGTGCTGCTTGTGGTGCTGCAGCCCTTGGGAGAGGGCACTAAAGTGCTGTATTGCCTCATCCTGGTGCCTGGTAACCAGCAGTGTGTGGTGTGAGCATGGGGAGATCCCAGCATGGGGCCACTCTGCCTCCTCCTCCTGTCAGCCTTCCAAGCATGTGCTAAATAATGGAAGTGGAAGGTTTAGAAGGAACACAGAGGGGGGTGGAGGTGGGGGAAAAGAAATAGAAATTATCATTTCCAAAAGGAGCATTTGCCTTTCGTGTTCCCCATCAGTGATTTTGGTGTTAAAGCTGCCTCTGCAAAAAGGGAGGTGGACTAAAGGGTGTTCTTGCTGCCCTGCCTTGCTCTGTTCTCTTTGAATCCAGGGAGGTAGAGTTGATATTAAAAGTATGGGTGTTGGATGCTGAAAGAGGTGCAAATGAGGAGGTAGAATATCTTACAGGAGAGAGGGAGCTTTGCCCCATCTTACCACCAGTGCCCTGCTTGCCTTAAAAGAGGTGTAAACTTCCCAAGAAATCCTACCTGAGATGGGCCTGGTTCAGATTCCCTCAGTTCTTGCCCATCCCTTGCTGCCTTGGCAGCCATTCCTGCTGAGGCTGGATCTGGGTACTCCAAGGAAAACCAGCTGAAAAAGTTGCATGAGTTGATTTGTATCCAAAATAACCATTTTGAAGTGTCTGCTTTGGCCTGTTCAGACTCCAGGGCCACCCCTGCCTGGGACTGAGTGGCTGTGTCACATGGGTGACTTTAATCCCTGCCTGGAGGAGATTTACAGTCAGTCACATGTCCATAGAAAAGCCAAGCAAATACCTGCAACAAAATAGTGAGAGAAATAAAAAACCCCTTAAGGAAGAGGCAGGTTTTCCTGGTGCATCCGTGTGTTTTGAGCAGCTAATCATTCCTGCAAGGCCAAATGCCTCTCTTTTGGTTTGCAGTAACCAAATGTCTGTGTTTCTGGGAATGTGATCTCCAGGCTGGGGACCTGCAGTGGGTCAGAAATGGGTCGTTGCTTCCAAATGGAAAATACTAAAAGCATGATGTGTGTGATTGTTCTGGGGGTTGGGATGGATGGTATGGCCAGTAAAAGGAATTAAACCCCTCATAATTATTGCTACATTTATGACTGGCACATTCTGTGGTCTAACCCATATCCTTTATCTGCCAGTGGCCACAGCCAACGAGTTCCTTCTTGCAGGATATTTTATTTGCCCAAAGTGCTAAACCCCAGTTCCTGATGCACTGGAGTGTTGGGGGTTCTGAATTGCTGAGGAGACTTTTTAATTCTCATCACACCTGGAGGATGGGGAGGAGAGGGCGAAGGGCAGAGCCTGTAATAATCCTTTATTCCTTAGGAGGCAGAGGCTCTGTTCATGTGTGGGCTTCTCTTGGAGGGAAAATGATGGGTTAATGTTTTGCAGAACATTTTATTCCCTAAAAAGAATCTTTACCCAGAAAAGAGACCCAGGGCTGATTTGTGCTAAACATTTTCCACCCTTGATTTTGGTCTGGGGTCAGGGGGCTGTGTGTGGAGGAGGAGGGAGGTGGGGTTTGTAAGGACACAAGTTTCCATTTTCCCTGAAGTTCAGCTTTTTCTCCTGGCCAGAGGCAGCTCTGCCCTGTCCCTGTTGTTTGTGTACAGACTCAGTCTGAGCAAAGAGCAGCCACATTTGTATGCTGGGCTGTCCTGCAGCACAGCAAGATGTGATATTCAGCAGCACAAAAAGAGCACTGGCACAGGGCTGATGCTCTTATAACTTTGCATCATTTAATTACTGCTGCTGCTGCTGAATGATCTTGTGTTTTACCCTGCCCTGACCTCGGGGCTTCAGTGAATGAAACCAAGAGCAATTAGAAAATGAGAGTTGCTGGGTGGCACCATGAAGTCAGGAATTGAAGCCTAATGAAGCTGAAGAGTTTCTTCACTGGCTTTAGTGAGTTTTTGCCTTGATGTGATCAGTAGCTTATGGGAGATGTCTATAGTCGTGTTAATAGGTTAAGGAATATGTATCTCCTTGGAATTAATCCTCTGAGGTTGCTCCAATAAGTAGTTCTGTACCAGTGGCAGTAATGAAGTTTTTCTTGCAGCTCTCTCCACTGAGGAATCTGGTTTGACTTGCACTTGAAAAAGTGGATTATTTTTCAGATGAGCTACTAACATGAATGTTTCTTCTCCCCAGTCTCCTGGTTTTCCAGAATCTCTAGAAACTTCTGTCTTATTTAGTAGGTACTGGCCAAGAGGTTCAATTTGCAGGATGAGGGAGGTGGAGGACACTGAGCAAGAGACATTCAGGTGGAAAACTGAGTGGGTTTTTCCTGTAAAGTCTGTGTTACCTTTCACAGTTCATCCAGCCAATGCAGTCCTGGGAAAAGCACCCCAAGGAGCTGGGGACTCTTGCTTTGGAATTTATCTCCCCAAGAAATGGGCCTGTCCACTGAGTATTTGCTGTAAGAAGACAAACACACGTGTGAGGGAAGCCTGTTTACCTAAAAAGTGAAAGTTTGATAACAGGTGTCCATTGATTCATTTGTCTTTCACACTCCTTTTCTTTTTCCTTTCCCTCCCACCCCTTCCAGATTTACCAGGAAGTTGAGATGTTTCTTTTCTGTGCCACTGCCTGTGTCCAGCTGGAATCCAGGAGCTGCCACTGCAGTGCCTGCAGGCAGACAGTGCTGAGCTCCCTTTCTCCCCAGCAATTCCCTGCTCAGGGCCAGCTCTGATGGAAGGTGTGGTTAGCTGGGGACTGAGGGAGAAGCATTTTCACAGAACAGACCCAACTGCATCTCTCCTCTTGGTGCTTTTCAAAAGCTGTGCTCTGCAGCTCAGCTGGGCACTGCTCCGTGGCTCAACAAGCCCTGGTGATAACAGGAGCTAGAAATGACATTTGTCCAGGTTCCTTGGCCCAGTGGCTCTGAGAGAGACTGGCAGCCCTTGTGTTTTGAGGCTCCCAGAGTTACAGCCCCTGAGCAGAGCTCTGGGTGTCCCTCATTCCCCTGGCAGTCTGTGCTCTGCCTGCCTGCCTCCCACCCATGGCAGGGGATGACTGCAGGGTTCTGAACTGAACACACCATTTCCAAGTGGCTTCTGGGTCTCAGAAGCTTCTGCTTGTGGCTCAAGGCCAGCCTAGATGGGGCTTGGAGCAACCTGGTCTAGTGGAAGGGGGTTGGAACTGGGTGATCTTTAAGGTCCCTGCCAACCCAAACCATTGTATGATATTTGTGCTGCTGATTTTGCCCTTCAGCTTTAACTGAAGCCTTCTCTCCTGGGGAGGTGATCTGACAGGCAGCCTCTCTTGCCTGGTTTGAAATCTCGTGTTTCCTCATGACCAGAAGACACTCTTTGCCTTTCCAGCCCAGTAAACTTCCCTCCTTCTTGATGCCCCTGCCCAGAGCTGTGTGAGGCTGTATTTATAACTGCAGAGAACAGATTGAGAGCTCTGTTGTAACAAATGGATTTTACATTTTGTACCATCAGTTTTTTCCCTGGTAATGGCGTGTCCTTAATCTTGTCAGGGAACAAGCACCCAAAAGATTAAGGGTTTAATTCTCTATACATCACATTAACAGGGAAGTACCAGAGCACTGTGAAGTCGCCTCATTAAGGTGAGACAGAGGGATGAGCATGAAAAATGCAAGTTATAAAGGAGAGAGTAATTTAGGAAGGGAAGTGGAGCATGGACTTGGCGTGTGCTCCGCTGTGACACCTGATGTTGTGCCATTCCCCTGTCACACGCTGCACATTCCTTCATCTTTTCCAGCACTTGCTGTCTCCCGTGGGCCAGCTGGGTCATTCATTTCCAGAGCAGAGCTCTTCATCCCTCTCCCCACTGCCAGAACCCCCCTGCACACCCAGAGCCTCAGTGGAGCCCGGGGGGGGCAGAGCTGGGGCACCCAGGGCAGGCTCTCACTGCCCACATTCCAGTTGCAGCTCCTTGATGGAAAGCTCTGGCCTTGGAAACGTTCACCCCCAGCAGGCTTTTCTCTCTTGCAGTTGTTGTTGTTGTTATTTAGGAAGACCCTTGTCCTACAGAGGGGAGGACACCTCAGTGTGGGATGCCAAGGTTTGTCCTCCCTTGGGCGGGTTCTGCCCCTTCCACCTTGGCTGTGTCTGAGTAACAATATTCCCTTTTTCTTTCCAACAGTCTTGTGGATTCCTCCAGCATTTCTGGCACACACTCTGCAATAATTTTTGCTCCTTTTGTTCTCTGACGTGGTATCACTAAGCAGTGACGCAGCTGTGCCTAACCCAGGTCATAACCCAGTGCTTTCTGTGGTTTAATATTCTTATTTTCCAGGCGGTTTTACTGTCTCCCCAGTGTTTCTGATGTATACTGGCTAATTTAATTTTGCTCCTATTTTATTTAGTCTGTAATTCTGTTGTTGATTTTTTTCCCTTGCCCATTGTTTACATCAGTTTTTTAATTTTTTTGTATTTTCCATGTGACCTCCTCCACTTTCCTTTCAACCAAATCATGTGCGTGCGTATCATGTGACTTTGTCATGTGGCTTGCATGGTGCTGCTGATGTCGTCCTCGCTGGTGAACAGAAGGTAAAACACTTTGTTCTGATTGGTTGCCTAGATTTGGGGTGAGGACTCCCCTCTGGTCACCGACCAGGGAGCTCCAAATTCCGTCACTCCACAAATCCTCCCACGAGCCCCTTTGGAGAAGTTGCTCATCACTTTGTCTGCATGTGAAGGACTCCACTTCTGCATTAACTCCACCTCAGGCTCCTGCACTGAGCTTGGAAAAAACCTGGAGGGAAAACAAAAAAAAAACCGAGGCAAAAATCCCCTGGCTCGGTCATTTGCTTCTTCACTCAGAGTCCAGCAAGGAGCTGCCCAGGAAGGTTCTGGAACACTCTCTGGAATGAACACCAGTGGCCAGAATCCCTTTGCCCCTCAGGGTACCAACCACAGGCTGGTATTTGATGGGGGGTTGTGGCAACACCACCTCTCCTGTGGCTTTAGCAGCATTTTGCCCCTGTACAACACACATTTGTGGAGGTGTATGTATATATATATATTTATATGTATATATACACACATTCACACTGCACATGTTTAGCAGCCTTCCAAAAGAATCCTAAATTCTCTGTCTCTGAGATCTAGTTATTGGGAATACATGTCACATTGAGATTTAAGAAATAATATTTTCTACTGTGAGTAAAACTTTAGCACAGCTCGAATGGGAGCTCTGCTATAAAATACTGTATGTATACACTATAATATAGATATAATGCCATCTATGGTATATATACTATGAAATAGCACACCCAGAGTTCATGATGGGAGCTCCACCTCACACAGTTTCCATCAGAGGTGCTGTTGAAACTTTCTTGCTGCCCCACCCCTGGAGTATCTGGGAGCCTGGCAAGGATTTAACCCAAATTCATGTCAGAGTAGCTGCTGATCTCCATGAAATCAAGAAGCAAATGACTGACCCCTGCAGCTCCTGGAGCTGGAATCAGCCTCCAAGTGAAGTGTGTGGCAGTGACAACAGTTCCTGCAGCGTTGGGATTTTTACAACTTTGCTTCATGCTCTGCATAACCTGAAGGGGAGGAGGGAGGGAAACTCTTCTGCTGCCCCAGCTCAACAAGGGACTGGGAAAACCAGGAAGCAATTGGCTTTTTTTTCAACCTGTGAATTCTGAGCTCACCTTATTGTCTTGGACAATCCAGGAAAGGATTTAGGCTGGGGTTTGCCAGGAAAACAGAACTAACACCAGTAACCTTCCCACATGACTGCATGCACAGAGGAAACCCCTCTTCCCTGGGTCTCTGCCCTCTCTGGTTGGACTCCAGGAGGGCTGAAGACTTGGTTGTCTCGTTTTTGCATGTTTTTTGTTCCTTCTTTTTGACTGTTGGTGTTTTGCTTCTCTTGTGTGCATTCTGAAACCTCCTGAGCTGTTCTTTCTCTGTATTTACCACTCGTGGAGACTTTCCCTGGTGTCTCTTTCCAGTTGTGACTGCTCAGGTCACAATCTACTCCTGTTTACACAATGGTCAGAGATTGCAGAAATCAGCTCCTTCCTTGTTCCTGTGTGGCAGAAATTACCCTCAACAGCAGTTTGTAGTCTCTAAGCACAGCAAGGATGCAGGATCTTTCCTTGGTGCCAGCTGGGCGAGGATTTAAGCTCAGCCTAAATAGTTCTGCAGTGTCTGGTGGCCAGTTTGAGCTGCTTTCCCAGGTGGGCAGAGGAGAGGTGTGATAAAAGGTGTCTCACCTGCACTGCTGTCACTTCTGGGGTCCAGCACACACTGAGTGCCCTGGCACCAGGGAGAAGTTTGTGCTGATTGTTTTCATATTCTCCCCCCACCTGAAGTTTTCCTGCACTCCTGGTGCTTGTGGCACCCTCTGAAAACCAGGGAATAATAATAAAACCAGCTGCTGAAACCCAACTCCATCAGACTGGCAGTAGGTCAAGGAAGCACTGAGTGTAAACTGAACAGTGCAAGGGTACCAGGAGCCATTTACTGCTGCCCTGCAGCAGGAGATTGTTGGTGCTGATGGCTTAGCAGGAGTGGATAAAACCCCATTTGGAAGCGTAAGAGCACTGTCCTCAGCTCCCCTCACACCATGTGTGGGAGCCAGCAGGGAGTGATTCAGCCTTTGGGAGCCTGCAGGAAAGTCCTGATTTCATGTACAGATCAGATTCACTCTGAGCTACCTCTGGAGCCCAGGGAAGGGATGACTGAGCTTCCCTCGGGATGTGTGCCCTGCCAGGGCAGTGCCAGCATCACTGACCCCTCCTGGAGGCACAGTCCTGCTTCCTCAGCACAGCCAAGCACTGGAGAGCTCCTTTCTGAGAGTTAAAGGAGGGCACATCTCTTGGCTTCTCCCACAGGCTGAAGCACTGTTTGGATTGCTTTTGTCCTGGAGAGTGTCCTGTGGGTGAAGTTGGGCTCGGGCTGGATCCCCCAGCAGTGTGGAAGCCCAAGGTCCTGCGTCCCTGCTCCTGCAGCAGAGTGGGTTGGAAGCAGATGTTTGGAAAATGAGGATCCAGAGGAAGTCTGGTGTGTCTGGAGCTGGTGGCTCTCACTGAGCCCCAGGGGGATTCCTCAAGGACCCCACATTCTGTGGAACGTTAAGGCTGGAAAATGCCCCTGAGGAGGTGGAAGGGGCAGATTTCTGCAACGTGCCCAGCGAGCTGGGTGTGAGTGGGAGCTCCCCAGGCATGAGGCCCCCCTGTAATGCTCTTTGCCTTTCAGCCCCGGGCTGGAGGGAGGATGCATGTCTGTGAGCATGAGCTGCTTCTCTAACCTGCTGGTGACAACCTTCTCTCTTCAGCTACTGACATCTTCACTCATCCTGGGGCTGCTGATTCTGCTGGACTAAACTCTCCCCACTAAACTTCTTCCTCCTTTGTTTGACACACTAACCCAGTTTTCATTTTACAGCCCCGTTGTATCTGGATTACATCCACCTGCTTAAGAGAAATGAAATGCCATGTAATTATGGAGAGAAAGCTGAAGTATTTTCAGCAGGGCTTGCTCTACTCCTCCTGCTGGGTGTCAGCCCTGAGGAGTGCTCAGTGTTCTCCTCTTTGAACAGAATAGTTTCTCAGGGCAGGAGGGAATTGAGGTACTGGGGAAGGAAGGAATCAGGAATTAGAAATCAGGCAATTCAAAGTGAAGAAAAGGTTCAGCAGAGAAGGTAATTAATCATGGGAATGGCTGTGTATAAAGAGCAGCAGCATCTCTGACATTTAAAATCAAGAACGAGCATCTTTTCAAAGGATGTTCCTCTTAGTCTTGGTGCTCAGTCACCGGAAAAAAAGATCCATCCTGTGTTAGATAAAAGGTCAAATTCTGTAAGTACAGTGTTCCCTTATCATTCCAGATTCTCTTTACTTATTGCTCATTATCTCCCTGAGGTGAGGGTGGCAAAGAGCCCCAGGAGATGCTGATCTTGCCCTGCCCAGCTGGCAGTGACCCATTGCTCACACCCACAGAATTGCTGCTCTGGAATGGCTCAGCACAGGCTCAGTGGCCAGGAATTGTTCCCAGTTGTTACTGGGAGCTGGTTTCTTGTGTAAAAAAACCCTATAGAACCAGACATTTGGGTTTGTTTAATTACTGGTGAATAACCAGTGTTGTTGCAGAGTAGCTTCTTAACTCAGTGGTCAGAACCTGTAACTTTGTGGTGATGTTTTTCTTTTAGGATTGAGGAAAGAAAAAGAAAATACAATTGCTTGGTTAATCTGATGTGTCCCAGGGTGGAATCCAGCTCTGCAGTGTCCAGCTTCTATGGGGGAGCCTTGTAAGGGGGGCATAGACAGAGCAAGGGTTTGGAAAAGCAAAATAAAACCTGGGAAAAGGGAACATGGCCTCTGTACATCTTTAACAGAAGTTGCTGTGTTGTGAAACACAGTTGTGTGTGTCTCCCATGGGGGTGTCCATGGGTGGTAATTGCCTTCTGGGAGCAGCTGGGATGTTAGAGCATGTGAGAGTGTGCAAGAAAATGGAATTAATCTTAAATTACTGTGTCAGTCCAGGCCTTGCAGTTTTCTCATTGATGTTTCACCAAACAAAATGTGCTCAAATCCTTTCTTTGGCCAGGAATGGGGAGGGGGAAGGGTTTCAGATTACTAATGAAGATCAACTTCTGAATTATATTGGAAGATTAACTTTTCTCTGGCCAGTCAGAAATGCATGTGCTTCCCATTAGGAGCTGAATACAAATCCAGACAGAACAGATTTAGAATTGGGGATGGGTTTTGGGTTGATCTTAGTACAACTGGCTTATTATTTCCTTTCACTTTTAGTAGTATTGAATAGAAATAAGTCTTTTAAAAAAGTTTTATTCTCAGCAGCAGGCTGAGCTTTAAAAAAAGTCACAAATGTTACTTCAGCATCCAATTTTGATCTCATTTGCTCCTCCTGAGGTGGCAGATCTCACTGTTGCAGAGTTCTGGTGTCGTTCCCTGTGGGATACCTTGAGAGCTGGATCATTTGTGAGCTGTATTTCACCTCACTTTGGTGTATCTGGGAGTGTGTGTTCAGGAACAATGTCCCTTTTCAGTGATGCTCTTTAGATCCACGTCCCACAGGAGCAGCCTGGTTGCCACATCCCCCACCTTGGTGTTTTCAGGATGTTCCACATCAGTTTTTGCAGCAGAAGTCGAGAGGATATATCTGGTCATGGCTCCGGGATATTCCTGGGGAAGGGGGGGGCCTTTGTCACTCAGCCTCTGCTTCCAGCACCCACAAAAATGGGAACTTGTGCTGGTGAAACAAACTGCCCAGTGCAGGGAATCCTTGGCTCTGGCAGATATTTGTGCCCCAGACACCCAGAGTGTTGGGCTCAGGATGGCTCTGATACCCCCAGGGCAATGAACTATTCCTCTGACTTTTGAGCACTTTTCCCCCAATGGTTTTTTTTTTTAACAAACCAACCTGAATCCCCCCTTGTTCCAGGGGAACCCAGCGCTCCCAAGCTGGAAGGGCACATAGGAGAGGATGGGAACTCCATCAAGGTGAACGTCATCAAGCAGGACGACGGCGGCTCCCCCATCAGACACTACCTGATCAAGTACAAAGCTGTGAGTAGGACCCCCCCAGCCTGTCCCCTGCCCCCTGGGCAGCCACACAGCCCTAAAGCTGGGTCTGCTAGGCCAGGCCGGGCTGGGAATGGAATAGGGGTGCTCAATCAGGCCAGAGCTGTGTTAAGAGGTAAATCTCTGTCACTCAAATGATTTAAATTTGACATGCTAAGATAGGTAAGAACACTCTTAAAGTGCTTTGTGAGGTAGAGAAGCTGCAGCTTTTGCCCCCCTGAAAGTGGTCTAATGATGGGGCAAAGATGAGAGGAGGAAATGAGGGATTTTCTTTGGGTGTGGTAATTCAGGAAACAGGATTCTGGGCAGGAAAGAGGCTGTTTTGGTCTCTCTCATCCTCTCCACTTAGAGAGGAGGTTTTCACAGAGTAGTTGGGGTCAGAAGGGACCTCTGGAGTTTATCCAGTCCAAGGCAGGGTCACCTGGAGCAGGTGGCACAGGAACACATCCAGGTGGGTTTGGAATGTCTCCAAAGAGGGAGACTCCCCGCCCTCCCTGGGCAGCTCTTCCAGGCTCTGCCCCCCTCCAGGGGAAGAAGTTCTTCCTCGTGTTGAGGTGGAACTTGTGCTCTGGTTTATGGCCACTGGGCACCACTGGGAGGGGTCTGGAACCATCCTCTGAGCCCCCTGGGAGCTGTTTGAGTGGACTGATGGGACACAGATGTGATGCTCTGCCCTAACTGAGGGCACAGATGTGATGCTGTGCCATAGCTGAGGGACACAAATGTGATGCTGTGCCATAGCTGAGGGACACAAATGTGATGCTGTGCCATAGCTGAGGGACACAGATGTGATGCTGTGCCCTGGCTGAGGGACACAGATGTGATGCTCTGCCCTGGCTGAGGGACACAGATGTGATGCTCTGCCCTAACTGAGTGCTGCCTGCTGGTGCTGCAGCCTCCTGTCCCCATGCCCAGCCCCCTGAGAGCTGTGCAGGCTGGCTGCTGACCCGGGGCTGTGTCTCCCTGCCTGTCCCTGCCCTGCAGAAGCATTCCTCGGAGTGGAAGCCGGAGATCAGGCTCCCGTCGGGCAGCGACCACGTCATGCTCAAGTCCCTGGACTGGAACGCCGACTACGAGGTCTATGTGGTGGCAGAGAACCAGCAGGGCAAGTCCAAACCCGCCCACTACGCCTTCAGGACGTCTGCCCAGCCCACTGTCATCCCAGGTACGCCCGGCACAGCTTTTTGTTGTTTTCTGCTTCAATTAATGCACCGGTGCTGCCTCCTTTAATGTGCCTGAGTAACCCTGAGACTCGCTTGCTTCCAGCCCATCGATCACGGTTGGTTCCCCATCCAAAGCTCAGTTCTGGCCTGAGTGTACATACCTGTGCTCCGTGTTCCAGTATGTACAGCAGGGAGTGCTCCTGACAAACCCCTGCCTCACTGTTCCCAGGGAGGGCTGGCTTTCTGTGGCTCAGGATTTGCCAGATGAGACTTTCTCTGGGCTCAGAAAGTGCGGGGCCCGTTTTAAACTCTTTCTATCTGTGGGGCAATCTGCAATCACAACGCAGGTTTCCCCCCCAGATCTGCTCTGGGCTTGCTTTTACTGCTTGTTTGTCCATCCAGCTCAGCCTTTGGAGGAATAAAGGCATAAGGAGGTTTGCTAGTGGTTGGGAAAGGAGACAGTGAAAATCTCTTTATTAAATGAAATGGAGATCAAATGATCAAATTACAGTAATTTTCAAACAGCACCTGCTTAATGTTGGGGAGGGAATTCGGAAAAATCACTAAAACGAATTATTAGAATGCTGCTGGAAGCTCTTGTTTCAGACAGACTTTACTCATTAGTGTGCTTAAAAAGTGAGGTTTAAGGACAATTGCTGTGAAAACCAAGCAGAACTATCAGCTGGGCTGCAGGAACTGAGCAGTTTGCAAGGTGTGGAAAGGCCAGTCAGAATTTCTTCTCTACATGTGGACATCTAAAAAAAAAAAAATGGGTGGAAGAAACCCACACAAAGCAACCAAAACCTCAGGATGGAATTGCTGGGCTACCTGTACCTGAAAGTTGTGCTGGTTAAAGACAGGGCAGTTTTAAAGATCTCCTGAGTCAGGTCCTCACTGCACAGCCAGAGTTCCTGCCAGGGTTGGTGCTGACAGTCCACGCTGAGGGGAACGATTTGATTCCATTCTGTCTTCCAGATTAACTCAGTCTCGTGGTTTTCCTTCAGAACAACTGTTTTCTTTCCCTTGCCCTGAGAACTCAGCCCTTGCTCTGCCCCCTCCTTTGCCCCCTCCCTGCCTGGCTGAAGGGAACAGCTGAGACCTTGTGCAGTGTGGATGCTGAAGTCCCTGGTTGAGGCACAGGAGGATTTGTTAAGCATACAAATGAGTGACCCAGTTGGACAGTGTGTGTGGCAGGGAGGAGGAGGAGGGAAACAGGGCCAAAGAGAGGCTGGGGGGGCTGTTTGAACAAGGCTGGAGTTTTGGGTGGAAGAACCCTCAGTAACTCATTAAGCAACTTACTCTCTGATTCTCATTTTCAACAGCTCTAATACTGACTCCCCTCACC
The DNA here is from genome assembly GCF_001715985.3 of Manacus vitellinus. Taxonomy (NCBI): domain Eukaryota; kingdom Metazoa; phylum Chordata; class Aves; order Passeriformes; family Pipridae; genus Manacus; species Manacus vitellinus. The sequence goes on from NW_021940545.1 coordinate 5,871,543, forward strand.
CATTTGAAGGACAACTGTGGCTGGTGTGGCAGCAGAGGGTGAGGGTGGTTTGGCAGAGGGTGCCCTGAGGTCAGTTCAGAGCTGAGCAGCCAAACCCCGAGGTTGGGACAGCAGTGAGTGGTTCCTTTGCCCTGGGATGTGTCTCCCCAGTTAAGTCACGAGCACTGATCAGTCTTTCTGTTCCACCACGGTCCTCTGTGTGCAGCCACTGCTGATTTCTTGTGCTGGTGTTTTATTTTAGCCTTTGTCACGTGCCCCATGGGACAGCAAAGCTCCTGGGACAGCTGGGAGGGGCCTCAGCAAAGTTTGGGAGTGCTGTTGGCTCTGGAGCACACAGGGATAGTCTGGGAGTGCTGTTGGCTCTGGAGCACAAAGGGATAAAGTCTGGGAGTGCTGTTGGCTCTGGAGCACACAGGGATAGTCTGGGAGTGCTGTTGGCTCTGGAGCACACAGGGATAAAGTCTGGGAGTGCTGTTGGCTCTGGAGCACACAGGGATGTGCTGTAGTCCAGGGCAATGGGAGGGGTAACGAGCTCAGATGCCACTGAGCCCTTTAAATCCAACAGTAACGTGGGCAGGGACCCTCTGAAAAACGGGCAGAAAAGCCCAGTTTGTTGTCAAAGGTGGAAGTTCTCTGTCCTCTCTGGAGTTCCCCCTCCCTTAGGCTGGTGTGGAGTGCAGGAGGAACCAGGATTCGAGGCTGCTGCTCAAATGTTGCACTTGGAAGTGTCAGAAGCACTTGGAAGAGCAGTTTTTGGGAGTGCAGATGTGCTGCAGGATTGCCCCAGCAGCTGGATGCAGCTGTTCCTCAGAAGGTGCTGGCAGAGCCCTGAGCAGTGACGTGCTCAGAGCTGGCTTTGGGGCTCTGTCTCTCGGGGTTTTTGCCATTTTGGCCTCGCAAGGTGTTTCCAGACCCTTTGGTTCCCTGAGCTGATCCCCAACCTAACAGCATGAAGGAGAATATTTTCAGGGAGCAGGTTTTCTGCTGGCTCTAGTGCCAGCCTGCAGCAGGGAAGGGGCTCTGGGTGTTCCTTCCCTTCCTCTTTTTGTTTTCCTGGCGTTTTGCTTTTACAGTTTGATTTCAAAAGGAGCCACACAGGGCAAGTCAGAGCCAGTGCCTCTCACATGGCTTTGGTAACAACAGCTGGGAGTTCCCTGCAGACCAGATGTGTGTTTATTTGTCATGGAGAGCCCTTTGTTACCATCCTCTGCACAGTGTGGCTGGAAGGAGAAGGGCACTGTTTTCAGTAATAACAATAACAGTAATTGCACTGGAGTGGTTCACAGGCAGCTGAAGGGAACAGTCAGGGTATTCCTGAGACCTTGGTGCTTCCTCAGGGTTTTAGTCACCTGGATATATCCAAGTCCAGGCTTTGGGGCAGGGCTTGGCCAGGCAGGTGGATTGTCTGCTCCACAAAAGCTTTTCTTCCCTTTATTTTGTCGGTGTAAAAGGCAGCGTTGTCCTTTCAAATACCAGATAACCACTTCCTTGTGTTTCTTGCTGAGCCTTCTGTTCCATCAGTCTTAATCTCATTTGCTTGCAAACCCCTCAGCCCTGCCTTGGACCCTGCTCTGCAGCTTTGGGCTTTGCTGAGCTTCTGCCCCAGCCCTTTTGTGGTGAATGTGCTGATCCTTGAACCCCTTGAGCCATTTTAATTTACGAAATTAAATAGACCTTGGATTCTTATGTTTTCTATATTTATGACCTAATTTTTTTTATCTATTTTTCTCTCTTTCTCTCTCTCTCTTTCTTTCTTTTTTTCTTCCTCCTCCTTTCTTCCCTCCCCTCTCCCTTTTTTTCCCCCCCCTTACCCTTTCCTATGTCTGTCGTCATACATGTCACCTTGGATCTCACGGGACACATCCACGCTTGCCACATGCACCAAATTTGTTTTTAAACAACCATATTTTCCCCTCCTGGGAACCATTGTCTGGCACCTGCAGCGACCTTGGGAAGTCCATCAACGTCGTCCTCCTTTGTTTCATTGCTTCTCTCTGCAGTGACTCTGCTTTTGCTCTGTTAGAAACTTAAAAAAGAAAACGAAATAAAGCAATATTTGCTTGAAAAGGTCCCACCAAGGTGTGAAAGCAGATAACTTTGCTTCAGAGGATCATGTCAGTTCAGAGAAAAAAAAAAAAAGAAACAAACACAGAACACTTTAAAAAAAAAATGTTTAATTTGAAAGAGTCAGTATTTTGTAACAAGGAAAAAAAGGTTTAAGCCGAGTTTTTTCTCTTTAACATTTTTTTTGGTTACTTGTAATGAATTTGCCCTTTTTAATGGATGTAAAGAAAGAATTTTTTTTGGTGTTGTTTGCTTGCTCTTTTCATCAAAGGAAGGTACAATGGTGAAAGCCTTTAAGATTCTGCTTTTTACTGATTTCTCTGCACATTTGGTGCTGACCATCACTGTCTTGTGCAAAAAGCTTTCTAAAGGCCCAGCCACGAGTCTGAACCTGCAGATTCTAAAGAGAAACAGAAGATTTGTCTGAGACCATCCTGCTGCTTGCCCGAGGGTCTCGGGGGGCTTTGGCTCGTGGACTCCCAGCTGTGGCCAGTGGAGGGTTCTCCTGATGTGCTGAGTAGGAACCTGTGGTGGGAATCACACTGAGGAAATTCTTGTTTCCATTCCCCCTGGCCCTGAAGCCCTGGGAGCACCCTGGCCCTGGGGTGCAGGCAGGGCTGGGCACGAGGCAGCCCCTGCCCCCCAGAGCTGCACTGGATGCTTGTCTAACACCTCCTGGTCCCCACTGCTGCATTGCCACCCTCACAGAGATCCCCTTCCTTGGCACTTTAACAGAAAAGCTTAGTTACCTGCCCAGCTAAATTATTATTATTATTATAACTACTGATCCTCCATACTATTGCTGGTTAACTGTGCATGTGACACTGCCAGGCAGGGTTATTAATCCACGGTGTGAACTGCTGCAACAGGAGCATCTTTGCTGCCAACTGCTGGGTGTTGCATTTCTGCATTTGAGCAAATTCCAGGTGACTTTTTTTCCTTTGCTCCTTACTTTTTAAAAAAAACCCCAAACACCACGTCCCGTTCCCCCCCCCCAAAAAAAAACCCACACCAAAAAATCCAACCCAACACCAAACCCAGTGCCCCTCATGAATTTTCTTGGTGATGGGAAATCCCTTTGGCTCTAATGCTCTTCTGTAAATGGGGTCTCTCCTTTCTGAGTGGGGCTGAGGTGGCCAGGGATGAAATTGTTGACTCAGTTGTTGAACTGTCTGTACAGAAAGTCTCAAATGCTCTTGGCTGGATGGGATTAATCTCTCTAACAGAATCCTTTTAGGGACAAACAAAACCCTGCCCGCAGTCGTTTTCTGCTCTGCACATAAATCTCTGCTGTGTTTATTCAGACCTTGTTCATCATGATTTGTGAACTGCTTTTCTACCTAAATTATAAATGAAAAACTTGGTGCAGGTGTTGCACATAAAAGCCTGTGGATTTCTCTCTTTTTTTTTTTTTTTAGAAAACCCTCATTTTCAGTGTTTTAGAGCGTAGAGAACGTGTGACATCTTCTGAGTTTACACCTTAGTGGTACTGAAAAGTAAATCACTGTGAAGTGATTACAGCAAAGTAATCATAATACTAAAAAGTGGTGTGATTTCCCCTGTAACTGAGCTAATCAAGGTCGTTTGTAGATCTGCTGTCAGCTCTTTGTGGGTCTCTCCTCCTCTGCAGAGGGAGGTTGTTAGCTGAGGCTGAGATGGATCTCACCCAAGTCACAGTTATTAAAATTACCTTGGATAGACTCTAACTGGACAGTGTGGTGTGGAGAGAGCAGCTCTGGGGAGGTTGTTCTGGCCAAGGAGAGGTGCCTTGGGCAGGGGGGTTTGAGGGGCTCCTCTGCCAGACAGGCAGGTGAGAGAGCATTTATGTGGCTGAAGTTACTTAGGATTAATCTCCTATTCAACAGCAAACAGGAGTCTGGGCAGCATGGAATATATGCAGGAAGGGCTTCTTTCTCTTGCAGACCTGAGGGTTTGGGTGACCTGCTGGTGGCCTGGAGGGGCTGCAGGGAAGGTGCAGAGAGACAGGAGTGGCAGAGCCCAGGGAATGGCTGCCCTCTGCCAGAGGGCAGAGTTGGTGGGATGTTGGGGAGGAATAGGAATTCCTGGCTAGAGGGTGGGAGGCCCTGGCACAGGTTGCCCAGAGGGGCTGTGGCTGTATCTGGATCCCTGGAAGTGTCCAAGGCCAGGCTGGAACAACCTGGGCTGGTAGAAGGTTTGAGGGCAGGAGGCTGTAAAACCCATCACCCCTCCTTCCAGGGACACTCAGATCAAAGCTGTTGGCATCCACTGAGAACAAAGAGCTTCTCTCCTGGGTTATGGGGGTATTTTTGGGTGGGTTTTTTTTTTCTGATGCATGAAATGAATTTTTATTTGTTTTGTTTGTACTCCTTTCTCTTGCCAAATACTGTGGGACTTCTGAAATGCCTGGAATCATACCTGCTCCTCTCCATCCCTTTCTGTCTCCTTGTCTGCCTGTGCCTGAACATTCCCTAGCTGAGACCCCACTAGGAAGACACAGCTGAGCTCTCTCTGGCAGTGTCTGTAAAGCTGAGCTGCAGAAAGGAAAATCCGTGGGTCATTTTGTTGTACACTGTAAAATGAGGGTGTTAGAAAAGTCAGTCTTGCAGGAAGCTCATTTTCCATTGGAAAAAAAAAATTAATTTGTAATTAATAAATTCTTCACTTCTTTAGAATTAAGGACTCCAGAAGTTTTTTAATGTTTTGTGTTTCCTTATTTAACTTGTGGAAATGTTATTCCTCTTAGTCCTGAGAATAGCAAAAGGGGATTAATGGAAAGGTTGAATGTGCTCTGGATCAGGTCAGAAATGTCCAACATCTATTTATTACATGTCCTCTCATACACAGTGTGAGCAGCTGGTGCTCAACAGTGACTATTTATTTATACATTTCTTTTCTACACAGAATTGTTTTAGACCCCAACAAACTCTTTAGGGATGTCTAAATATTAGTTTCCTGAAATAAAACCTAAATTCTGCTACAGAATGGAGTCAATAGTTCCTAGAAGCATTTGTAGATCAATTTAATTTAATCAGATGTGACAGTCTGTGAAAATGAATAACACACCACATGCTTTCTGCATTTTATAGCAACAGCAAAATTCCTTTGCAAAATCTATACAGGAAAAAGAAATGCAGCACCAACAGCCTCCAAGTTCAAGGGGTCATGGAGGATTCTTAAATTATTCTTCCTTACTGCTGGTCTCTGAAGGATTTGGAATATCAATTCATGTCATGAATTAGAATTTATGATACTCAGCCAGCAGAAGAGGTTTGGAAGTTCCTGTAAATTGCAGGGCTTTCTTACTAGCCCAGAAGAAACCAAATTGCAGGCGATTACCTGGCCCAGTTTGATTGTCTGCAGTGCAAAATGTAAGAACAGCACAGAACCAAGGGTGTTCCCTGCAGGTTTGCCCCAGATCTCCCCACCCCGGGGGCAGAGGGGCACAGAATGGGCTGGAAGGGAGGGGGAGACCAGGAGGGGGGGCTTGTGCCTGCTCAGGAGCTCTGCTTTGGGTGTTCAGAGGGAACAGGGTCGTTTTGGGGCCGTCAGAGCAGGAATGGGGGCTCTGGGGATGGTGGAGCCTGGTGGGGTTTGGACCCTTGTGCAGAGGGTTCAGGGTTCCAGGGCACTGACTCTGCTCCAGGTGACAGCACAGCCACTGTGACCTGGGAGCTCTTGGCAGTTTTGGGGATACAATTCCATGCATTATTCCTGGGCTGAGCTCCCCCACCCTCTGTTTCCAGCTTTAGAACCTTGTCTCTTCACTCCAATGAAGATATTTGATTTATTCCACGTCCTGTTCTGCTGCAGGTGGGGCTGCAGTGACCTCAGCCAGCCCTTTCTGAAGTCACACTGGCTGAGTTTCCAAGAATTGATCATTTTAATTCTTTCCCCACGACTGTGATGTTTCCCTGATTCATCTGTGAGTCACAGACAAGGTGTGGGCAATGCACAAAAACTGCAGGGCTCTCGAGGTGGTTTGTGCCACAGATAATTCCTGCCTTTGAGGGGCCTTTGGCTGATGCTGGCAGGTCTTGGCAGGGAGAGGAAGCAAAGAGCAGGACTCTGTTTGAATGGAATTTTCCAGGAGGTGTTTTCTAGCACATGGAAGTCCCAGGATGAAATATTTTTGTGACATCCAACTGTAAAACGTGGTAGAAATTACTAGAATTGCATCTTAATTGAAAGAAAAACCAGAATACTCCTCTGAGTGATGACAACTATGATGCTCTTGCCTGTCTCAGGAATCATCAGCTCTGTCAGAGGCACAAGCCTTTGCTGAGGGCACAGTCCTGTCCTGGGAGGTAAATTATGTGATGGCTGAGACCAACCAGCAGGTTTGGAGTGGTTTGGTACCTCTAAATAAGTGTTGAACTGTATGAGCCACCAACCAAATGCTCTGCCTGCAGATGGGCAGCTTGGCAGGAGTTGTTCTGAACAGAACAAGGGGAACACAAAGCACCTGGTGCTCAGGGGGTGATAGAAGGAGCCTGCAAAGCTGCAGCTGTGCCTGCTGGTTTGGACAGGACTCACTGGTGTGTTTATCCCCTCCCTGTCTCTAAGGAAAGGCTCAGCAGTTTAGAAGTAGGAAGTTAAACTCCACTTGCCCTGGAGTTAGTGCTGTGTGGGCAATCCCATATAGAGCATTTCCTGGGCCTCCATCCCCACCTCTCACCCACTGTCCCTCTCTCTCCTGGAAAAGGCAAGGTATTGTTTTCTGTTCTGCAGCTGGGGAGAGGTGGTGGAGATGGGCTGTGGAGGAGCAGGGAGTGCTGGGGCCAGGGCAGCCCCAGCAGAGTGGCAGAGCTGCTTCTCTTTGCCTCCTGCTTCCTCAGAAGGCTCTTGGGCTGTGTGTCCCTCAGCCAGAACACTCCTGAGCACTCCCTGTGAGCTCAGCTGCCTCTGGATAAGCCATGGACAGTTCACCCCTCCCCAGGTCTGCACAGCTGGGTCTTCCCTAAGCTGCAGGAAGGGGTTTAACTCCTTCCAGTTCCACCACATTAAGGGGCTCACCGACACTGAGGCCCCGCAGGTATCACCCAGTGGTTTGTGTCCCACCTGGGCAAGTCCTGCTGCAGAGTCTGGGCTTTACTTCCACTGGTTTTTGGGCCAGGTTGGCAGTGCCAAAGCCACTCTGGACCCCAGACACAACCTCTTGAGGAGGTGGTGGAAGGAAGCTGGAGCCCTTCAGTGTCCCAGCTGGGTGTGTGCCATGGCAGAAGAGGCTTCTGCTGTTTGCTTTCCAGGCTTTACCCCAACAGAGATGGGCAAAGCCCTGTCAGGACCACGGGAATCCATCTTTTGAGGTTGTCCTGCATAGGATAAAGCCCAGGTTATAACACAAGGCTGCTAGAGAGAGGGTGAACCTTCTGAAAGCCTCCTGTGCCTGTCACCTTAAGTGCAGCCCAAATCAAGCCCTGACTCACCTTTTAACCACGGTGCCTTCTCTTCTTCTCTCTTTGGTCCCTGAAGCCAGCACCAGCCCCACGGCAGGCCTGGGCACTGCTGCCATCATTGGCATCCTGGTCGTGGTGTTCGTGGCACTGCTGGTGGCCGTGGACGTCACCTGCTACTTCCTCAACAAGTGTGGGCTCCTCATGTGCATCGCGGTCAACATGTGCGGCAAATCCGGCCCCGGGGCCAAGGGCAAGGACATGGAGGAGGGAAAAGCTGCCTTCTCGTGAGTACTGCCCCTGCCCCTGTCCCCCTTCTCGTGAGCACTGCCACTGCTCCTGTTCCCTTTCTTGTGAGTACTGCCACTGCTCCCATTCCCCTTCTCGTGAGTACTCCTGTCCCCAGCAGCCGCGGGAGGAGGAGCTGTCCCGGCGGGCCGGGGGTTCCTCAGCTCTGATGGGAGGGTGCTGGGGAGGTCTGGGGTTCTCTGTGCTTCCAGGAAGGTGTTTCTGCAGTTGTTGCCCTGGTTTTGTCTCGTTCCTGTTGGTGGCCATCGGACAGGTGGCCCAGTGGACATCCCAGTGCCGGACGTGCCGCTGGAGTTCTGTGCCGTGGGGAAGGAGAAGTGACCCCAAGGAGTGCCCCGTGTTTAGCCCAGGGTGTCTGTCACTCACTGGGGGCGTTCACAGCGTGTCTTTGCAGGAGGATTCCTGTGAGTGGGCTCCAACCTCGGTGCAATTCCTTCCCTGCAGGAAAGATGAGTCCAAGGAGCCCATCGTGGAGGTGCGGACGGAGGAGGAGCGGACCCCCAACCACGACGGGGGCAAACACACGGAGCCCAACGAGACCACCCCGCTGACAGAGCCAGAGTATGTTGGCATTAGCCAGTCCTAGCACAGGGGCACTGCAGTGCCCTCAGCTGCCCCCATCTCACGATCAAGGTCTCCCGTGAGCACAACTTAGGGCAGGAAGAGAGGAAGAAAGGTAAAACCTCCACCTGCCGTTGGTGACGTGCCAGTGAGGAAGTGCCTCCTCTCAAGATTCAGTGACTCCTATTCCCAGCACTGGAATGGAGCAGAGTGTCCTCAAAGGCCTGTCTGTGCCAGCCCTGCCCGGTGTGGAGATCAAAGACCTGCCCAGGTTCACTGCAGAGGATCCAGAGCAGAGTCAGCCCCGGCTGGCAGCGAGGGCTGTGTGAGCCGTGCCCAGCAGTGCTGGAGGAGAGCCTGAACCCCCTGAGAGCACCCCCTGAGAGCAGCAGAGGAGCTGGGCTCTGCTGTGGAGGAGGCAGAGCAAGTCTGAGTGTTCTGAGAGAGGGCTGAGAGCTCCGTGTGAGCTTTGTTCACATCAGGGAACTGAACTGGGCCCTGAGTCTGCATCACGTGTGCGTGTGAGAAAAAGAAATGTGTTCTGTGTGGCTGGATGGCCTTGCAGACCTTCAGGCCAGCCTGCAGCTAAAAGGACAGGGCAAGGTGAGGGGTCCTGCACTGGGACCGTGCTGTGTGGTGACAGCTGGCACAGGGCTGCAGGCTCAGGGCATTGGCAGAAAGCTTCCCTGGGAGCTCAGGGGGAAGCACTGAGAGCAAAGTTAGGCTGAGGGAGAAGAGTCTTTGCAAGTTGGCAGGTTTCCTTTTGCCTCAGACCTGAACCAAAACTCTCTGTGAACAAGCCATTCCTGCAGGTCACATCCTCTTTGCCTTTTTTCTCTCCTAGTTATCCTCACTCTTCCCTCGCTCCCTTTGCATGTTTGACCTCTGAAAGTCTCTGCTCCTCCTGAGTCCCTCTCCGTGTTGTGTGTGTGTGTGTGTTGTAACCAGCTGGTGCTGCTCCACCTCCTCACTCTCCCTCTCTGCCCCCCCTTTCCCTGCTGTCGTTTCGGGGCTTCATTGTCTCTATTTCTCTTCTGCCCCTGTCCCCCCCGCAGGCACCCCGCTGACACCGCAGCCACCGTGGAGGACATGCTGCCTTCTGTCACCACGGGCACCACTAACTCTGACACTATCACTGAAACCTTTGCCACTGCTCAGAACAGCCCCACCAGCGAGAGCACCACGCTGACCTCCAGCATTGCCCCTCCGGCCGCGGCCGCCCCCGACTCCAACGCCGCGTCGCCCGGCCAGGCCACCCCGGCCAAAGGGGCGGCCGCCACCTCGGTGTCGTCACCGCCACCCTCCTCCACCCCCAAAGTGGCCCCTCTCGTTGACCTCAGCGACACCCCGAGCTCTGCTCCGGCCACTAACAGTTTGTCTTCAAGTGTCCTGTCGGGGCAGGGCGCGGTGCTCAGCCCCAGCGCCGCCGCCGAGGCCTCCAAAGCGGCAGCTGGGAACAAGCCGGCTGCCCCCGGCCCCGCGAACCTCACGAGCCCTGCAGCTCCAGCAGAGCCCAAGCAGGAGGCCTCCAGCACCAAGAGCCCCGAGAAGGAGCCTGTGCAGCCCAGCACAGTGAAGAGTCCGACGGAGACGCCCAAGAACCCGAGCAACGTGAAGAGCGAGGCTGCCTCGGGCAGCACCGCCAACCCCTCCCAGAACGAGGACTTAAAAATGGACGAAGGGACCTTCAAGACACCAGACATTGATCTTGCAAAGGATGTTTTTGCAGCTCTTGGCACTGCTCCTGCCAGTGTGGCTGGGGGGCAAGCTCACGAGCCTGCTCCTTCCACTGCAGACAGCTCTGTACCCGCTGCGCCTGCAAAGACCGAGTACGGCTGCCTTTACTCTTGTGTTGGTTGTGTGCTGTGTCTCTTGTGCCCTGGTGCTCGTGCTGTGTCCTTGTTGGGTGTTCTCTTAACTAATCTCACCGTTTCCTTAGCGAACTAACTCACCACTGAACCGACAGGGCTTGGCTTGAAAGGTCCAGGAGGAAAGCCAGGAGTAGGCTGTGCCAGGGAAGCAGAGAAAAGAAACCTGGGAATTCATTGGGAATGTGTTATTCCTCAGACTTTTATGCAGCTTTGTCTATCTTGGGTTATTCTTTTGTGGAAGAGAGCAGAAATAGTTCAGTTTGGTGCAGAGGAAGAGCTGAGTTCCTGCAGGTCAATGAGCACAACCACCCAAATTCCATTTCCTGAGAGATGAGTGGAAATTCAAAACACACTCAGTGTAAGGCTGGGCAGAAAAATTAGTGCCACGTGGAACCGTGAAAGCCAGGAACCTCTGGAGCTGTCCCTAAGCTGGCAGAAGGATGAGGCAGTGTGGTGCTGTCTGAGAGGGGAGCAGTGGGGTCAGGATAACCTGGCAGAGTGTTGGATTAGGGATGAGTCTCCACCAGCTGTACCAGGTCTCCTTTCTACCCAGCTGATTTATTCTGAGAGCAGCAGCACGTCCCCAGGCAGGGCCACCCCAGGGCCCTTTGGAGCCTTGTGCCATCTGGAGAGGATCCACATCCCTCAGCTGAGAGGAACCTGCACCTTGTGTTTGGCAGGAGAGTGGAAAGAGCAGGAGAAGCTCCCCTGGGTGGCTGGGGGAGGGTGCCCAGCTGTGGGGCAGGGGTTGGACAGGAGCACTCGTGCTGTGCTGGGCTGTCAGCTGCTGGCAGAGCCTGTGGAGATGGGCACCTCCCTTCCACCTGGGAAAATTCCCATCTTCCGTGTTTCACTTCCTGCAACGTGCTGGGAAATTCTGGGACTGGCTTCCTGTAGGAAAAAAAAGGCTTTTCTGCTAAAAACACAGCCTGTTTGACCAGGGCACTGGGGTGGTGAAGTGGAATTCCTTGGCAACCAGGCGAGTTTCCCTGGGGCTCCTCTTTGCCCACCTCGAGCCCCTGCAGCTGCACCCTCGTCCTGCCTCGTGTTAGCCCAGGGCAGGAGGAGCAAAAAAGATGAATCCAGAGCGAAGTGAAGCTGGGCTGGGGGGGGACTGAGTTTGGTTTTACTTCTCCCTGCATCAGGAAATGCTCCTTTTGCTCTGCCAAAGCGAGGCGTGGGCTCCAGAAAGATATTCGTTCCTTATCAGTCACTCAGCCTGCCTTTCTGTGCCTCTAAACTGTGCCGTTTTGGTGATTGTTCCCCAGGAAAATCCCAGTAGAAGACAAATCCGAAGTGCAGGTGACAGACAGGAAGACCCCTCCAGCAGAAGTGAAGACGGTCCCCAACGAAGCCACACAAACAAATGAGAACGAGAGCAAAGCATGATCAGCACCGGGGAGACAACGAGAGAGCATTGAAATCACAGCCCACACACCCATCTCATTCCTCTAGTGTCTGTTGCCTTTTTTAAACAAACAAACAAACCAGAAAATGCATAAACGGGGGGAGGGGGGAATGTCTACTTTTGTTTTCTTTTATTTTCTTCTCTTCTCCTTTTTTTTTTTTATTTTCTTTTTTTTTTTATTTGTTTGTTTTACTATTTCTAGAAAGATTCTATTCGTTGTGCACTTGCTTTTAAAAAGTAATACATGTTAAAAACAGGGTTAAACCCGTAACCAAATCAGGGCTTGGCTGACCCTGGGTATATTCAGAGAAGCAAAAGTTGCAATACTGTTTGCAATGTGGTTGGGAAGCTCAGAATCAACTAGTCCTAGACAAAAAAGAAAAAAAAAAAACACAAAAAAAGACAAAAAAAATAATCAAAGAGACCCTGTTGTTTCCTTTGTTAGTATAGCAGATATAACCACTGTGCTGCTGGGCACGGCTGGTACTTAAAGAACAAAGTCCACAATTTATTTTTATACTTTTCAGTCGAGTTTGAAATATGTAAAGCCTCATAAATAAGTTATAATTTCTGTTCACCTTGTATTTGTTCAGTATGCAAAGTGTCTCGAGCCCTTTGTGACTGAATTCTGTTTGCCACGTTAGACATTTATTTGGGGTTTATTATTGTCTTATTTTTTAGGAAGAATGCCAAAATTGCAGCTTCGGGGGATGTATTTCAATTTGCAGTATTCAGACTCTACATTTCTTTAAATTTTATGTTAATTTTTTTTTTTTTTGCCAACTTTTGTTCTTTCCAGTGTTTACAATTGACAGATATTTTTTTAACTTTTGTTGTGTTTAAATGGATGTGTAAAATAGCTGCCTTTTTTTTTTTTTTCTTTTTTTTTTTGTTTGGAAGTCAATCCAGTCTCTAGACTCTAGGGTAGCAGCATGCTTGCTTTGCAAAGGGAGACATTTTCAAACATGGATGTTTACAGTAGTTGTTTCCCCTTTATCTTTTCTTAATTATTGTTATTATTATTATTATTGTTATTATTATTATTATTATTTCTTACTGGAGTAAGAAGAAAAGCGATGCTGGGGTTTGGTTTGGGATTTTTTTGGGGGGGTGGGGGGTATTCAAACCACTTGTCACCAATCAAGGTCTTTATCCAGCAATCCACATAAACCCTGGCTCTCCTTGGAATGGGGGAATTGCTGGAGAAAGTCCTTCTATTCTTAAATTTAGTTGAAGTCCCTTGCTGGACCTGGGCCTGACTGCATAAGAGAAATATCATCTCTGCTTTTTTAGGACATTCTCCCCTTTCCTTCATGGAACCCTCCCAGAGCTCTGAGGAGCAGAAGGGAGATTGTACAGTTGGGGCTGGTCTGGGCTCAGATGTTTGACTGCATCAGTTCCCCCTTATTTTGATGCCAGTAAATCCCAGGGTCAGTAAATCCCACGTCCTGTGGCCCTGGAAAGCACATTTCAAAGCAAAGACTCTTAGCCCAAAGGTGCTGGGCAGGTGCCAGACCCCTCCTGCGGGTGGGGCTGGACCAGCTGATCCCTGTAGGTCCCTTCCAGGTGCCCCTCCCTGTCCTGTCCCGTCCCCCTGTGTGTGCTGAGTCTGTGCTCTGCAGAACCAAAAACCCGAAATCAGGAGCAAGTGCTTGGAAATCAGTGCCAGGGGTGCCAGGGGTGCCCCCTGGCATCGTGTCTTAGGAGCTGGGAAAGGGGGTGACGTAGCAGCTGTGTTAAAATCATGGAAGGGGGCAGCTGATAATGGCATTTCTCATCAGGAATCATGGAGTAACGCTGAGATTTGGGGGTGAAAAGGAGCTTTGAGCAGAAGGGAGGCAGAGGCGTGTAGGGAGAGACCAGCCCATTGTATAGAGATGTTCCTTCTGTTGGGGTTTTGGGGTTTTTTTTCTCCTCCTCTTTTTTTTTTTTTTTTCCTGTTTTTGTTTCTTTTGTTTTCTTTTTTTATTCTACTTTAGATCTGCAAGCTTGTGCACTGTGGGTGCGTGACTATTTTAGTGTGAACCGTGTTTTTTGTCATAGTATTGAAATAATAAAAAAGCTTCAACATAGTTTGGATGTGGAAGGTGTAGCGCTAGTTCAGATTTGAAGAAAAAAAAATATTCAGGAATTCAAACAAACAAACGAAAAGAGAACAACTCTTACAAAGAACAGAAGCCTTTAAATGAGAAAACCAACCCGAGCTGAGTGTGGTTCTGTGGTGAGGAGCAGGAGGATGAGGGGGGTTTGGAGGCCGCAGTTGGCTCAGGTCAGTGGAGCCACTTCCATCCGTGTGTCCTTGGAAGGAGTGCAGTCTGTTCCAGCAGCATCACATCACTTCCAACTGTGGGAAATAATGGTCTTGTCATTTGCTAGGTGTGGGGTTTTTTGCATTTTTTCCTCAGCTCCTGGGATGCCCGTGGGGGATGGCTGGAGGTGCAGGACCCATCCCGGTGGGATCTCGGGGCAGGACGGGGCCTCACCCCAAAGCCCTGCAGCAGATCCTGCCCTTGCATGACCCATCACAGCAGTGTCGGTGTAACTGGGGGGAAGTTTGGCTCACAGTCCTTAGGATTGCTTTGTTTTCCCGAGAAACCCATCGGTCAGAGGCAGCACAAGGAGCTCCCGGGGTGTGTCTGCACCGGGGAGCTTTGGGGCAGCAGTGGGTGCTTCTGTCCCTGGGGTGAGCTCAGTTTGTCACATCAGTGGTACCTCCATCCCTGGGGTGAGCTCAGTTGGTCAGATCAGTGGTACCTCCATTGCTCTGGGTGAGCTCAGTTGGTCAGATCAGTGGTACCTCCATCCCTGGGGTGAGCTCAGTTGGTCAGATCAGTGGTACCTCTGTCCCTGGGGTGAGCTCAGTTGGTCAGATCAGTGGTACCTCTGTCCCTGGGGTGAGCTCAGTTGGTCAGATCAGTGGTACCTCCATCCCTGGGGTGAGCTCAGTTGGTCAGATCAGTGGTACCTCCATCCCTGGGGTGAGCTCAGTTTGTCACATCAGTGGTACCTCTGTCCCTGGGGTGAGCTCAGTTTGTCACATCAGTGGTACCTCCATTGCTCTGGGTGAGCTCAGTTGGTCAGATCAGTGGTACCTCCATTGCTCTGGGTGAGCTCAGTTTGTCACATCAGTGGTACCTCCATCCCTGGGGTGAGCTCAGTTTGTCACATCAGTGGTACCTCTGTCCCTGGGGTGAGCTCAGTTGGTCAGATCAGTGGTACCTCTGTCCCTGGGGTGAGCTCAGTTGGTCAGATCAGTGGTACCTCTGTCCCTGGGGTGAGCTCAGTCTGTCAGATTTCTGCAGTTTTGGCTGGTTTTGTCATCTGTGTGTTGGACCTCCCCAGTTCTAACCCCTGAGAGCTGAGCTGCCCAGTGCCAACCATCAGCCCCTGTCGGGTGAAAAGGGGGAACTTCCCCCTGGATTGGCCTTTCCACTGGAAAAGGGGCCCACCCAGAGCCCAGCCCAGCACCCACACTGACAGAGGGTCTGGGGTTGGAACTGGGGCAGCTTTAAGGTCCCTTCCAACCCAAACCATTCCATGGGTGGAGTGAGCACCACTCCAAGCAGGAGTGGAACCCTGTGAGCTCCTTCTTCACGTTCTCACAACTCCTCCCAGTCCTTGCAGTGCTTTGACACTCGCCCTTATTGGGGGGTCATTTATTTAATGTACAAGTTGCCCGTTCCCAGGGCAGCCCAGGCTTCCCTGCTCTGAGTTCCACCTCTGAGGAGGTGCCAGCCCAGCCCCTGGGCACTGTGTGTGTTGGTGTGTGTGCCCATCCCCAGCCAGGGGCCCCAGGAGTGCTGACATTGTGCTGCCCATGCGTGAAGGTGACGACAGTGCATCCCGTCCTTCAGCTTTGAGAGTGGACTTTTATTTTCACCCTTTTCTATGGAGCCTTCAAACCCCACATTTTTCACACCTAGGCTGTTTTGGTAGTTGTTCTCAGCCCCTCCATTGCCATCCTTCCCCAGCATTCCCTACTTTTGGGGGCCTTCTATCTTGTTAAAAAAAGAAAAAAACAAAAAATCTTTTTACCGAGTGAAACATCGAGTCCACCTTTATCCCCATTCTCACTGGTGTAAATACTGATACTAACTGAGGATTTTGACTTTGCATTCTGTCAGAATACTGTGTTCAAATAAAAATTACCAAAAAAAAAAAAAAAAAGAAAAGCTGCTGCCCTTCTTTAGCTGCTCTGCCAGGGCCCAACCCCTGAGTGTCCCAAACAGTGTTTTAAAGTTTGTGTCTTTGCCCCACTGCATTTATTTATTCATTTCCCTCGGATAACAAGCACACAGATGCAGTTCCATGGCCGCTGTGAAACAGGGACAGCTTTTTTTCCCTCCCCAAAAAGGGCACTTCCCTGTTGTGTGGCTATGGAAGGTGTGAGTTTTGGCTTTAAAAGTTCTCCTTAACCCATCCTGAATTGGACGCCTGAACTTGATTAATGAGGGTTCAATCTAATGAATTTATTTAATAAATGAATTCAATTAAGGGTCTTTATCTTTTTTTTCCTAAATTTTAACCAAAACCCGCCAAAATGCCCAAGTTTAATTTTTCTAGTCTGGGGGTTGCAAGGGGTGGGGTGTCTGTTTACTTTTCCTTAAGAATATTTTCAGAAATTCGGAGTTTATTTTCACACAGAAGTTTCCATTTGGCTAAAAAAGACTTTTTTTTTTTTTTTTTTCCCCACTACCCATTTGATATAAAAACCCACCAATTCCTTTCAAGTGGGGGAAACATGAACTGGCCCAAGTCCCTGGTTGGGTTTGAAGGGAGGGCTCTGAGGTTGCTTTTGTGTTCCTGGCTTTGGCAGCTGCTTCCCTGGATGCCCCCAGTGTCTGCTCTGCATCCAGGGCCGGGGGCCTGGAATCCCTTCCCTGGCTTTGCCTCCTTTCCTGCTGCACCAGCTTCAGCTCCAGGAGCTCAGGTATTTTTCCCTCTTCTCCCAGAGGTAAGAGAGGGGCCTGGAGCCTCGTTTGCTGTCGCTGCTGAGCACATGTCCTCGTGTGAAAAGGGGTTTCCTTCCCCTGGAGTCGTGGTTGTGCTCAGTGACAAACAGCTGGCAAATTCTTTGCGAGATCTTTGTGTTTCTTCAGCCGTTTTTCAGTCTCCAGACCTGCCTTTTAATTTCCATTTTAGTTCTTTAACTCCTCTCTCCCTCTGTTAAGGCCGTGGCACCCGACTGGCAAAGTCACCCTGGCTGAGTGTGGCAACTTTAACCCCCAGTCTGGCCTGAATTTAGGGTAAGTAATTAGTAATTTGGGGTAATAAGAGCAGGGCTGGGGGGGTTTAGGGGCGTGGATGGAGATGTTTGTGGTACAAACACCTTCTTTCTCTTGTTCTTTCCAGACATTATAATTAGTTGGTTTGTAATCAAATTGTGAATCTCGTGCATGTGCTTCAGGGCATCATTTTAAGTGCTTTTGTATGGAAATGGAGACCTGGACACCTTTCAGTAAAGGTGTGTCTCACCTGTGCACATCTGCTGCACCAGCACAGCGTGGTTTTGTTCCCCAGAGTTTCTGGGGTAACCAATAAAAAACCCCAGCTTTCTGAGCATCCCAGTGCCAGAGCCATCACCTCGGGGGGGGGTTTAATTGGACCCCACGGACACGGGGCTGGAAACAGCTTCATTAGAGGGATAAAACCCCACCTTTGGGATGGTGAATGACGTGGGCAGAGCTGGTTGTAGCAGGAGAGGGGAGATGTTTGGGTTTGGTGCGTGAGGGAGGGGGAAAGGGGTTTAAGGGATATTCTGGCTCCAAAGGGGGTGGATGGAGCAGGGGATGTGCTGCCTGCGGAGTGAGGGAGCTCAGCATCTTGCTGGCACCCGGGATTCCTCCTCCCGGGAGCCGTGGAAGCAGAGGCAGGCGAATGGAGCTGCGGGGTGGAAATTTATAGTGAGAATTTCTAATTTCACACCCATCAGACCCCACAGTGACCCGTCCTTGGGCGCTGCCAGGTCACCTGGCTGTGCCTGTGCCGTTCTCTCCCAGGCGGGCGGGTGAGGATGTGCCTGGAATGGGAACATCCCGGCGCTGCAGCAGGAGCTCGGCGATGCTCTGGCTCCCTTTGGTGGCCGACAGCTCCTATAACTACCACCCCCAGCGCCCTGGCTTTGGAAACGCGGCCCTGCAGCGTCTCCCGACGAGGTGATTATTAACAATAATAAAGAATTCCTTCACGGAAAGAGGGTGGTCACGGGAGGGGGCTGCGCAGGGAGGTTTGGAGTCCCCATCCCTGGAGGAGTCCAAGGAACGAGTGGACGCGGCGCTGGATGACAAGGTGGGGATGGGTCACAGGTTGGACAGGGCGGGATGGGAGGGCTTTTCCAACCGAAACGATCCCGAAATTCCGTGATCCCATCATTCATCCCGTGATCCCATCGTTCCGTGATCCCGGGGCGGGCCCGCGCGATAGCAAGCGCTCATTTGCATGGTGCCGCCCCTTCGTTTGCATAGCCCCGCCCACCCGCGCCCCTCCCGCGGATGTGGCGTCACCGGGCGCGTCTCCCCGGCAACGGTGCCGCGGGGTTCGAGTCCCGGCCCCGCCGGGCCCTTCGTGTGTCCCCCGTGTCCCCTCGCTGTCCCCTTCCCCTGTCCCCCTGTCTGTCCCGCTGTCTGTCCCCCCGGCCATGCTCCGCGACGAGGACACCGAGGCGGATTTCCAGCGCTTCCTGCGCCGCGTGGACGACGTCAGTGAGTGCCCAGCGGGGGCCGCGCGTCCCCGGCCCCTCCGGGTGGGGAAGGGAACAACAGCGGGGAGGGGTCTGGGGGGAAAGGGAGGCGGAAAAGGAGTGGAAAAGGGGGGAATTGCTGCTCCACTGCCCCGCTTGGGGTTATCCGCGGTCTCCCTGTGGGCTCGGGTGTGTCCCCGTGCATTCGGGTGTGTCCCCGCGGGCCCAGGTGATGCCTTGGGGATGCTGAGAGCTGCTTTCTTTTGTGTATATATACACATATGTGTTTATTTATAAATAAATGTATCTCTTGGTTTGTTTTTCTGACGCGGACACTCCGGGGGGCTCCGGAAAGTGACGGGAAATTGAGTTTGTGGATGTTTGTGTTTATAAACTGGCCCGGGCCAGGCTGGACGGGGCTGGGAGCAGCCCTGCTCCATGGGGGGAGTCCCTGCCCGGGGCAGGGGTGGAATTAAATGAGCTTTGGGGTCCTTTCCAACCCAAACCACTCTGTAATTCTGTAATAAAGGCCGTGCTGGTCACTTCAGAGGCAGGTGCCAGCTGAGCTCGTGGTCCCTCCAGGATCACTTGGGTATCCTGTGTGTATATAAATCCTTTATTTTCCCATCTTCTTTTCAGGCAATTTGCTGCAAGGCCTGAAGTCCACGGACTCGGCTGTCAAGGAGAAAGCCCTTGCTGAGGCAGAGAGAAGGCTCCAGGAGGAAGGAGCCAGCAAAGAGGAGGAAACCAAGCCCACGGTGAACAGGACAGTCATCAACACCCGAGCCTCTGTGAGGGCTTTGCCTCTGAGATCAAAGCTGGGTTAACTCTTTTAAATAGCACTAATTCACAGCCCTGGCTCAGGGGAAAGAATTTTAAACAGTATTTACAACCATGGGCTGAACGTGGCTTTATTTTTTCCAGTAGTTATTTTACTGGGAGGTGCTTGATGTGATGTTTTCTGTGCCTTGGGGCTGCTGAGAACACAGAGGGTTTCTCTTGGATTTATCCAAGCTGGATGCAGGCACTGAGGTGCCAAAATGTAAAGCTTTTACCTGCACTGAGGTGTCACAATTTACAGCTTTTACCTGCACTGAGGTGCCAAAATTTACAGCTTTTACCTGCACTTCAGGAACTTGAGCAAGACTAGTTGAGGACACACGAGTCTCTTGGTTAATTAGGTTTTGATTCTGCAGTGGGGTTTGGATTTTGGTGACTTGCCTCATTAAAGACACAAATAGAAGCTTTCCAGTAATGTCAAAAATTGTTAAAAACCCTGTGCTGTGTTTCTCTTTTTTCAGGGCCCAGCAGAGGCAGCAAATGCAGGTAGGATTTTAGCAGAGCTGCTGTTAATACAAAACCTGATTCCTCTCCTGCCACAGTCAAAGCTGGCTTCTTCAGTGAAAAATCAGAGTTTTTAAGTAAAAAAATTTAATTTTAATTTTAAAATTGTTAATAATAAAATTACCAAAATACATCGAATTTAATAGAATCAATAGATAACGTTAATAAAATAAAATTTATAATAAAATTTTAATCAAGATCCAGTCAGATCTAGGAAGGCACTCAAGGGTTTTAGCAGCATGGCTGTGTTTTCCATAGGTAGGAGCCTTGCTGGTGGAGTTACTGTGTTCTGGCCTCTCATCTACAAACTTTGCATTCTGAATTTAAAAGCAAACATGTTTATCTCCAGAGATGAGCTGCAGCAAGGCGGGTGTGCCAGTCCTGGCAGTGGTGGCATCATCATTATCTCTGATAGCTTGTCATTCACATTCCACTTTAACTGTTGAAATGTCCCCACAGCATCTTTTTTATTAAGAAATGACTCAGAAATACCCCAGAAATTATATTTTTTTTTCTCATCTGTAGATTGATTTTAATGAGTTTTCTCTTTTCATTTTGTTTTTCCCTTGACTGAAATGCCACCAACTCCCCTGGCTCCAAGATGCTTTCCTGGCAATGCTGGAGAAGGATGCAAAGGAACGGGCTAAACAGAGGAAGAGAAAGGAGCAGCTGGCAAATGGTAATTGCTCAGAGGGTTTTTGGGTAATGGTAATTGCTCAGAGGGTTTTTGGGTAATGGTAATTGCTCAGAGGGGTTTTGGGTAATGGTAATTGCTCAGAGGGTTTTTGGGTAATGGTAATTGCTCAGAGGGTTTTTGGGTAATGACCTGGCAGGAGCTGGGGGAGTTGTTGCTCTGTCTGAGCCCCAAAATCCCGTGCCCAGCACAATGAGCTGTTTGTAGCAGGGCTGGGGGCTCACAGAGCTGTTCCTCTCCACGTTATCCCCTTTACTGGAAGGGTTTGGGATGGAGGGAGCGAGTCTGGGTGTCCCTGTGTCCTCAGCCAGGCCTGGGCAGCTCCCAGCTGGGTCCTGAGGGTGTGTCCTTGTGCAGCTCTGAAGGAGAAGGGCAATGAGCACTTCAGGAGAGGAGACTTTGCCGGGGCCATCCAGAGCTACTCGGAGGGGCTGCAGAAGCTCCGGGACAAGCAGGAGCTGTACACCAACAGGGCACAGGTCAGTGGGCACAGCTGTACACCAACAGGGCACAGGTCAGTGGGCACAGCTGTACACCAGCAGGGCACAGGTCAGTGGGCACAGCTGGAACAGGGCACAGGTCAGTGGGCACAGCTGTACACCAACAGGGCACAGGTCAGTGGGCACAGGTCAGTGGGCACAGCTGTACACCAACAGGGCACAGGTCAGGGGGCACAGGTCAGTGGGCACAGCTGTACACCAGCAG
This sequence comes from Manacus vitellinus, assembly GCF_001715985.3. Taxonomy (NCBI): domain Eukaryota; kingdom Metazoa; phylum Chordata; class Aves; order Passeriformes; family Pipridae; genus Manacus; species Manacus vitellinus. The sequence goes on from NW_021940545.1 coordinate 5,892,553, forward strand.
GGCACAGGTCAGGGGGCACAGGTCAGTGGGCACAGTTGTACACCAACAGGGCACAGGTCAGTGGGCACAGCTGGAACAGGGCACAGGTCAGTGGGCACAGCTGGAACAGGGCACAGGTCAGGGGGCACAGCTGTACACCAACAGGGCACAGGTCAGTGGGCACAGGTCAGTGGGCACAGGTCAGTGGGCACAGCTGTTCACAAACAGGGCACAGGTCAGTGGGCACAGCTGGAACAGGGCACAGGTCAGTGGGCAGAGCTGCTCTGCCTGGTTTGGGTGTTGCTGTGCCAGGGCAGAGCCCAGGAAGATCCTTCTGCAACCCAAATGTGCTTATTCCTTCCTCAGGGTCTTCCTCAGGTCTCCTCTCCCTTGGATGTGGCTCCTCCAGAATAACTGGGAAAAAACCATTCTAATTCATAGTTTTATTTAAAATACACTGATTTCTTTCGTTAATCACTTATGTGGCTGTAGAATGTAACATTTGCTTTGCATTCTCTGTTTCCCTTTTAAAATCCATATGTGTGTGTGTTGAATTTTATTAAGTTTGTTCTAAATTACAAACCCCAAGGAGATGGAGGACAAGTTAAGAACCAGCTGGTAATTATCCTGCAAAATCAATGGCCAGGCAAATCAGCAGCCTGGTTTTATTCTTTTTAATTAGCTGGTGTTTGTACAACAGTCAGCAGAAGTTGTTTGAAGGACTCTAATTCTCCTGCCTGGACTTTTTTGGGGTTTATCTCAGGCCTACCTGAAGATCCAGGAGTATGAAAAAGCCATTGCTGACTGTGAATGGGCATTAAAGGTAATTTTGGGATTGGGTTTGTGTGGAACTGAGGGCATAGAGACAACTGGCTGATGGAAAGGAGGGAATGTGCCCAGATTGCTGCATCCTGAGTTAATCTAAACAGCATAAACCAGTTAATATTTCAGTGCTCCCTGTGTGCAGAAGCTTTTCTGGCTCTTAAGAGCATTTAATTAAAAAGTTTGGGGTGATAAATGAGCTCTTAACTGCACATATTGGCACAGAATATTCTGCCCAGCCTTTTAAAAATGGACTCTTGAAGCTCCCAAGAGGAAAAGGTGAAGATATAAAGCTGGATCCAAATTCAGTTGTGTTCCATCAGTGATGCCCATGACTAGAACACAATTAGCAGGTTATTAATCATTTAAATAAATCCATATTTTTGACACACAACTGAACTGGAAAAGGTCCTGCTTTCCACCTTAAACCAAAGCCTGTGCTCCTTGCACAGGGAAGGGAAGTTGGTCCCTGGAGGTGATAATTCAGCACAGAAACTTTTAACAACTGTAGTAGGTGATGTGAATTCCCTCCTCTTTGTCCACAGTTCTTTTGGGCAGATAAAACTATTAATCAGAAGGCTGGAAAAAATATGAGAAGGCTAAAATTTTCTAAACACATAATTAATAGTTTCTTTTTTAACACAGTGCAATGAGAAATGTATTAAAGCCCATTTTCTGATGGGGAAGGCTCACCTGGCACTGAAACACTACCCTGAGGTAAATGGACTGAGTCCTGTGGCCATGGGACCGTGTTTGTTCTGGCTTTGGTGGGATGTTGTGGGTGAGAGGGAGAAGGTTTAATGCTGTGCCTCCTTTTGTGTTTTCTCACTGCAGTGCTGGTTTTCTGTTCCCACTTGCAGCTTCCTGGGTTTTACTGGAAACCCTTTTAATTTGAAAGAGCTGCTGGCTGTAGGGACTGGGAATAACAGACAACTTTGGGTTAGGAAAGTTTTTACTGGTGTGTCTTCATTAATTTTATTTTTCACACTTATTAAGTACTGTGGCCCAAAAACTTTTGAGCTTAAGCAAGAGGACTCTGACTAAGTTGTCATTTTACCATCTTCCTGTTTTTATCTTAAATTGAGGGCCTATTTCTCCTCTCTGTTAAGTCCAGGCAGTGTTATGAGAAGATGCTGCAGGTTGATCCCCAGAAGGAAAGCCTGTTCAAAGGTGAGACACACTTTTACACTGTCCCCCCTGGGTTCTGATGAACTGCTCTGCCTTTCAGCCCTGTGCTGGCTCTGGGCAGGCAGCTCTGGCTCTGGTTGTGTCTCTGAGCTGTGGGTCACTCCCCAGAGCTCAGGGTCACCTGTGCAGGTGTGAGCAGGAGGCAGAGCCAGGGGCTGAACTTCATTTTCACCTGGGACTTCACCAGAACAAACCATCACCTGCCATGCTTTGGTTCCTTTTGACCTCCCCAGCTTGTGTGGCCGAGGTGGACTCGGAGGAGAAGAGGGTGAAGGATGAAGAGAGAGCCAAGAAGGAGGTTCAGGCTGGAAATGTTGCTGCCCTGTCCATAAAAGAGCTGCTGCAGAGACTCAGCACCCCTGGCCAGGGTATCCTGTTCTACACAGGAGGGATCAGGCTTTTGGCAGCAGTTGTGAAGGACTGTAAGTGTTTGGTGCAAAGGTTGTTGCTCCTGGGAGTTGTGATCCAGGCAGACGAGTACAGGGGAGCAGTTTTTACAGGAACAGGGCAACTATTCCTGTATTTAAAACATAAAATTGGCCACGTTTGGTATTCCAGGATGGCCAGTAGGTATTTACATCATTTTTTTTAGAAGTAGGTGTTGTAGCTGAGCTGTTTAGACTTGTGAGGTATTTGGGTCCCTGAAGAGCCGTTTCACTTGTTTAGAAACATTTGTAATTCCCTGTTAACACAAATTGATTTGCCAGGCCAGTTTCGTGTTCCAGCCTTCCTGAAGAGTCTTTAGCCTGAAGTCAGTTGTTCTCCACAGCTCCAGGCATGAATTAAGAGTGGTCTTTACCTTCGAAGCTGCTCCTAATTCATTCCCTCTGTTTCCATGATGTTCTTCCCCCAGAGCTGTCGATGCAGTGACCTTTTCTTTTAGCACTGTGTCACAGGAGAGCAGGAGTCTCCACCAGGCAGGTGGGGCACAGAGCTGATCTGTTTATCTCTGCATTTTTTTCAGGCACTGAGCAAACGTTGTTTAGAACAAACAATGGCTTCAGTATCCTCGGAGACAACGGGGCTGTTGGAGGGTGAGAGCTCTGCAGAGGGGAGCAGAGGGGGGTTCCAGCAGGAGGAAATGAAAATACTGCTCTCAAGAAACACAATCACCTCCTGAAATGCAGATGAAATGGTCAAAAGAGAATGTAATAACAGATTGTAACGTCTGAAAGGGGTGACTTGTGTCTGAGTCCCACACAAACAGTGCTCTCTTGGATGCAGTGGGCAGAAATAATTAATTTCTGCTTCTGTCTCCTCTTCCTGGACAGTTATCCTATCTCTCATGGTGAGAGCAGGGTTGTAAAGAAGACTTAATATAAAAGGACATCTGAAAGCACTCAGTTACTTTAAATATCCCTGGCTGGACTCCCTGGTGCTGTGAATTTGCCATCAGTAAATATTTGGGCTTATGCAACCTGTGAAGGTCTCTGTGATCAAGAGGAGCATCTCTGGGGACCTGCAGCCTTCTTTGGGGTTCAGCAGTGTTTTGGGTGTTGGCTGTAAACAGCCCTGAAGCACTTCCAGATTTGCTCAGAGTTTTTATGCCCTGGATATTCACAGTTGTTCAGTGCAGAGCTGAATTTATCCCCCTCTCTGTGCTCTGTGCTGCTCAGGCTGTGCCCAGGGTAAGAGTTTGTACATCCTAAACCTGTTCCCAGGGAATGTCCTCTGCAAAACTCATCTGATAGTCCTAAAAGTGCTGAACCAGGGGTGGGCTTAGAGCTGATGAGATCAAGTGTTCCTGTGGCACATCCTCATCCCTGGGGGCTTTGCTGATTATTTTTTTTTCCCCCCCAAAGAACCAATGGCTTGGTCTGTCCTCTGCTCTTTTTCCAAGCTGACATTTCTCCTTTAGGTGCCTCTGTGCAGAGAGGAGAAGCCCAGCTGAAGTGGAGCTGTGTGTGTCCCTCCTGGTGCTGTGGCAGGCTGTGTGTGCTGGGAATGGTAAAGCCCTGGGATCCACGGGAATCACAGTCCACGTGCAGTTCATGTGGCATTGCTGGGGCTGGGGCTTGGCAGGGGCAGCATTTGGGACCAGACCTGATTTCCAGCCAGTTTTACAGGTCAGAGGCAGGAGCTGGATGTGCCCAGGCACAACTGTGGCAGCCCCTGTGCATCCTGAGAGGAGATTTCCAGCCCGTTCCTTGGAGCATTTCACATCTGCCCGAGGGCTGGGAAGTGAATTCCCCCTGATTGTTGCTGCTCTTAAGATAATACCACTTGTATCACTTTGTCATTTTTAAGCAGTTACACCTGCAAAAAGCAGAGTTTTCTGGAAGAGCCATTAGAGGAGAATTCCTTTAGCACTGACAGTGAGCAGTCCTGGGGCAGGTGGCCCTTGCTGTGTTTTTAGGGAGCACACACGTGGGTGAGAAATGGCCTGGGGTGGGTGGTGAATTGGTGCAGAGTTCCACCAGGGGAAATACAGAATGCTTGCTATCTGTGTTCACCTGATGCCAAATAAAATATTAATGCTGCAAAAAAACCCCCAGAGCAATGAGGATGCCACTGTGGGACACTGTTCCCAGATATCCTCTTTTGTATTTTCCAGAAGAAAATCAGCGTCTCCTGCTGACTCAGCCTGCTGTGAGTGCCCAGCTGCCAGAGCTGCTTTCCTCTGGGACTCCAGAGATCCAAAGGGAGACACTGGCACTGATTTCTCTTTACTCAGAGAGTGAGAGAGGGAGGAAGCTGCTGGTCAGGCACCAGGACCTGAGCAGGTAACAAACACCAGAGTGGCTCAGGAGAATGTCCTTAGTGCCTGGGTGACACTGTCACTGCCCCAGCACCCAGGGGAGAGGCTTTCTCAGAGGACACACTGTAAAGGTAAAACTTTGGTAAATTTTGTGTCTAAAAATGTCTGTGGAAATAAGTGGGAAGGGCTCCTTCCTGAGGGTGTGGTTTGCAGGCACAGGTACCTTCTGCAAACAGGGCAGTGTTTGCCCCCAGCTCCCACTCTTGCCTCTGGTGGCTCCTGTTTCCAGCTGAGGGTCTCTCCTCGTTTAATAAGTGGTCTTTGTGGTTATTTAATGCTGCCATGGCTCACAGAGTGCAGAAAGAACCACCATTCTGTTCCCTTTATCCTGTTATCCTGCTATTTCCTTCCAGAGTTAACCAGAGGAGGAATTTCAATTTACTGCTTTTGCACTGCATGGTTTGAGGTAATAATGGATGAACACAAAGGATTCTGTAACAATTGCACACACTCCACTGTGTTCTGTACAGCATTGATCCAGAGGCACTTTTCCTTGGGAGGAAAGGTTAAAGAAATGAGACACATCTGAGAGGATGCTTAAAAAAGGCAGATGTAACTGTGGCCTGAAATACCAGGAGCCTGAGAAAAGAGAATCTTGATCTGTAGTGATAAAATCTTTAATAATTAAACCAAAGCTGACACCAATTTTTTGTGGGATTTTCTTTTTGTTTTTTTTGTTTAATAACAGATGGCTGCAGATTCTGCTGGCATTTGTCAAGAGCAGCGATGGCAGGGCTGGCAGGGCCATGGACATACTGACTGACTTAATTGCAGAGGAAAGGTAATTTAGATCTCTCCTTCTGTTTCGTGAAGTTGCACTTTATAAAGTGAAGCTGCCAGTGCCAGGGGCTGTGGGGTTCCACTGCTGGCTGATGTGTGTTGTCTTTATGTTGCTCTTGTGTTACCTCTGTCTGTGATTGTTGTCTTTGAGTGTTTCTTTCTCCCCCCCAGGTTCAAAGCCCAGTGTCAGGCCCAGCTTTCCACGGGTGCTTTGCCTTTATTCACCCAGTTGCTGGTATGAAAGAGCTGTTTCTGTGTTTCTGGTTTACCTGTGTCTAACTAACATGTCTGTGTTGCTCCTGGGGTAGAACTGCAGCAGAGCCACAGGCCTGTGTCTCTGTAGGTGTAAAAAATGCAGGTTTGTGATACACTTTCCTCAGGAAAATGTTCTTATTCTCTAGTCCTTTGTCCTGCACATCCCTAGTTTAATATTCAGTAAAAACTCTGGACTTGGTTGCACATTCCCACTGGGAATCTGTCAAGCCAGGATTCCACCTTCAGCTTTGTGTTATGCTCTTCTTAATGTGACTTTAATCCACTGTCACCAGCTGGGGATGTCTTGGATAGGGACTTTTTCTATGTCTTGGATAGTGATTTTTTTCTGTTTCCTTCTGAGAGATCAAGGTGAAGAGAGGACTTCAGGTCCCAAAGATGTTTGGTGGTTCAGATCCCTTTCCTGGGTATCGTTTATTTAAACAGCAAACTTAAAATATATTGGTACAGAAAGCTGTCCTCAGGGAGAGGGAAGGTGTGGGGGAAGGCTGGTTCTGTTGCAGAATGGCAGATACAGCTGGGAAGGAAAATATTTCCACTTCTCCAAATGAGCACCAAGACAATAATTACATGACTCTTCCATTGGCTGTTGCTCTTTCCTTTTGAACGTTCCTGGCTGGAATTGCAGCTGTTCTGTTCTGGGAAACGTTCTCAGGGTGAGGTTTGGGGACACAGAATCCTGTCATCACTTTTTCCCCAGGACTCCTGAAGCATCAGCAGGGGATTGGCTGTGAGAACGAGGGGGATTTGGAACCTTGGGACCGCTGGGATTTGGGAGATTCTTTAGGAATGACATTTCCTGCTGCCAGAGGGACGGGAGCACAGATCTGCAGTTTGCTTGTGTTTGTGCTGAGTTGTCCCTCCCACCCTTGTGTTTGCAGGCCTGTGCCAGGGGGGTGGACCTGGCAGCCCTGTCCTGTGCCATCAGCATCATGGGCAGCCTGTGTGCAGAGCCAGGGATCCGCTCCTGCATGGCCCAGAGCAGGGAGTGCTGGCAGGGCTGCCTGCAGCTGCTGGTAAAGGGGCTGGGAGGGGCTTTGCAGCCCTGCCTGCTGGGGAAATGTCTGTTTGTTTGCCTCTCCCAAAGCTCTGAGCCCCTGGCTGAGATCCCCCAGGTCTGGGGGTCTCGGGGCACTCGTGGCTCGCAGGGGTTGGGGATGGGTGGGTGGGTGGAGGGGGGTGAGTGACCCCTTAAGAGCAGCCCCTTTCAGTATGAACTCAGCCCTCAGAAACTAAAGAGTGCAGAGGGTGGGAAAGGGTCTTGTTAAGTGCCCAACCATGGGAGGTTTGGGGTGTACAGCTCTAGGGTGAAACAACCCCCTGAACAAATTTGTGTCCAAAAGACATCACTGGCTCTGCTTCTCCCAGGGCTTTGTCTCCTCTCTGAGTTGTGGAGCATCAGGGGACACTGATGCTTCCCCAGCACACTGAGGAAGCACATTGTGAGTGTCTGACCTGACTGCTCTCCTCCTTCCCTTGGCACACAGGAGGAAAGCCCTGAGGGCAGCACACCCAGCTACCAGGAGTGTGTGTTTGCAGTGCTGGGCCTGATGATGAACTTGCTGCTTGAATCCAATGGGATCATCCAGGTATACAAGATCTGTGAGTTTAAAAAAAATTATGGTGTTTAAGGTTATTTTTAAGGGTTGTTGACAATTTAAGTAGGCTAAAAAGTGGAAAAAATTGACAACATTTTCTCCACCACCACTTTTTACATAAACACACAGTTAAGAGAAAAAAAAAACAGTGTAAAGCACACATAGGATCTTCCCATAGAGGTATAAATGTTTTGTTTGGAGTCACTCTCCAGCTGTGTGATGCTCTGAGGCACTGGGCACATTCCAAAACCATTCAAAACTCGGGGTTCCACCAAGAAGGAAGAATTTCATACGTTCAGTCACGTACTGAGGGGTGTTCCCTGATCTCCACTGGATCCTTTGTTGTGAGGAACTTTGTCTGTGACCCCATTTCTGCTCTAACCCTTTCCAACAAGTGAGTTTTCCCCCCTGTTGTTGCAGGACTTTGCTGTGGCCATCACTGGCAGGTGCCTGGCTCTGCTCAGCCACCAGGATGGGAGGATTGTCACAGTAAGTCAGCAGCAAAACGTGGTCTTGGCTGCCCTGACACATTAGAGCAAATTTCTACCCTGTACAGGTCTGTACACGAGGCTTTGAGGCCTAAAACATTCCTGATAATGGTGTTATTTAATGAATAAACATGCAGGGAGTTGTACTGGGCTCAGTTTGGTCTCACCTCTCCCCTGCACTGAGTTTAGAAGCTCTGCTGTGTTCAGTTTTCACTAAACAATAAAAAAGCCTCATCCTCAAGAAGTTTCTCATTAGATTCTCCAAGTCTGTGATTCCCTGAATTTCTGTAAACTTCTCCTTTTAGTGCTTTGATTACTTTCGGTTTTTTTCCTGCCGAACGAAATAATTTGAAGTTTCCTGGGCAAACAAACATTTCCTTTTGCTCCCCTCTCCTTTTTCCCTGACTCAGAGAGCCATTGGGGTGCTGAGCCGTGTCCTGCCAGCGTCCTCCTCAGCGGTGGAGGAAGCAGTGAAAGCAGGAGTGGTGAAGAAAATGGTCAAATTCTTGAAAGTGAGTCAAACTCTCTTTATTTCTGCTCCTATTTTCCCTTCAGCAAACCACAGCTGCCCTTGGCTTTGGCCTCCTTTCCCTGGGAGAGGGAGGATGTGTCTGCCTCCGTGGTGTCCACTGGGACAGTTTGGGTTTAGTTTTAAGCCAGGGAGGCAGTCTGGGGACTGCACAGTTTTCTCTGTGTCTGGCAGGATGTGTCTGAGGTGCATTTTGCACACTTGCTGTGATGCAGACCAGGTTAGCCTAGAAGAAGACACTCAGCTTGGGTCTTGTCTCAGATCTGATGGTTTGAAAAGAATTGGCCTCCAGACGTTCAGGGCATTTTGAAATGGGTTTTGTGTAATTCTCATCCTCTCTGGAGGTTTTGATTGGATATTTGGGCTTAGGCATAAGGAATACCTGAGTGTCTCCACTCTGTAACTCTGGGCAAGGTGGGTGTGCACTGGTTGTCAATGTGCTTTAATCCACCAGGCTGGAGGGCAGCTCACAGCCACTTATGGCATAAAGACCCTCTGCATCTGCACCAGGAGCAGCAGGCAGGCTCAGGAAGAGCTGGTGAAGGCAGATAAAAGTAAGTGCCAACTCCACTGATTGGAGACTGAGAGCAGAGCTGGGATCTCCCCCAGTTCCTGCCTTTCCCTCCACAGTGGAACTGAACTCTGGGTTTTACTCTGGCAAGACTTGAGCCACGTTCTCTGGGTGATGTGCTGTTTTCCCTCCTGAGGGGGTGTTTGATGGGCCTGGTTGTGTGTGTGGATTGAAATGGGCACAGCAGGTGATGGGCCTGAGTTAGGAAACTGCACCTTCCTCTGGTGAGATGGCTCAGCAGGCTTTGTCAGGGGATGTATTTTGGAAAAAGTGCTGGTAAACTGGAACTGAATTGGGGTGTATTTCATCAAGTTAGTGGCTAAAATAAGAAACTTGTGATTTCCAGAAGCTGAGGCTGTTTTATGGTGCCTTTCATGTGTTTATTTGGCCTGCTATTAAAACAAGATGGATACAGAGACAGTGATGATACCAGGCCAGGTGTCAGGGTATTTTGGAGTATATTTGCTCTAGTCTTGTGGTATAACACTGCTTAGATTGCTTTAAAATCCAGCTTCAATTAATGCTAATGTAACTACAACAGAGAATACTTAAATGTGCTCTAAATGGTTGAACCTGTCAAGAAACTGTCAGTGTGTGTAGTTCAACTTGAACCCCAAGGGTTTCCACTCATTAAAAGCCTCTCAGAGCATCATCTTCCCTTTGTGCAACCCAGATGAGTTTCACTGTCATCTGCAGATGAAGCTTTCATTTCCTCAAATAGCACCAACACTTATTCTTCCCTCCAAAGCTCTGGGTATTAATCCTCTGAGAAGTCACTTATTTCTTATTTTTTTTTGTCAGCTGTTTGCCAACCCAGACACTGGAATCGAGCTTTAGTCCCATGACACTGAATTGCATTTCTGGGCCACTTAATTGAGCCCCTGCCCCAGCCCCTGCTGCTGTGGGGAGCAGCACTGCCTTTGCAGGAGATATTATTGCAGCAGCAAGGGTAGAGTGTGAGCAGGAAGAGGGACTGTGGAGAAAAACAAACAAACAAACAAACCAAAGTTATGTAAATCCCCAAGGAAACTTCCTGGCTGTGTTTTATGTAGACAGTGGTCTCTCTAAACGTTTCCAGACTCTGTGGCCTGAGATGCTGCTGCTTGCAGAGGTCAGCAAGAGCTGCACATCTCTGCCAAGGGCACAGAAAATACTCTGCTGGTTCCAGAGGTGGATGAGCTGAGCTGAGCTGCCCTGGGGTGGTGAAGGATCTACAGGAAGCTTTTCATGGTCCTTTTCTCAGCTGTCCTTCCCACCACAGCATTTCTGCCTTCAGGCAGTGGACTGGGCTCTCTGAGCCCTCTGTGCCTGCTCTGCCAGGGGGACAGGCCAGTGGGAGCTGCAGAGGTGGCACCTCCAGCTCCTCTCCTTAGTGAGGACACAGCTGGGCGGGTGAAGCTGGTCCCTCCTGGATCCTGAGCCCTGCCAGGGAATTCCCTTGCTGCCCCCGGGTTTCCCTGAAGGCTCAGCCCCGGGAGTTGAGGTGGAGGCAGGAGGGAAGGTCAGTGCCCCCGGGAGTTCAGGTGGAGGCAGGAGGGAAGGTCAGGTGCCCCCGGGAGTTGAGGTGGAGGCAGGAGGGAAGGTCGGTGCTCCCCAGCAGCTCTGAGTGAATTCTGTGCCTCCTCCCGCAGGGTTTGCGGTGCTGCTGCGGCTCCTGCGCTCACAGGAGGAGATGGTGGTGGGAAATGCTGCTTTCTGCCTCAGCCAGTGCCTGGGGGTGCCCGGGGCAGGCACAGCCCTGCTGGGCTCCGACGTGGTGCTGCTGCTGCTGAGCCTGGCCGGGGGTGATGGTGCCAGCCCCGCGGGGCGGGAGAACGCGGCCGTGGCCCTGGGGAAGCTCTGTGCTGCTGAGCCCAGGTACTGCCCCAGCACCCGGGGCTGCTCCAGCTGGGGCTTCTGTAGGTGATGACCCTTGGAAAACCGGCCAGAGTAAGGCAATTGTACCCACAGGGCAAGAGGGTACGGGGCAGGGGGTTATTTTATATAAATACCCTTCCTCCAACTGGAATTCCCGCTTGTCCTCTCCCCAAAATCCTGCTTTAGGGCTCCTGGGGGGTTGGTTCTCTGTCTTCACACGTTTCAAGGAGTTCGTTTACCTGTGCTGGAAGAAGGGATGTTAGAAATCACTGTAGAGGTCAGAGCAATAATGAGAGCAGGATAAAAGTAGAAATGTCAGCAAGGAGTGTCTGCTGCTGCCTGCCAGGAGAGTGCCAGGCTGACAGCTGGGTCTTGGGCTGCATTCCATGCAGGGAAACCGAGTTTAACTTGCTCATGTGCATCCTGAAGCACTGCAGAAAGCAAGGGATAATGCTTAGGTCCCAGAATTTACCTGCCTTGCTTCTGCTGGAGATGCCAAAGCAGCACTGAAGTATCTGCTGTGAGGTTTGTGTAACCCACCAGAGATAGGAAAGGGAAACACCTTATTTTCTTAGTTTTGTTGATGTGAAATGCCATCTATTTTAGTATGATCAGGCATTATTTATTTTCCTTTCTGAGAGGAACAGTAATCTAGGAACTCTGTTTCTTGTGCTGCTCTAAGAGGGATTTATTGAATATGGCATTAAACACCCTTGGGGGTTTGGGCAGGGGTATGGCAGGGCAGTGAAAGCTTCAAACTTTCATTGTAGTCACCACCCATTTCCCAGAAAGCTTCCTGTTGTCTTTCCAGGCACATTCCCCAGCTGAGGAAGCTCAATGGCCTGGCCATCCTGAACTCCTCCATGAAATACGTGCACAGCAGCTGAGCCCTTCAGAGACCTTCCAAACATGTTCTTCATCCCACTTATTGTTGAGTATTCTTTTCTTTAATAAAACTAACTCAAAGCACATCAGCTTCTTAGTCCCTTTTTGAAGCATTTGTGGTCCCACAAGGAAGCCAGTAAAACAATATCAGGAGAAAGAAGTTAATTTATTATTTAGGCTACCACCTAAAATAACAGCTTGCACTAAGCTGTCTTTGCTTTAATAAATGACACAATAAATGGCCATTTTTTGGCCTTGTTTTTAAACACAGGAAACAAAAGAATATATTACATTTATATGAATAAGCACAGGCCAGTCATGTTTGACTTTAAAATGGCTCTTCAGCTTCCCTCCATGACACCTGTGGGTGTCTATTCTGGGGGTAATCTTGTCCCTCCAGAACAGTGGCTGACAAATTATATATCATCTCCTTTTCAAAATAGCAGCTGAATCATCTTCCCACTTGAGGAGAAGGAAATTCTCTTGCACCTGGTTTTTCTTCCCCTCTCAGTGAAAGGCACAGAATTGATAATCTCAATTTAATAATCTCTCTGGCTTTTTTAGGATCCTGCCGTTGAGCTGCACCCTGCCTAGACAAACATGGGACAGATGCTGTGTGTGGGTTCAGTGCAAACAGGCACAAACCCAGGGTTTGTTCCCCAGAGTGGTCAGTGCCCCAGGCAGGGCACAGAGTGCTGGGGGCAGCTCTGGGGTGGAGGCACTGGCTGGAATCGGGGCTCTGTGTGTCAGGGGCTGTACAAATGCCAAAAGTCGGGGTGATTTTCTCTCCCAGACAACTCAGAGAGTGGGAAAAAGCCGAGGTGACCTGCCCTTGGTTCCCAGCTGGAGGTGAGTGGCAGGGCTGGGACTGTGCTGTCTGTCCTCCCCCAGGCTCCACTCGAGCAGCTTGCTGAGGGATGGATCAGGGTTTGTTGGTGCTCCCTGCCAGAGCCATCCCCTCATCCCCTGCCAGAGCCATCCCTCACCCCCAGTGTCCCTCACTGTGCTTTCCCAGCTGTCACTGTGCTGCTTATCTGACTCGTGCTCATGTTTTCTCTGCTCTCAGGGCAGCCAGGGCTGGGTGACTGTTCTCTCCTTCCCCTCAGCCCTTCTCCAGGAGTTTGGCTGGCTGTGTGTGTCTGTGCAGGTGCCTGGCACTGGGAGATACCTGCTGTGTGCTGCTTGTGTCTGCAGGGGAAGGTTTGCAAGGACTCTGAGGCTTTATGGCTAAAGGAAAAAAGGGTTGTGTGTGTGATCAGCCCAGGAAGCCTCTGGTCTCTTCTTTGGCTGTTAGGAAACTTTAAATTCTGTTATGAAAGTTTAAATCCTGTTATGAAAGTTTAAGTTCTTGTTCTTCCCCTGTGGGTCTCGTTCCTCCCTCACCCAAATGTCAGGTCAGGCTGCCCTGAGCCAGCTGGGGTTTGTTGCTGTGCTGTCACCTCCTCGACGTGTGGTGGCTTTTCTCTGTGGCTCCTGAGTGGAGAACACACTTTGCCAATGCTTGTAGGCCTGGGGAAGAAAGGATCCAGCAGCTGGATTCCTCCTCTGGAGCCTCACCCTGCCTGGAGGGTCACAGGGACACAGTGTCCATCTCCTGGGGTCACTGCAGGAGTGGATGGCTTTAGTGGAATGTCTCCATCTGGGATCCAGGCTGATCCCTGAGTGTGTTTGTATCAGCACAAACTGGCAAAACCTTCTGACCCTTATTGGGTAGAATTAGAATTGTAGAGCAGCCTCTCCCGTTTACAGCCACTTTTTCCATCTCTGGATGGCAAACACACACGAACACATTCTCTTCTTTTGTTAAAAATCAATTGATTCCAATTGGTGCAGGTTTTTTTTTTTCTGGAACAGGTTATTGGTTGCTGTCTGGCCTAAGCTCTTATAAAGTAACCCAATACTCTGCCCTTCCAGAGCAACCAGCAAATGCCCAGTTCTGGGAGGCAGCAGTGACTCCTCGGGGAGCTGCTTCCTGACAGGATGTATTTTCTTGGGATGACTCAGGAGCTGCTTCACGAGATGCAGGAAAAACTCCCCATCTTTGTCCTGATTGCAGCTGGACTGTTGGATTTGTCTGGTGAGTGATGTGTTTTGTTCTGATCTCTGCTGCTGCTTCTCTGCCTTGTTTCCTCCCTTATCAGCAAGCACAGAAAGGATGCTCAGTGTTGTGCCAGCAGCCTGAGACAACTCTGGGATGCAGGAGCAGCTTCCCTCTGCCTGTGCAGCTCAGGATTTGGGGGCTTTCTGCTGGGGGGTGTTTGTGGCCCCACTCAGGACATTCCTGTGCTGTTTACCTGAGCTTACAAAATAGGTATTTTCTCTTCAGGGTGGGGAAAGCAGAGCAAAAAGTCCCTTTTCCCAGAGTAGTTCCAAGCAGCACTGAGGATCAAACTGGTGAAACCTTGTTCAGAATCCCCTTTTCCAGGCACCACAGTTCATCATCTTAAGCCTGATAAGAATTCTCCACCTGATTAACGATTTTATTCTCTTTGTGGGTTTTGGTGTGTTTCTTTAAATTACCTTGTCCCCCTGCAGGGTGTGTTTGTGGCTGTTCTCACCACTTTAAGACCTCAGTTCAGTAAGTGCTTGTCTTTACAGACAGATCACTTGTGTTGGGGCTAAACCATGGGAGTGTCAGTTGTTTGTACAAAACCCCCAGTGTAAAGTATTTTATAGATTTAACATACCAATCTCCATCACCTGTTAACCTACCTCCCTTTTTTAGCAATAAATCAGCTTTTTGAGTTCCATCATAGCAGCTTTTCCTGCTCACTGCTGCCTCAAAGCAGTGCTGGTTCTCCAAATGTCCACAGGGACATTGGAATCTCGAGGCACCACACCTGGATGCCAAGCCCAGGGATTTCATCTGCTGAAGCTCTGCTTTGCCTCTGTCAAAAACTCCCCAATTTAAATGCATAACACTCAAATGCATAATCACCTTTTTATAGCTTGTGGATCAGCCTGTTTCCTGGCAGGTGCCTCAGGGGAAGATGCTCAAAGTTCTGGGAGAGGAAAGTACAATAAATGTTTTAATCGATGGTTTGGAAATGATACTTGGGAACGTCAAAGCTTCTGACGTGAAGAGAAAAAAAAACAGCAAAAATGTGTGGACAAAAAGACAACCTTTTAAACCCAGGGTCTGCCTTTTAAACTGGCAAAGTGTCTGCTTTTGATCAGAGAATATAAAGGTGGAGAAGTTGCTGTGTTCTGCCTGCTCTGTGTCAAAGCAAACCAGCTTTGTGCTGCTGGTCACCCAGCGTGGGTCAGGGAGCTCCTCATGGGATTGGGGTGCTGGGAAGGACGAGAGTTAAAGCAGAGCCACTGAGGGAGCTCCCTCAGGGCTGTTTTAGTCTTGCTTTGCTGTCCTTGGGCAGCCTGAGGGTTTCCTCCCCCTGCACCTTCAGGTGTTTAGATCCTTGCACAGGGAAGGTCAAGGGCTCCCCCCTGGCTGGGGAATGCTTTGGGTCCCTCAGAGGGTGCAGAGGGTCAGGTCTGTCCCAGCTCTGTGAGAGGGCAGTGCCAGAGCTGCCCATCCTCCCCGTGGCTCTGGGCAGGCAGCAGCTGCTCCATGGAACTGCTGCAAACTGTGCAAGGTTCTTGGGCAACTGAAAGGGCCAAAGGCTTGTTTTCTGTTCCTCAGGAGCCTCCAGGAGTGAACGTGATGCCAGTGACATGTTGGCCCTGGGCTTCCCTGGATGGGCCCAGCCCAGAGCTGAGAGCAGCCCAGTGCCCAGCGAGGGCTTCCCTGGGACAGAGGACGACTTGGATGGGGTGACCTTCCACTTCCAGAGCCCAGCAGCTGATCCCACCAAGGCAACCACGGCTGACTCCAGCCCTGCTGCCACAGGGAGAGCTGCAAACAGGACAGCTCTGCTGCCTGGGGGCTTGGCTGGGACCCTGGAGGTGTCTGAGCCCCTGCACACACAAACAGCAGCTTCAAAACCCCAGGCTGGACACGCCTGGCCTGGCCAGCTCTCGGGGAGCTTCAGCATCCCTGTCTCCACACAAGGATCCCAGGCTACCACAGCTCTGGAGCAGCCAGGCAGGTCCCTGCAGAGACCAGGAGATATCCCTGGGGCTGGTCCCAGCCCTGCTGCTGGGCTGCCCCAGCCCCCTCCCAGTGTGGGGCCACACCAGGACTCTCCCCAGTTCACAGCTGTCCCCTCCCTTTCTGTTCTTATGGAGATGACAAAGCCTAAAACATCTCCCCTGACTTCAACAGTCCATTTTCATCCTCCAGGAAAAGGAACAGCAGCATCTCCATCTCCAAGCAGAGCTGGGGTTGCTCCTGGAGGTGCAGGGCTGGGCTGGTCCCCCCCAGGGATGCACACAACCCCCCAGGCCCAGCCTGGCAGCACAGCAGCTCTGACTCCTGCACACCTGGAGAGGACCCAGGGTATGGATGCTGGAATTACAGCTTCTGCAGTCCCACCACAGCCAGCTCCAGGGGGCCTGGATGCAGCCTATTCCAGCACAACACATGCCAGGACCACTCAGCTTTCCCCTGCTTTGCCTCTGAAGGAAGAAAACACAGGCAGCAAAGGCAGGAATTCAACAGCAGCTGTAACAAATGGTTCTGGACACCCAACCCAGCTGCCTGCTCTGCAGACACTGCCACCAGGCCACGTCCATTCCTCTTCATTCCTGATGGGATCCCCAGTTCCTGGTGGGTTAAGTCCATCTCCAATTCAAGGGCCTGTTGGCACAACTGGAGGACAACAGCCCCTGTCTTTGGACAGGGCTCTCAACTGCACCAAACCTGCTGCCCAGGAAAGCAACAGGAGCTCTCAGGGAATCACAGTTGTAGCTCTGCAGGGAGATGCTGATCATGGGATGGTGACAAGTAAACCTGGAAAATCTCTATCCCCTGAGAGCCCACAGGCTTCTGCTACTTCATCCTCATTAAGCCCATCAGGGATTTCGGCATTAAAGCTTTCCCAGACTACTAAAGAGCAAAAAGAAGTAACGTCTGCACCCTCTCCTGGAATGTCTGGCTTTGGGAATGCAGACCTTCAGCCCTGGGATTCTGTTCAGGAGGGGCTTCAGCCACCAGGTGCATCTTTCCCTGCTCGTGCTGGATTGCAGCCCATGGGCATCCCCAGCTCTGCTGAGAGACTTCACACAACAACAACTTCCCCCCCAGCCCCTGGCTCTGGGTCTCAGGGGGTTCCTGCCCACCCTGTACTTCGGGAGGCCTTTGCTGTGACACTGCAGGTGAGCACAGGGGAAGACTCCAAGAGAAGGAAAGGTCTCCCACAGCAGACAGCTGGAACTGGTTCTGCACCAGCCAGCCCAGTGCCCAGCCCCTCTGGAGCCCGTGAGAGCAGGACCCAGGCAGCTCCCTGGCACAGCTCTGCCCCTGCAGCCCCCCAGAGCCAGCACAGTGCCAGCCCAGCAGCTCCTGCTCCAGCACCACCCTCGCCCCGTGCAGGGGGAAGCCAGCCCAGCTCAGGCACAGCACACCCTGCCCCAGGGGTGCCCAGTGTCCCTGGTGAGGTCCCAGCACAGCTGGCACAGGCTCTGGTGCAGCAGTTCAGGAGGGCTCTTGATGCAGCCACCAGGAACCTCAGCACCGGCAGAGGAGACCCCCTCACCATCACCTCAGCCCCAAAGCTGTCCTTCCTGTTCAAGAGCACTGATGGCATGATATGCCTTCGACCCCTGCAGGAGTCCCCTCTGCCCAGGACATTCCCAAATGCCAGTGTTGGGGGGCTGGTTTCTGTCCAGCAAATCCTGGCAGCGTCAAATTCCTCAGCGCTGGACCTGGCAGACTTACACCAGCTGAGTCCTTCCAGCCTGGTCCTGCTCAGGCCTGTGTTCATCCTGCTGCCCACGGACAGGGCACACTCACCCTTTCCTCAGGGGGAAGGTGACCACAGAACCACCCACCTGGGCACACACGTGGGCACCCCTGAAAGCAGCCACGGGAGAACGAGTTCCTCTTATCCCACCAGTAAATCTGAAACCACTCTGTCCACTGTGTCCAACCAACAAGCAGAGAGAGCAAAGGTGACTCCTCAGCCAACTCATCCCAGTTACAGAGCCACCGTGGGCTTGGGCCAAGCTGCCACCTCAGCACTAGGTCCTTTGCTGGACCCAGGGATGGGGATGAGCAGCACAGGGCAGGCCCTGCACCTTCCCAGGATGCCAGAGGAGATGCAGATCCCTGCTCCCCCTTCCCAGGAGGCCAAGGGCACTGATTTACTGCTCCTGAGCAGGATGTTGGCAGAGCCTGGCACCTCCCCTGGGGCACCATCAGTGCTGCCCACGCAGCAGAGCCCCTACACTTCCTCCAAAGTGTCTCCCACGACTGAAAAGCCACATTCTGTAACTCCTTTACTGCCAGCAAAGGGACTCCTTGATTTCCCAGTGCCTGCCCAGCCCGTGGCCAGCAGCACAGGGGCTGCAGGCCATGCCCAGCACGGTGGGACACTGCAAACTGCCCCCCCTGGCCAGGGCTCAGGGACCACCCCGAGCTCTGCCCCTGCTCCCTGCGTGGAGTGTGGGACCTCACGCTCAGCTGCAGCCACAAAACACCCACTAAAGGGGCTCACAAGCACCAAACCTCTGCAGGCCACGTCCCAAGGGCTCCCAAGGACCACACTGCTGCTGCCATCCGTGGTACCCAGCACGTCCTCAGCTTCCCCAGTGCTTCCAGCTGGGAATGAGCACGGAGAGGCTGCCCTGGGCAGCACAGCTCCTGCAGGAGGGGTCCCTGTGCCTGCTACAGCAGCACAAACCCACAGCACTTCCGTACAACCTGATCTCCCTCACCACTTGGAATTCACTCCCATGGTGCCCAAGCCCTTTGTAAGGACAGAGGGACCAACAGCAGCCCCAGTGCAGGCTCCCTTCTCAACAGAGATCCAAAGGAAAACCACGGTTCCTGGGAAACTTGGGGCTGCAGTGACCCACCCAAGGGTGTGTTCCAGCTCTGCTGCACGCCCACCTTCTCCTGCTCCTGCACATGTGCCCCTGCTGGCAGCCCTGGAAGGTGACCAAGCCCTCCAAGCTCCCACTGAACTGTTCCCACGGGCCAGCACGGGAGAAACCCCAAAGCCAACTGAAAGCAGCACGAGGGCAGGAAAAGCAGGACCCGGTGAATCCTCGGGGGTGAGTGTGTCCCTGTCAGCCCCAGTGAACACACAGACACAGCACCCACCCCCAGCAGCCCTGGGGAAGGAGCTGGGTTCGAGTGCAGCACAGCCCTCTGTGCCCACGGGAGCTGCCCTGCAGAGACAGCCCCGAGGGACACAGGGCACCCCCCAGGCTGCCCCAGCAGGGACTGCTCTCCCTGCAGCCCAGGGTGCTCAGACCACTGCTCCACTCACCAGCAAGAAAGGGCATCACCTGCCCACAGCAGCCCCCCAGCCTGATCCCAGCGTGGTGCTGCCCAGGGTGAACACACCCGCTGTGGGGAAGGGCGAGGGCGAAGCAAAAGGAGATGCAGCCCCCACCAGCCACCTGCCCACCCAGGCACCCCTGTCTGCGTCCCCCAGACACCCTCTGGAGAAGGAGATCCTGGAGGACACCATGGAACAGGAGCCTGGTCATTCCAGCCCTGGCAGTGCCCTGAGTGCCACCGGGCCACCTCCCACAGCAGCACTGGCTGTCTCTGCTGCCAGGCCTGGGAACAAGGTCACCAATCACTCTGCTGCCTTCCAGAGAGCAGCTGGCAGTGATGCTGAGATGCTTCCAGCCAGAGACCTGATCCAGCTCCTTCCAAGCCCAGAGAGCCCCTCACATCCTGCCGGGAGCCCGGTGCCAGCCCGGGGGGATTCCCTGCTGGGTGTGGCAGGCACTGACTCATCCGAGGGGCTGCTGCTGAACACAGAGGCAGAGGAGATGGGCAGGACGGAGGAGGTGACAGACGGAGCAGCTGAAGGGCTGGTGACACTGCTGGATGCCCAGCCCAGCGCCCCGGGGGACTCTCACCACAGGAGGGGGCTGCAGCCGGAGCTCACCGTCCTGGATGGGTAATCCATTCCCTCCGTGTCATTCCTGCTGCGGGATTTAAGGGTGGGGTCAATATTTACAAGGGTCTGCAGTGACAGGTCGAGGCAGTCCCTGTTGCCTGGCTGTGCCTCACCTTTTCCCCTGTCCCCCCTCTTTCCCTGCAGCCTGGCCGTGGTGAGGGACGACGCCTGCGGCTCCGGCAACTACACGGTGCAGCTGAGCCTGAGCCCCGCTGCTGACACAGCCCCCGAGCCCCACGGGCCTCCAGCACCTTCCCCAGAGACCTTCCTGGCCTTGGTGGCCGTGCAGGACAACCTCAGCCAGCCCCTGGTGCAGCCCCTGCTGCAGATCCACTCGTGCTGTGTGACCCCCTCCGCCAGCCCCGGGGCCCCGGGAGCCCAGTGCTGCCTGTTCCGCAGGTGGGACACGAGCCCATGGGATGGGATGGGCTTCACCTCCCCTGGCATCCTCAGGGAACCCTCTCCTGTGTCCTGTGGCTGCGGGCTGAGCTCTTTGGAGCAAGCTCCAAGCAGTGTGAGCAACTCCAGGAGTGCTCTGCTCCCTCAGCCTGGTAATTAATACCGAGGGCCTGATAAGGCACAGAACCTCAGGGGAAGAAATCTCCCTTGGATTTCTGTAGATGAACCATCCCAATTCCCCACATCCATAATCATTTACATTTCTTATGTAGATAAGCCATCCCAATCCCCCACAGGTGCTGTCCCAGGTGTCAGGGTACAGCATCCCTGCCCTTCCTGCTGGGATGGCACATCCCAGGAGCAGAGCAGTGCTGGGATGGCAGCCAGGCTTCTCCACAGGCTCCCATTTCCCCAGCAGCATTTCACAGCTGTTCTGGCCTCACCTGAGCACAGGGGAACGGGAGGATTCCTGAGCTGATGTTTGCAAAACCACTGGGGTGTGAGACGTGTCAGGGAGTGGCTGTCACAGCACAGCAGCCATTTCACTGCTCGTGCCAAAATCAGCCTCCAGGGAACAGTTCTGCTGCCCTTGGGCTGTGTCCTCCACAGCAGGGCAGGCACAGCCTGCAGTGCTGACATTTGGGGGTTTTTGTTCCTGTAGGGCAGGGCTGTGGCTCAGAGCTGGTGCAGACCCCTGCCAGCAGATCCCCCTCTTCCCTGCCTTCCCTCAGCTGCAATTTGAACCTGTTTGCCCTTTGCTCCAGGCTGCCATTTGAGTGCAGGCACATCCAGCTGCTGCAGAGCAGCAGATCCAGAGCTGCCAGCTTCACCATCCAGCTGTTCCAGATGCTGAACCACTCGGTGGCCTACCTGCACTGCGAGCTGGACGTGTGTCTGCACGGAAAGGAGGGATGTGAGCAGGTACCTGGGGGGGCTGCTCTGGCACCACTGAGGGGGGATCTGCTGCCTCCAAAGCCACCACACCAGGGTCACCCCTGCCCGGGAAGTCCCTTAGTTCAGGTCTGGGAGGGGAGTTAATGACATGAAATGGTAGCAGTAGTTGCTAATCCCCAGGGAAAGGGAGCCAGGGAATACAGATTTACACATGTGCTGGTCCAAGGATTAGCAACTCAGCTTTTGGAATGGCAGCAGAGCTGGAAAAGGTGGAATCTGAGGAGATCTGTGCCTGCTGTGGGCTCCTGGGGCAGGAGGTTCTGTTCAGGTGCCACCAACACCCTTTCAGAAGTTTTCCATGTCCTTGCCAGGACTGCTTGGAAAGTGTGGAGCCAGTTCTGCAGCCCAGTGACAGGAACAGCCATGGAAACCTGCACAACCTCATCTCATTTGGCCCAGTTTGGAGGATGAAGGACAGGTTTCTGTACAAACCTGTGGAAGGTGGGTCTCCTCTTCTGCCTTCTCTGTCTCTCTCTCTTGGAGTAGTTTTTGTTCAGCTTTTTCTGCTGAAAAAAAAAAGAAAAGCATTAGTTTTAACAGCTTTCTTGACAGACATCTGCTATGACTAGAATATACCCCAACAACTCCCCACCTTTGTTCTGGCCTTCCTAAACCCCAAACCTGATGGTTAATCAGCATCAGATCCAACAAAGTTTCAGCCAGGAGACACAGCCAACACATCCTCTGAAGGAACTGAAGCTTTAGAAGGAGGAAAGGGGAGGAAAATGAGGCAGAATGGATCTGTAAAGACTTTTCATGCACGTTGTGGTATTTTGACTGAGAATGAGGAATGTCATCAAAACAATTGTGAGAGATATTTACTAATTCTTCCTTCCAGTGCCTGTGTTTTAGATGAGATGAGATGGGAGGAGTCAAGGTTAATGTCAATCAGATGTTGTCCAGGTATTAGAAAAGAGTGACACTGAACCTGGTGCATCATGAACGTGAGAGACTTCTTAAATCCCCTGGCACCATCCCAAATCTCTGGTGTCTTTAGTTGTTTATGCAAAGACAATTTACTGGTGCCATTCTAGGGTACAGAGGGCTGTGTTTGAAAAGGCACTGCCCATTTACTGCTCTGGGGATAGGAATTGCCACACCTGCCTGGCATGCTCTGAAGATGGGTTCCCCTCTCTTCACCCTGTTCATTCTTGATTCCCTCTCTCTGTTTCCAGGTCCTGGCTCTGCTGTGCTGCTGCCCATCCTGCTGGGCTCCCTCACTGGCTTTGCTGTCCTGGGCAGTGCCTTCATAAGCCTTTGGCTGCACCACAGGCAGAAATCCAAACCCCTGCACTACCCCCCCTTTGGAGACATCCATGGGCTGTGAGCCTGGAGCAGCTCCTGGTCCTGCAGCTCCCACACCAGCACCGCAGTGACCAGGGGAGAACAGGTCCTGCCCTGCACATTGTAGTGCTTCTGTAGAGCTTCTGCTGACCCAGGGAGCAAGAGGGGTCCCACCTCTGCCCAGGGCACGTCTCCCCTTCCCTCCTTTCCCTCTGCATGAGCGAGCCCACAAACTGCAGAGCAGAGAAGGGCCGAGGGAGGGGCTGTCAGACCCTGTGGGTGGGGGAGGGCAGCTGGGGGATGCTCAGGGGGTGCTGTGCAGAGCCCTGCCTGGGATCCAGCCTCACATCCCTCTGTTCTGGAGGAACAGGGGCTTCTCCATTCTGTCCACGACCTCCTGCTGCCTGTGCAGCTGCTGCTGGTGGGGAAGGAGGAAGCAGCATCCCTGGAGTGTGGAAGGAGCTGTGAGGCATGAGGAAGGCACCTCTGGGAAGGGATCTCCCTGTCTTTGGGGCCACGGTGTAAATGGTCAGCATGACAGCCCCACTTGGGTATTGTAATGCCATTAAAACTGACCCTGGAACGTGTCTGAGGCCGGAGCTGTTTGCCCAGAAATGGGCACCCCTGAAAGGTCTGGGGGGCAGAGAGCCCCTCTGCAGCCATGGACTGTGTTCCCCTACTCCCTCACCTTCTCCTGAACTCTCTGTAATAAAACTGAGCATTGCAGTAAGTGTTTGTCTTGCCTGTGCCTGAACCTGAGGGAAATGGAGTCCCCTTGGGCTTGTCTCAGCTCCAAAACTGCACTGGCAGGTGAGTGCCAGCAGGTGGGAGTGGGGGTGGCAAGGGCAGGACCTGTGCCAGAAGCATCACACCTTAGGGCGTGGCAGGGAATTGGCAACAATCACCTTCTAATGTTTGTAGGGTTTTTTTTTCTCCCTGAAAGGCTGCAGAGCCCGGCTGGCTTTTTACCTTTTCCTTCTTTCCCTAAAGCCTTGCAGTCAGTGTAACAGGAAAATAGCTCACACTTCCCCCTGGCTCAGTCTCCCTCCAAGAATTTCTTCAAGATCTGGCACAGAGCTAAAAGTTCCAGGTCAAAACTCCGTGACAATTAGACAATTGCCCTGCAGAAGTAGTAATTGCCCTTTGTATTGCAGCAGAGCCGAGGAAATCAGCCCCACGTTGTGTTTGACGCTGCCTCACCTGCAGGGAGAGCCGGGTCACTGCAGACCTGTGTGCTCAGCCCAGGCAATGCCATCCATCCCTGCCGCAGCCAAGGGATGTGTGCTGTGCCTGCTGCTCACGGGGGGATGGTTGAACTGCTCAGAGCAGTGTTCCTCATCCCTCCAAACACCCCTGACAGGCACCCAAGAGCAGGTTTATCCCCGAGGGAACTGCTCTGGGCCACCACAGTTCCTGTGTTTCTGTTGGAGCATTTTCTCAGGCTCATGGACTCGTGTTCACCACATTCTAGTTCTGGGGTTTTTCTCTGTTCTTTATCTTTCTGGAGTGTTTTTTCCTTCTTTATCCTGCTGCACAGGAGCCTCATGGATTTCCCTCTTCCTTCCCTTTCCTGCCTCCCTCTCCCCTGTGCTGATGGCCCAGGTGAGGAATCCCACCCTAAGCCCAGTGCAGTTGCAAGGGGATTGTTGTTTGCACCACTTTCCATCTCATGTTCTTGGAGCATTTTCCCACAGAGTGCTGGATAGGAGAGAGCAGGGCAGCTTTAGGGAACAGCAGACACATTCCTGGAGTCAGGCCATGCAGCTGCTCTGCATGATAAATGGGAGTGACAGGCAGGATCCTCCTCCTGGCAGCAGGTCCCAGGGCTCACCTGGGCTGACTCCCCAAGCAGGGCAGGAGCAGGAGGAGCTCCTTTCTCCCCCTCTGCCAGCAGCCAGGCAGGAGGCAGAGAGCCAGGCTGCCTCTTGTGCCATGACTGCGGCCAGGGAGCGGCAGCTGGGCAGCCTGACCGTCTTCAACAGGGAGGATTTCGAGGATGACTGGGTGAAAGTGGCCAGTGGAGGCTTTGGGCACGTGTACCAGGTGAAGCACAGGAGGTGGAGGACAGTTTATGCCGTGAAATGCTCCCCGTACCTGCTGCAGGACTCCGGCATGGACAGGTAACCCTGCGCCCCCCTCTCAGCTCACGCTGTCCCCCCGAGCTGCCTGCAGTGCTTGGGGGCTAAAACTCTGAGGGAAAGGTTCATGGGGCTGCTTCTCCTTGGGAAGCCAAGTTTTTGGTACCCAAAGGGAGTGGAAAAAGCGCTGGTGGTCTGGAGTTCTGCCTCCCCTCCTGTCTGAGGCGTGGATGTGCAAGGGGGAAGGAACATGGAGAACGGGGTTAATCAGAACAATTGGGGCTGGAATCTGAGGCTGAAAGGCACCTTAAACGTGGGCCTGTGGGTAAGAGCAGTCTGATCACTTGTTTGCAGCTTTCACTGGACATTGGGACTGATGTGTGTCTGTTAAACTAAATCAGTCATTGAAAACACCAGGTTTAAAGCTGAGGGATAGAAAATTTACAGCTGGTTTTGCTGGGCTCCCAGAGCTCTGCTCCCTCACTTGCTGGAGCCTCCAGACCTGCTCTTTGCTCTCACTGGGGCACCTGCACCTTCACTTTGCTTTTTGCTCTGTCTCTCACCTGCAGAGACTCTTCTGCTGACCCACCTTGGGGCTGGGGATGGAGCAGAACCAGGTAATCACTGCTGATAACACACATAGTACAGGCAGAACTGATGGAAAAACATTGATGAAGTAGTTTAATTTAAAATTGTATTCCATTCAAGCTGGGAATGTGCTGCCTGGCTAAAAATCCCCCCCTACTATGATTTCTTATTAGTGACAACGACTGAGCTGGGTCAGCCTCAGCAGTGACTGTCCTCAGTTTGCACTGCTTATGCTCTGCAGATATCACACTTGCATTTTGTTCTCCTTTTTTTTTTTTTGAGGGGGGGGGAGAGTCTAATTAATCAGTTTTACTTCTGCCTCTGTCCATTTTTGTGAGGTCCCTGACATTCCTCCCCACCCAGGTACGTGTCACTGCGGGGAGCTGCCAGGGGGAGCCTGGCAGAGGGATTTGCTTGGCTGAACCATCTCAGATCTATTAGTGGCCTGGCACGGTGCTGTTGGAGGCCCAGATTGATTCCCAGGGTGTGCTTTTTAGAGGCAACCCTGGCCCTTTGCTGCCTGGCTGCTCTCAGAGCGCTCTGGGCACCCCGACCCGTCGGGCAGGTTGGGAGATGCAAAGCTGCAGTGGAACAGGTCTGCCCTGGGTGCAGCAGGGCTGGCAGAGCTGGCAGTGAGGGACGGGCGTGGCTGGGCTCCCTCTGGGACCACATTCACCCTGCTCAGGGCCAGGAGGCTGCAGGCAGAGGTGGAGGCACAGGTAGGGCAGGGTACGGCCTGGGGACACCACGGGTCACCGAGCTCTGCCCGCTCCTGGCACCAGGAAACATCCCTTGGGAATTCCAGAGAACCCCAGAAAGGTCTGGGTTGGAAGGGACCTTAAAGACCCTCCAGTTCCACCCCCCGATGTGGTTGCATTGTCATGAATTCAAGGGGCAAACTGGGATGGATCTTTTCGGGGTGGGCAGGGCTGCTGGGAAAGGCTGGATCTCACTGAGCTGCTGCAGAGTTCCTGAGCCTGGGAATCAACAGAGGCAACTTCTGGGTTCCACTTCCTGTTTTATTTTTCATTTTCACTTTTCCAGGACCAGCATGAACTGTCTCATGGAGGAGGCAACCAAGATGGAGAAAATCAAATTCCAGCACATTGTCACCATCTACGGGGTCTGCAACAGCCCTCTGGGGATAGTGATGGAATACATGGCCAGAGGGTCCTTGGAGAAAATTCTGCCCACTCACAAAATGTCTTGGCAGCTCAAATTCCGGGTTATCCACGAGATGGGCTTGGCTATGAACTTCCTGCATAGCATGACACCCCCTTTGCTGCACCTGGATCTCAAACCAGGGAACATTCTCCTGGACGGGAATATGCACGTCAAGGTATGACCTCACTGGGTGTTTGAAGGGACAGGTTCTGTCTCAAACAGGGAAAGGTTATTTTTGCCAAACAGGTGCAGAGTCCTGGTATATCGAGTTCTTCAGGAACACTCAGTGAAAAATTGGCCACTGGGGCTTATAGGAAGCAACTGGTAAATAAATTAGATTATAGTCTCGAGGTCATCCCGGGAATCTGTGCCAGAGCTGGGAATTTAAGGCTCCAGCCTAGGAGGAAAGGCTGCTCTGCTGGAGCCAGTGGCAGGGACTGAGTGCAGTTTAACAGGGTTTTATCAAGTCTCAGTGCCTGGACCCTGCCCACGTCCCTGATCCTGAGGGAGGGGGGCACGTCCCAGCTAACAGGAGGGATGAGGGATGAGCATTCCAGGGGAAAGGTTCTCACTGCTTGTGCTTGCAGATCTCAGACTTTGGGCTTTCCAAGTGGATGGAGCAATCCAGCAGAATGCAGTACATCGAGAGCTCTGCTCTGAGGGGCACTTTGAGCTACATCCCCCCCGAAATGTTCCTGCAGAACAGCAAACCCCCGGGAATCAAATACGATGTGTACAGGTAAGGGCTGCCAGGGGGCACACAGGGAGCTCCCTGAGCCCTCCCACAGAGCCAGAGGGGCTGCACACTGCCCCATTTCGTTTAAATCCTGCTTTATAACGTGGGGAACAGCCTGGGAGGGACAGAGTGCCCCCACCTCAGTGCTGGAGACTGAGAGGGAGGGGGATTTTCTGTGGAAAATCATCATCCCTGACCAGCAGCACCCATCCCATGTGAGCTGCTGACTGTGTTGCCTCAGGTGCCATCACGCCCTGTTTGGTTGCTGGAAGTTATTATAAAAATGAGTCAGATTAGAGCCCAGAACACACAGTGTCTGCTCTTTCATAGCAGTCACTGCTTGGGTTCATTTTGCTTTTAAAACAACTGTAATATTGCTTGTCTGCTTCAGGATCCAGCTTCACTGTGGTCAGTAACAGATGGAGAAGAGATTTCAATGTGATTTTTTTCCTTTGGGGCAAAGAGCTTTGAAGCATATTTACACAAGCTACATATAAATGTCTGGAAATTCCTTGTCTCCTTGGCCTCTACACCCCACAGTCACCCAAGGCAAGAAGCAAAGGAGGATTTGCACGGCCCCATGAACTTGCAGTAGTCAAGGCCCCTAAAACCCAATGTGAATAAAATGAAAAAAAGGCACTGAGAGCCCAAGTTTCACAGGAAAGGCTCTAAGTCACTAATTCACTACACCAACCCTTTCACTGGGGCATTAGCGAGATAGAACCATAAGACCTGATCCCTTTGGCCTGGGGGGTGAACTCCTTCCATCCTGAAAACCCTCTTCCCTAATTTCCCCATTTCTCAAGAGGGTAAAAGCAATAAGTGCATTTTCTGTACCCGTGGGGGGGCTGCTCACCATCTCCCCTCGCCCGCAGCTTCGGGATCGTCATCTGGGAGGTGCTGATGCAGAAGAAACCCTATGCAGGTAAATATGAGCCCTTCTCCCTGGCTCTGCAGTTGGGAAGTGCTCACTGCAGCTGCCCTCCCAGAGGAAAAGCCCCGGGGTGCTGCTCTGTTGCAGGAGCCAACATGATGGCCATCATCGTCAAGGTGGCCGCGGGGAAGAGGCCGGGGCTGGAGCTCATCAGCGACGACTGGCCCGGGGAGTGCCAGCAGATGGTGGACTTGATGAAGAGGTGCTGGGACCAGGACCCCAAGCAAAGGCCAAGCTTTTCAGGTGGGAATGTGACTGGATTACCCAAAAACCAGCTGCAGGGATTAACAAACTCGTGTGTCACTTCCCCGGGATTTAACTGCCTGCTGCCCACGTGCTGTCAGGCATCCCCTGTATCCTTTCTCCCCTTTCTTCCCACGTGGAAGACTTGTGTCCTGCCTGGGATCTGAGCCCCTGGGCAGGCTGCCCAGCTGACAGAGTGTTGCCCTGGCAGATATCCCTGTGGAGACAGACATGCTGCTGGCACTGATACAGAGCCTGGTGGTGGACCCGGAGAACGAGCGCCTGGTCAGGAAGATGTCCCACAAACCTGCCATCTCTGGGAACCAGCAGGTGAGGAGAACTGCCCAGGGCCACTCAGGAAATCCCACAGAGTCCTCTCCCTGTACTGGGAGTGTGTTCCCCCTCTCATCAGGCAAGGGCACTTCAGCACCTTTGCTCAGTGTGTTTGCACAGGTTGTGCACTTGTAATTCATTTAAGGGGATAAGAAACGTGCAGTTTTATCCTCCCTACCAGAGTGGAACTGTGTCTAGAACTCAGCTTTACAGGGGGAGAAACAGGGGTTGAGAACTGTTGGCATTTAGAGGTTTTGCCAAGCTGTGCAGTCAGCAAGAAACAAGAGACCAGAGCACAGAGGGTTGAAGAGGTGTAGGGGGGGCTGGGGGTCGCTAAAAACAAAGGAATGACTCTGTGATGCTGCCACAGGCACCTGATGCAGTAAGGAAGCAGAGTATATGTTTGTTTGGGAGCAAAGGAGGAAGAGGAGGAGCAGCTCATTGATGCCCAGAGACCATTTTCAAGCTCCCACATTCCTGTTGTGTCCTGATTTGCCCAGCTGAGTTTTGGATGCAATAACAGGGTTGGGTGAAAATGATAATAAAATGATAATCAATAATGAAAATTATAAAACTCAAATGATAACACAGAACTCTAGAGCAGTAGCCAAGAACTGTGTGCAGACATCACAGAATGCAGTTGAGCACCTTTATCTTATGGCTTTTTCTTTTTCCTTCCTGAAAATGAGTGTGACAAAGAGGAGTTCACCTTCCCCCGAGACACCAGGAGTGGTGGTAAGTAGGGGACTTTCTTTATGATTGAAAAATAAAGAAGGGGAAGCCTGCCAAAATTGTCTATTTTTTGTAGGAGGATGTGGCTCGTAAAGTTTTCCATGTGGGTGATGTTTTAAGTTAAGGAAAATGAACTCTACAGGAAAGAGCAGATCCAGTTCCCATGAGGGAGAGGCCAAATGTCCCACTGCCCTCTGAGAGGCTGCAGAGAAGTGGCCTGGCCTCATTCCATACTCCCTGTCTCTGAAATGCCTTTGTTTCATTCCACTCTAGGAAGAGCCACAGGCTCTCCCTCCCACTGAGCACTTTCACTGGGTTTTACTGTTTTTTTCTCCTATTTTGTCTCCCTGCCTTTAGAAACAGATAACCAGGAGGTTCCTCTCCCACCTCCCTACAGCGAGGCTGAAAGCCCGGAGGAGATCCTGTCCGAGGAGATCTGCAGGGTCCACGAGAACGGGCTCACCCTTCTCCACCTCATGGTGATCCAGGGCAACGTGGAGAAGGTGAAGTTCCTCCTGGGCTGCAAAGCCAACGTGAACAGCCAGGTGGGCTGTGGCTACACCCCGCTCATCATGGCCGTGCAGAAGAGGCTGCCAGAGATCTGCTCCGTCCTCATCGAGCACGGCGCCGACCCCAACGTGCCGGACGAGGACGGCTGGACACCCCTGCACTTCGCCGCCCAGAGCGGGGACGACAGGATCGTCCGGCTGCTGCTGGACCACCAGGCCCGAGTGGACGCCCAGGAGCAGGACGGGTGGACCCCCCTGCACCTGGCGGCCCAGAACAACTTTGAGAACGTGGCGCGGGTGCTGCTGTCCCGCCAGGCCGACTCCAACACCCAGGAGGGGGACGGGAAGACCGCCCTGCACGTGGCGGCCTGCTTCGGCCACGTGGGGCTGGTGAAGCTGCTGGCCAGCCAAGGGGCCGACCTGGAGAGGAAGCAGAAGAACCACAGGACCCCCCTGCACGTGGCCGTGGAGAGGGGCAAGTTCAGGGTGGTGCACTACCTGCTGAAGAACGGGACCTGCGTGAACAGCCTGGACCAGAACCACTACAGCGCCCTGCACCTGGCGGCCGTCAGGGGCAAGCTGCTCATCTGCGAGAAGCTCATCAAGCACGGGGCCAACGTGGAGCTGAGGACGGACAAGGGCTGGACCCCCCTGCACCTGGCCTCCTTCAAAGGGCACGTGGAGATCATCCGGCTGCTGCGGCGCAGCCGCGCCCGGCTCAGCGCCCGGGGCAGCATGGACTGGACCCCCCTGCACTTGGCCACCCGCTACGGTGACGAGCCCGTGGTCAGCGAGCTGCTGCGGGGAGGGGCAGACCCCGACGTGCCCGAGGGCTCGGGCTGGGCCCCCCTGCACTTCGCCGTCCTCAGGGGCTCCTTCCTCACCGTCATCAACCTCCTGGAGTGCGGGGCCGACGTCAACGCCAGGAACAAGGTGGGCTGGACGCCCCTGCACCTCGCCGTGCTCAAGGGCAACATGGCCATCGTCAAGACCCTGATCAAGGCCGGGGCTCTGCTGGACGTGGAGGACATCACCGGCTGCACGGCCCTGCAGCTGGCGGTCAGGCACCAGAGGGAAAACATCATCACCCTGCTCCAGGGCAAGGACCCGGCGCTGAGCAAGGCGGGGAGCAGGACTCTGGTGAACGACGCGAAGGCTGCGAGACCCAGACTCGTTCCAGGAAGGACAGATCTGTAAATTCATCAGCCCTGGCATTTGTGGCTTGAGTCTCCCAGTGTCAGGTGCTATCCCTTAAGGCACCTTGTCCTGTCACCTGGTGATACTCTCCTCTTTTTAAAGGGAAGTTTCTAAGCACGAACAGTAAAGAGTAAAAGAAAAATGAAGCTGCAGAAGGAAGCTGACAAGTTATTTTCCAGGGTCTGGCCAAGCTTGTAGAACATTCTGCCTTGGTGATGTTGGCTTTAGGCAATGCTTTCCTGTTTAATACTTGCTGTGCAGGGATGGAAAGGGGTATGTGCAGTCCCTGTTCGTATGGGCAATGCTGAAGCTGTGCACAGCACATATACGTGTCTTCCATGGATTTCATTGCTTTTATTCCATGTTTTCCTACAGAGAAAATTGGTGTTAAAATGACCTTGGCACAGGTGGGAATTGAATCATGAGATCCTCACCTGCTGCTGCAAATAGACACCAAACATATGGCACAGCAATGAGTCAGGTCGCTGACATCTCATTTTTGTAACAAGAATTAAATAAAGCAAGGAAGGAAAAAAAAAATCCCTAGTGGAGAGTATTTAAATGGATGCAGCACAGAGAAAAGGAATTCCAAAATAATGCCACTCCATCCCTTCGGTGTTTTGAGGGCACTGCTCTGCTGCCAGTGCTTTCCTCACTCCTCAGCTGCAGCCCAGGGCAGGAGGGATAACCCCACCTTTGGCATGGAGTTGGTGCCCAAGGAATTGAGGGAAGGCTCCTAACTGAAGACTAAATGCCAAGGTGGCTCTCAGGACCCACCCTGGTCTCTCCCAGGGATCTGGGTGGGTTTTCCAGCTCTCATCAGTCAGGGAAATCCTGCAGTGTAAGGACTGGAGCTGGTCCTTGCTGAGCTCTGAGATGATCCAGTCCCTGTTCTGCTGCTCTGTGCTGACAGGAGCTGACATCCAGCGTGGGTTTAGTGCCTGTGTCATGCAGATAACAGGGCTGTGGCTCCTGTCCTCTGTCCCTGATGGCTCTGTGTCCCAGGAGAGTGGAAAAGGCAAAACCTTTGCACGTTTTCTGATGGTTTAGTTATTTCCTCAGATTTTTAGATAACTCAAAGCCTCAGCATAACCGAACTAAATCAAGGGAGTGGTTTTCCATCTTTCAGTCTGTTTAGTTTTCTTTTTTTTGTTTGTTTGGCTTCTTGGGTTTTGTTTGGTTTTCTTTTTGTTTGCTTGGGGGTTTTGTTTGTTTGCGGGATTTTTGTTTTGTTTGGGTTGGTTGGTTTTCCTTTTTTGTTTCTTTGTTTCTTTCACTTTTTTTTGTTTGTTTCCTTTCCTCAGTGTGTGCTCTCAAGAGCTCAGATCTGTGACAGGAACCTCTGGGCTTCATTTCAGCCCCTTTAACCTCCGGGTAGCTGAGGCTGGGGGGGGAGGTAAGGCTTGAAGGACTGACTTCTCCCTTCTCTTGGGGAGTGAAGTTGAAAAGCTGCCAGAACCCCTCCTGAATGGTCAGCAGTGACAGGTGTTAAATGCTTTGGTATTCAGTAAGGATGGTTTGGGGGTTATTCTTGATGTCTGGATTCGTGGCTGCACTGAAAGCTTTGGTGTGAGAGCTGATTTACCTGATCTACCTGCTCTTGATGTCCCACAAATGGCAGCTCCGGGCTCTGGATTCTCAGACCTTTCTGTGCAGCTCTTTCCCTCAACTTCAGCTGTATTGATTCAGCAAATGTCTCCACTGCTTAATATCGTTTGAAATATTTACACAGCAAAAAGAAATCCAAATTGCCACATAATTCAGCAGCTCCTTTCTGTCCTCACTCCAACAGAAACCCAAAACTCGGCTCGTATGTCATGGAACGCTCTCCAGAAGAGCTTAATTAAATTTATAATGAAAATAACAGGGGGGTTGAGAAGACACGAGGGAAATACATTCCCCTTGCTGAGCATCACAGAGGTGATAGAAGCACTTTGCAGAGAAAATTACCTGTTTGCTGCTCAGTTTCTATAGAAATTAAATGTCTTTACAAACTCTGCAGAAGTGCATTCCAGCCTCCGCTTTGTGACTGTGCAACCTGCAGCTCGTTAGTTCTAAAATTAATCCTGGCTCTCCAGCTCTCCCCACTCCCCTCTTTTTTTTTTTTTTTTTTTTTTTTCCCCCTTGTCCCCCCCCCCCTCTTTTTTTTTTTTTTTTTTATTTCTCCCCCTTGTTCAAACCCATTGCAGCCTTTTTGTCCCTGCTGATCAGTGCACTGAGGGTTAGATCCTGTTCCTGCCCCAGGCAGGGGTGTCTTTGGAAGGGAGCAGTGGCAGGACAGGAATCTCCCAAGCAGCTCTTCCCTTGAGGGCACTGCTTGGGTTTCACGGGCTGTTCTGGCCTGGGAGGGACCCTATGGAGCCCAACCCTCAAGTGAATTCAAAAAGATCAAAACTGCTGACCCTTATGCCATAAAAATGGGGTCTTTGGATGCAGGAGCTTGGCCAGATTTACCCAGAGAGCTGGAATTTATGGACATGGGTGATCAGACTGAGGGTTTGGGTCCCAAACTGTACCCAGAGCTGCTTGGGTGAACAGAGGGGTGTTCCTCACTCCACCAGGGAATTCTCCATCCTGCTGCTGGGATGGCCCTGGAGTGCTGCCCTGAACATCTCTGACAGGCAGGAACTTTGGCCAGCCTTGAAAAAAAATACCCAACCAGGATGACACCTTGTTCCCCCCCCCATTGCTTTAGCTTTGGGGTGACCTAAGTGCTCCTTCCAGGACCTGAAGGAGCTCCAAGAAAGATGGAGAGAGACTATTTGCAAGGGCCTGGGAGTGCCAGGACACAGGGAATGGCTCCCCACTGCCAGAGGGTTGGAGGGGACATTGGGAAGGAATTCCTGGCACAGGTTGCCCAGGGAAGCTGGGGCTGCCCCATCCCTGGGAGTGCCCAAGGCCAGGCTGGAACAACCTGGACGGGTGGGAGGTGTCCCTGCCCATGGCAGGGGGTGGGATGAGATGATCTTCAGGGTCCCTTCCAACCCAAACCATTCCATGACAAAGGATTTTTCACTTAGAAATGTCCAACCCCAGCCAGTGAGTGAGAGGGGGGTTGTTGTGTGTCACACAGAGCAGGAACACTTCCGAGGCAAAATGTGTTTGAAGAAGAGCTGCTTTTGTCACCATCCAAATGTGGACATTTCAGTGAAAGGTTTAGCTCCTCTGGGGGGAAATGTTTTGAAACGAGATCATTTTGCATCTATGTTTTGCATTGCTCCTGCTTCCCAGTGACTGCAATTTTTGTTTGTTTGCCAGTGCTGCAATTATGTAGGTATGTGATGAAATTAAAATTTAAATAGTCCTACATTTTAGAGGAAAATGGATCTGAATAAATACAGCTTGGGGGGGGAAAAAAAGTTTATTTTTAGCAGAAATGCTTGTTTTTTTCCATAGCCCCTTAGGTGTGGAAAATGAAGATGTTTCTGACAGCAATGATGTGAATGTAGGAGGGAGTGATTTTAATGTAAGAAGAAATAGTGAATTCTATGTGTTTCTTTTTATTCCAAGGAGGTGGTTGTAGGCTCTGTACTGTATCAGACGTCAGTGTGAGACATTCCTGACTCCCTCCACAGCCTTTTCATGGCCTGACATAATTAATCCTGCTCTGGCTGCTCTCTTTCCAGACTATCCAGCACTTACCTGTGCTACTCCCCAGCTTTAGGGAGTATTTTAATCCTCTTCCTTTGAAATAAAGCCACGGATCACTTCAAAAAGCAGCTCCCCACCCAGCTCTGTCCCTGCACAGGGCTGTGAGCTCACCTTCCATCAGAGGGATGGCAAAAAGGGGCCTGACTGGCTATCAGGGAGCACTTGCTGTTTTCTCCTACCAGGCATTTCATCCCCAGCAAGTTTAGCATCCTTTGATCCTTCCATCAGCTGCTGCTTTCCTTCCTGGTGGCTCAGAGCACAACAGGGAACCCTCCTCTTCTGCAGTTTGCTCCTGGCCTCGTTCTCTTCTTCTGGGGGAAAAAAACCCCAAACCCAAAGCAAAGCCCAACCCCAACACTGGTGGTGTTTAAATCCTGCCATCTCCGTTTTTTAAAAGAAATTTGGTTTGAGAGATGAAAAATCAAGAAGACAAAAAGATCAAAGTCGCCCCATAGGAAACCCCACAGAACGTGACTGACCTCTCCTTCCTGGAGAGATGTGGTGACTGTGCTCCTGAACAGAAACAAATAAATAAATAAATAAATCCCACCGACCTTGCTGGTTAGAAAATATCACATTACAGACTCCATCTCCAGCTGGAGCAATTATAGAGAGGATTAGGCCAGGGTCAGCAATCAGGAGGTGCAGTAATTAGCTGTAATAAAGGAGAAAATGAGCCTTTGTTTGCTGCTCTGGTACAAGGCCATTACTTGGGGAAAAAAAAGGAATATTATGGATACTGAGAGAGTTTAGCTGTGACAGAATTGAAGTTTGGGGCATAACTGGACTCATTCCATGGCACTTTTACTGCTCTTCAGCACAAGCTTATTTCTTAACAAGGCAGAGGAGTGTTCTCATCACCAGGAAGATTTTATTGCTGTTCTTTGGATGAACTTTAATGTCTGCTCCAAGCAGGGGGAAAAAATCCTTAGAAGGAGTTCAGGGAATTAATTTTCTCGTTTTAGAAAAGACTCCAGTCTGCCAAAAGGTTTTGCTCAGAACTGACCTGCCTTTATTTTGCTTAAATAGCTGTCTAACACCCAGTCTGATTCCCCCCAGGAGGGCTCAGGAGGTCTATTTGCTGCCCAATTTGTTGCTCCTGTTGGCTGAGCACGGTTGTGTTTTGTTTGTGGCTCATCCCTGGAGACCCCAGGGAGTGCAGGAAAATGTCACAGGCCATGAACCCACTCAGACTCGCTCAGAAAGTAACAGGGAGAAAATCAACAACGGCCACCACGAAAGAAATAGAGAGACAAAAGCAGAGAAAAGGTGGAATTCAGCTGAAAGCTGGAAAACTCCCTGTGTTTGTGGGAAGAGGGGAAAATTTCAAATCTACTTTATTGTCCCTAAAACTTAGACACGGATTTGGGACTTTTGGAGCAGTTAGGACTGGGGGACGAGTCTTCCTGCAAAAAACCAGCTTTTCTGCTCCCGAGTTAACCTGTCCAGGGTGCCTGTGCACCCCCCAGGGCAGTCCCACAGAGCTGCTCCTCTGCAGGCACCAAACCCACTCCTGCCCTCCCCTCTAACACCGGGATGAGCCCCCTGGAATGTCCCCTGGGATGGGGGAGCTCTGTCCCACTGCTGGGACCACTTTGGTGGGACCTCAGTGCTCGTGGCTGGGGGGTGGCAGCTCTTCCCCGAGGCTTTGGGGTTTAAATGCCTGTTTTCCTGCTGCACTCAGCCAGCCTGGCTCTGCCTGGGCGAAGAGGAACGTCTCAATCAGTCTCTCCCTTGTGGAAAACTTCCCTCTGCCTTTTTTTAATTATGGAGAAGGTGGAATTTAGTGGCATTTTCCCTGATACCTCTGAATCATGTCCCAGTTCCCAGCGTCTCACCCCCTGTAATCTTCCCCAGCGATTCTGGTTTCGTCTTTGAAGTGATTTGGGGCTTGTTTATCACAGGGGCAATCAGACACGTTTCTCACGAGCCACCCTAAGAGCTGAGTGTTCCCTTTGGTGGGTGGGCTCGGGCACAAAGGCAGATCTCCACATCTAAACAGGTTACCAGGCACTGCCCCAGCAAATCACCCTCTGCATCATCTCCCCTCGTGGCAAGTGCCAGGTAGGCATGGTGATGTCAGGGTGATGTCAGGGTGATGAAGGAATGTGCCCTGGAGCACCTGCCACCAGCTGGGAACACGCACAAACCCAATTACTGGAGCCCAGCAAATTGCAAGCCACAATAATTCAGTTATAAATCTGCATCCCCAGGTTAATTTGGTGTGACTTTTGCATCCAGACTCCAGCCTTCATGGGCTGCAGGAGCTGACTCCCTGTTCCTGGCTCTCCTGCTGTCCTTTACAGCAGGACACGGTGCCAGGGGGGTGTCAGTGCCACAAGGGCAGCACCCTTTCTCCTGCTGTCTCTGTTTTTAGCCACCCTGCTCACTGGCTCTGGGTCCTGAGTGCCAGCCCCAGACTCAGGGGTTGTGTTTGGGGTCAGACTCTCACATTCTGCCCCATATCTGTGCTGTTCCCTCCCAGAGGGAGGCAGGAGCAGCACTTTGGTACCAGCTCTGTGTGTCATGGAATCATCTTGTGCAATGGGTTTGACATGGCCCCAGAAATGTGGGTTTAACCTGCTCCCCAGACCATGTGGCACCCCATTTCTGTCACCTTCAGAGCACCCCTGGCTGTCCCTGCTGTGAGCAGAGTCCTCCTCGTCCCGAGTCCCTTTACAGGACCCACAGCAGCTGCTTTACCATCTTGCTGGGTTGTTGTTGGGTTTTTTTCTAGCAAACTTGAAGAATTCTGCCAGATCAAAGTCACTTTTCTCTTTGACTAAAGCTCCCAGAGGGAGGGAGGTGTTCTGAGAGATGTACATATTTGTTTAGACTGGCACTGACTGCCCATTTCTTCACACAGACGAGCTCTCAGCTCGTAACCTGTCTGCTTCAATCACATTTGCAGCTCCTGGGTTTTCCTCTGAAGCTCTGTACATTTTCCAGCTGGTGGTTTGACAGAGCTCTCTGAACTCACCCTCACGAGAGCTGCACAGGGATTCTCGTGTTGCTCTTACCATTTGGAGACGGGATTAAATTCATGGCTAACGTTAATTCTGGCTTTTCTCACTTTTCCACCATGATGTGAATAAAAAAAAAAAATGCAGCTTCATGGCTGCATTCTTAAATAAGTATTAACAGTGGTTGTTATGAAACATTTGATGCAGTTACAGAGGCTGAAGCCGTGACCCTGTTTCCTCCCAGGTGATGCTCGTAGCCCTTCCCCTGTGCTCTGCTCACAGCTGAGGGGGTTTATTTGTAATTACACCCACGTGAACACAGGTAGGAAGCAGAGACAGCCACGAGGACCCTGGAGTTTCAGTGCTTTATTTTTTTTCCGTGTCCAGTGGTCACTGTTGAGAGCTCACAACAGCAGCTGTGGCAGAAGGGACCTGCACAGAGCCCGGATCTTCTCCTCTGCCTGCACTGAGGTACAGTTTGCTGTGGCTCCCTGTCTCTGGGCACGTTTGTTTTGGGTAAAAGGGCAGGGCAGGTGTGCTGGGGAGGGACTAAAGCCACAAAGGTGCTGCTGAAGGTGGCCCTGGCAGGGGGCTGGAATGAGATGGTCTTTAAGGTCCCTTCCAAACCTGCCCAGTCTGTGGTTCCACGAGTGGCAGTGAGGTGATGGAGGGGGCAGCAGCCTCGTGGGGTGGGCACAGGGGTTGCTGTGTCCCTGTGGCACACTGCCCACTGCCCTGGCAGCTCAGGGCCACGAGAGCTGGCTTTCCCACCCCGAGCCAGCACAAACCCTCTGTGCCCTTTCCTTGGTGCCCTTCCCTGAGCCTGGCACAAAGTGGTGCAGCTGAGCTGGCAGAGGTGTGCCCTCCCCAGGCAGAGGTGTGCCCTCCCCAGGCAGAGGTGTGCCCTCCCCAGCTCAGCAGAGCCAGGGCTGCAGTTGATTAGTGCAGCAGGGAAGCCATGCCCAGCCTGGCTAAATGTGCTCCCTCGCTTTCATTATCCCACTTTCCTTTCACGGGCCCAGCATGGCAGCTTGGGAATGCAGAATGTTTTTCCTCATTTAAAGGGCCTGGGCTTTGCTTTGCTGCTTTGAGTCTCTTTAAAGGCATTTCTAGGTCTGTTAATTGTTCATTATACCTTAATTATATTTAGTCCACCATCCATCACTCTTTCTTTGGTGGAGAAAGTTGTTATTTATGAGTCAAAAGCCATTTAGGAAGCAGACAGTCTGGTATCGTCAAAGACTTGGGGGAGCAGTTTAGGTTATTAAAAGAAGCTTTGATTAAAGAGAGGGAGTTAATTTAACAAGTGTAACTGGTTTAATTTTTTTGTTGGTGGTGGTTTTTTTGTTGTTTTTTTTCTGGATGTGCAGAACAAAGCACATCCATGGATCTGTCAGGCCTGACCTGAAGTTGTAAGACTCACTCAGATGCCCCAGGAGATGGGCAGGTCGTGCTGTTTTCTCTCTTTTGGGTGGTGTGAATGGTGTTTTGCAGTCCCCAGCCTCAGAAATAAAATCTGGCTGCAAGGGTGAAGTCAGAGGAGCTGCCTTTGATCCTGCCAGGCTGAGGCCAGACAGGCTGAAAACAACTGGTGTGTGTCCTGTTTCATCTTAGAATATCATTTATTCTGTTGTGTTGGGGGGGGTGTCGCTTGAGCCCCTAATTTTTCCTCATGGTGGCATTGAGTTGAATCATCCAACAAGGAAAATTAAACCTCATTTGTACTCAGTAGCTCTGGAGATTCTGGTTTCTGTATAAACTGAGGACTTCAGGGCAGGGATTATCTTTGTCCTGTGTTGGTTGAAAACAAGTATTGAAAACTTTGGTTCATGCCAAGGACCCAAAATACCATAAAACTGAAATTTTAGTTCGTTACTTCTTGGAAATAGATAATTTTCTTTCCTAGGAGTGGAAAGGATTTTCTTTTTTTTTATTATTACTCTTTTTTGTATAAAGAAAGTAATCTTTAGACAAAAGTGCTCACTAAGCCAGGCTGAAGTTCACTTGCAAAAACACCAGATATTTCAGTGGGTAGCTTGAGAAAACAGTGCCACAGTAGGTGCAACATAAATATAAATATTCCTGAATGAAACAATGACGTTCTCCAGCATAAATTCAAGTGAAAGAGAGAGGGGGAAAAGCTCCCTGTGACTTGGGATAAGGCAGTGCTGTGATGCCACAAGGACCAGCACAACCCAGCTCTGGGCTGGGCATTTCCCTGCTTCCCATCCCTCCCTCCTCCAACCCTCCCCAGCCCACTTCTGCCCAGAGGAGAAGAGAGACAGAGAAATTTTAAGACCAGTTTGTTTCTGCCTGTGTTTTTCCTCCCCCTTCCTCTGCCGTGTCTGATCCTCGGAGCTTCAGGCTGGACAAACACCAGGATTCCTACAGATAGACTGGGATAAGGGAGAAAAGGGAAAAAACCGCAGCTATTCCGAGAAACAAGCCCCCAAAAAAGCCAAGCTCTGCTCTGAGGGTGGATGTTCCCGTTGGTGTTTGTCCTGTGTGACCCCTCACACTGCTGGTGTTAAACAGAACAAAACAACCATGTAACAGCAGGGTGGCTTGTGCAAGTCTCTGTTTAATGACAGTGCTGCATGGAGACATTTGTTGGTGTCGCACGTACCTGGGACGGGCATTTTTACATTCCTGTTTGCACTGCACATGTTCACCACGGAGGTAGTGCCTTTATTTTTCCTGTTTTCCTTTTTTTTTGTTTTGTGTGTTTGTTTTTGTTTGTTTTTCCAGCAGGATTTAATAAGCTGGTCAGACCTACTGTAGTTAATTTACTCTTCAGCCAGGAAGATAAACGGTGTAGTGGGAGCGAGCAGGCAAGCGGCAAATACAGTGCAGGCAGAATTCACTGGCTTTTAATTCAAACCTGTTTGGGGGTGCCAAGAGCCCCCCTCCCGGGCTTTCAGCAAGCTGGGAATCACAGGGAGGAAAAGCAGGGACGGGAAGACTCCAGTAAGCAGAACTAAAGCTTCAGTTATAAATAAGGAATCACAAAACGGGGGCTGTGGCAAAGGGGCTGAAGTTCTGCAGGGGACAAAGAAACGAAACCTTCTCGTGGGTGTGTTTTAAAAACCAGATCCATCCCCAGCATGTCCTGCCATCAGGAGTCTTTGGGAAAGCAGTGTTTCACTCCAGAGTGGAAGGAGCAGTGAGGTCTGTGTTTGCCAGGTCCAGGTCTGTGGGCAAGAGGCCTCGGGGTCCTTCCCGGTGCAGCTGAATTCTGATGGTTCCTTAGAGGTTTCTACAAACATCCTCCATCCCAGCCACGGGCTGGCTGTCCTTGTGTCAGGTGCTGTGCAAGCAGCTGGCAGAGCCTGTCCTTGCTCTTGGCATTGGTTTATTCTGTTGATTCTCTGTGAAGCCAGAGGTGATGGTGTGGTTTGGTCCTCTCTCGGAAAGAGTCCCGAAGGCTCAGTTCAGGGGTGGAAAGTGCTTTAGTTTGTTGGGTGGAAGTGTAGATGGGAAAGGAAAACCTGCAGAGGTGAACAGATATGGCATTGCCACCATTCCAAGGCCAAGGTTTTCCCAGGAGATACCTTTGAGCCTGGAGTGCTGGGATGTCCCTGGGCTGAAGGGTGGGCTGCAGGGAATTCCTCACAGACACTTTAAGCTCTAGGAAATGACCCCTGGGTTTCCTGGTCCGAGCTGGCACACACATGGAGGACATTGGCCCTTTTTCACCAGCTTTTTATCCTCCACAGTGTTTTGGAAGAGTTTTTCATGTAGTGGTTGAGGTGAGTTGAGCTATGAGGTTCTGCATCTGCTTTCAGAAACTAAACCTTGGAACAAAGTGCACAGTACTGGAGATGATGATTTTACCCTGGGTTAACACTGAACACCAAGGAAAATTATGGCACAAAGTTAAGATAATATTCACATTCCTTATTCTGAAGGCTCACACCAGGTTTAATGCAGGGCAAATATCACCTATGGCAACTTCCAAATGCTTTAAAGCTTTTTTCTGTCTGTCTGCATATTATTTTCTATTTTGATTCAGCTCCCCACCTGTTAATTCACCACAACAAATGGCATCTTTCTGCTTGTAAATATGTTAGAAAATAGAACAGTAACTTGTTACTATTTTTCTACCCAAAAACCTACTGACTTTATGTCATTCTGTGAATGAAATAAGTGATATCAGCCTGAGTTGATTCCCACCACTGAGTGAACTTGCTTGGTTAAAACTGGGGGGAAAAAAGAACAGCCAATGTGTGCCTGAGATCTTGAGTCAGTGTTTCCAGTTTAGAGCTATGAACAGACCCTGAAGAGCCAGGTCCAAATGTTAAACAAGCTTGTGGGCTAAACATTAAAACCACTGGATA
Organism: Manacus vitellinus; assembly: GCF_001715985.3. Taxonomy (NCBI): domain Eukaryota; kingdom Metazoa; phylum Chordata; class Aves; order Passeriformes; family Pipridae; genus Manacus; species Manacus vitellinus. The sequence goes on from NW_021940545.1 coordinate 5,934,359, forward strand.
TCAGCCCCTTCCAGGAACACCAGGGTTAGAATGGGAACCTTTTGGATTCAGGTGGGACTGCTGTTTCAGTTGCAGAAAACAGCTGAGATTATGTGTGGTAGCTGCTTGACATAATCTCTCCCTGCTACAGAGCTGGAACACACCCTGCCAGCCCAGGGAAATGCTTTGTCAGCAACACAGGAAAACCAGGGAATTAGAGAAACCCTTGGCAGTGAACTTTACCTATTCTGAAGCAGAAACTATGTGAATATTCCACAAACTGCATAGAGAGAAAGGGGACTATATTGCTCTCTGGGTTGTGTTTTAGCATCTTCAGAAAACAGCAGGTAGGGAGTCTGCCTCTGCATTATGGCTATTGCAATGTGCTGCTGCTCCAGAGCCTACAGGAATTTCTAGCCAGGCCTATTTCTGTGTCCTTTTATTCGTCTTGCTATGGTTTATTTACAGAGATATTGCAAAACATACTGTGAACTGAGTACAATTAGTAAGTGCAGTGTGGATTTGGCAATGCCAGACTCAGCGGGGTGGAATTATGCTGTTATAGGTTTTCAATTCCTATAATCCATGGAAAAATAGATATCAGAGAGTAAGGGATGCTGGGAACATCCAGACCTTTTCCAGAGTCCAGCTTGGACACAGGAGCTGGTCCAGGTAGGGGCTTTCTTGGGTTTTTATTCTGGCTTTTTCCAAAGCACACAGTTTTATCTCCTTCAGTGTTGATTTAAATTAGGCACAACGTTATTCTGCACTCTCTGCTGAGAGACTGAGGCAAATCAGACCCGAGGTGGTGCTGGGCTCTGTGGCACCCTGATTGAGGTGAGAAGAGCCAGACCTGACCTGGCTGACTTGTTCAAGCTCCCACCTGAGGGGGTCAGGGCTGCAGGTGCCTCCCGGGGCACCCTGTCCCGGGGTGTCTACATTCCCCACGGCACCACTGCCCCGGGCTGGGAATCCTGCTGAGAGACTGGATAGGAGGTGCTGGTGGGCAGAAATCACTGCTGATGAGAGATGAGGGTGTCCTGTTTGATGTACACCATGCAAGACAAGCTACCACTTCTCGAGTTTCTCTCTCCATCTCCTTTTTTTTTTTCTTGGCTTAGGCTCCCATAGTTCCTCCTGTTTATTCATATTTACACCTCTGTAGTGGCCAGACATGAGACTGACGCCTCCTTCTTCCTTCTGCCCACGGCTTGGAGGCCCACACTGCTGCAGGGTTGGGTCTGTGGGTGGCAGAACCTTCTTGACCCGCTTGGGGACCTCTCAAAGTGTTGGTGGGTTATTTTCTGAAGGCTCCAGCAGTTTGACACTGGGTAGGTCGGCTCGAGGCGAAGGCAAAGCTGCTGCGTGGAGCTCCTGCGAGCTCTGCCTGGGTCTGGCTCCTGTGGCGAAGCGGAAAAGATGGTCTTGTCTTTGGTGAGAGTGGAGAGACCCACCACTACCTCCCCGTGGCTCTGAGACTGTCTGTGTCCAATGCCCCCGAGGCTGGATGGCCACGGGCAGCAATCAGGCGAGCGTGGCCTCGGCTCCCGCTCGGAGCGCAGTGCGAGGGCAGCTCTGAAAAGTGCCCTGGTGGGACTGCTGTCCCAAAGGTCACCCCGAGGGACGAGGGAACCTCCCCCTGCACCCCCAGTGAGGCGTGGGCATGGCACTGCTGTCACCCCGGGGGCCTCACGCCGGGCACACGAGCCGTGGCCGCCCCTCGGTGTGCGTGAATTGGCGGGGGGGGGGGGTTTTTTCCTTTTTATTTTTTCCTTTTGGTTTTTTTTTTTTTGTTTTTTTCCCCCCCTTAAAAACACTGCTGCTGTTTTTGTTTTTTTTTTTTTTTTTTGACTTTTAGCAGTGGAGGATCTTCATGAAAGCCTTGCGGAACTCGACGTTGAAGGTGGTGTAGATAATGGGGTTGACAGCGCTGTTGACGTAGCCCAGCCATGTGAAGGCGCTGTACATGGCCGGGGGGATGCTGCAATCGCAGTGCATGTTCAGGATGTGGGTGATGAAGAAGGGGAGCCAGCAGATGATGAAAACACCTGGGGGGGAGGGAAAGGAGAGAGAGAGACAGGCTGTGAGTGCTGAAAGCTGGACGGGTTTCCGAGGCCGAGAACAGCGAGGTTCTTTTGGGTATAAAGGAGGAATGTTTCCCTGAGGAATAAGCTGCTGTTTGCGTGTTAGGTCTCGGTCTGTGTTCTACCTAGGTACTAAAGAACTTCTCTGCTTGTGTAATTAGAGCAGATGCATGAGAAACTCTGGCCTCTGGGGTGCCAGTTCCTTGCTGGGCTATGCCCCTGCACCCAGCTGTGCTTTGGGACACCTCACAGAGCTTTATGAACCCCTTGTACTGCACTGCCAGCTGCCCCTGGCTGGGCAGGAGGGACCCTTCCCATGGGCACCTGCTGCCCACAGAGCAAGTGAAATTATTTCTGTGGAGGGCTGGAATAGGCTCTGCTGGCCATCCAGTCTGGCCCTAGGCCTGGGCAGGTGCTGCATTTCTGCAGGAGCAGCAGGGCACTCACCAAGGACGATGGCCAGCATCTGGGTGGCCTTTTTCTCCTTCTGCTGGGACAGTTTCCTCCTGGTCACAGCCTTGAGGAAGTTCCTCGTCTTGCCGTTGGGCAGGGAGTGGATCTCGAAGACCTTGGCTGTGTGGTGGGTTTCTTTGGCATGGCCATTCTTCTCCACTCTCCCAGGGCTGTTCAGGGATGTCTGCAGGGTGGAGTTGTTGCCCCTGTTGGGGGCAACTGGCACGACCAGCTGGCGGTTACTGGGTGCTGTGGGTTTGAAGGTGGTTTTCTCAGGGGGGCTGGTGCTGGACACCATCTCCATTTCCATCTCCTCCATGTGGCTCTCTGCCTCCTGGACAAGAATCAAATGTCCACAACAGAAAGGCAGATAAATATACAGAGAGGAGCAGTGAACATTCCTTACAGAGTGAAGCTGGATGATGCTGGAGAACAATCAATCCCTCTTCTCCCTCCCTACGTGATGCCTGGAGAAAGGGCTGTGAAATGTTTACAGATATTTTGGGTAGATAGGAGTGACAGAACTTCACTGAAGGATTCTCCTTTATTGCACAGAGAGGCTCAGAAATGAGAGAGATGCTTTCTCCACTCCCCACAGATTTTTATTTAGGTTTTCAGAACGCAAGTAAATAAAAATTAAACCAACAAGCAAAACCCAACAAAGCCAATGCAGGCCAAGATTTAAGTAACAGAGAGGAGAAGGAAATCAAAGACATGAAATGTTCAAATGCTGTGGCTTTTAGAGCTGATCTTTAGGTGAGATTAGTCTGGCTTTTTGAACTCTATCCTCTTAAACCCCCTGCTTCACTCCAAGGAATGGGAAGAATATTTAAATTGTGAGATCGAATGGCAACCTTTTGTTGTTAGTTTATTTTTCTCCCACCCTGCATAAATTAACTGTGTGTCCTGAGGGGTGAGAGGGGGAAGGCTAAATGCTCTGAAAAGCTGCCACTTCTCTGTAACACTCACCACTTTGCGCTTATTAACTTGGAAGCTCCCATTGGACTTCACAATAACTGTGCAGAGCTTGACGTCTTCTGGATGAGTGCATTTGTCCTAAGGGGCAAGGACCAGCTCAGAGGTTACACAGGCACAGAGGGGTTGGGGAGGGGAGCTGGTAAGGGAGGCACGTGGAAATACAAACACAGGGCACGAGGCAGGAATTAATCAGCGTGAGGATGGTGGGAAACTGCTCTGGAGAAGCAGTGATGGGGGGGACTGTCCCTTGGGCTTTTCCCCAAAGGCAGGAAACCTCAGAGATCTGCTGGTGTTTGTCTGTCCCTGTCTCCTCTCCTCGGCATGGCAGTGGCCCTGAGGCAGCACAGTTTGGAGGTGGTGCCTCTGGGGCTGCACTTTGCCTCTGTCTGTTTTGCATGTGCTGCCAGAGCGGTGTTTCTAAGAGCTCTTTGACACCCAGCCCGCTCAGCTGGGCTCCACTCACACATCTGGTGCTGGCAAAGGCTGTTTCCCTGCAGAGGTGCCGGGACCAGTGATGGGGTTTGCACCCCAACCACACAAACCATTTCCACTGAACCCTGGGGAGACCTTCTGGCACCTAAAGGGGGGTCACGAGGAAGCTGGAGAGGGGCTTTTCACAAAGAGTGATAGGACAAGGGGGAATGGCTTTAAACTGAAGGAGGGCAGGTTCAGATGAGATATTATGATGAAATCCTTCCCTGTGAGGGTGGGGAGGCCCTGGCACAGGTTGCCCAGAGAAGCTGTGGCTGCCCCATCCCTGGAAGTGTCCAAGGCCAAGTTGGATGGGGCTTGGAGCAACCTGGGCTAGTGGGAGGTGTCCCTGCCCATGGCAGGGGGTGGAACAAGAGGATCTTTAAGGTCCCTTCCCACCAAACCACCCCTTCATTCTGTGATTCTTCCCCCCAACAGCAGCTCTGGCTCAGACAGTGTAGCCTGTATTCCTGGGGTACCCCAACCCCAGCTCAGCAGAGCCACAGGAGATGCCCTCTGGTTAATGCAGCAGCTCCTGGAGCAGATCTGCTGCTGGAACATCTCCCTGGGATCCAGGGAGCCCTTGAAGCACCTGGGAACCCAGAGTGTGCAGCTGGCACGGCAGCCTGGCACGGCAGCCTGGCACAGGACACAGGACACAGCACCCACCTTTGCGACCCAGCGTTTCACCCGGTCCAGCCAGGGACATGTGGGGACGGGAGGAGGTGCTCTGGGGAGTGGAGCAGGGAGGGGAAGGGGTGTGTGGAGTGCTGGGGGCAGGGCCCAGGGCCAGTTACCTTCAGGGGGGCCTGTGTGTCCGAGTCCAGGACGTGGCTGCTGCGCTTGGTGGTGACGCGCTTCCTGCGGCGCCGCAGCACGAGGTAGATCTGGACATAGACCAGCAGGGTGACGATGAAGGGCACGTAGAAGGACACGATGGAGGAGTACACCACGAAGGCAGGGTTGGCAATGATGCACTCGTTGGCATCTGGAACACAAAGGGGTTCAGGATAGTTCTCTCTGCTGCTCGGAGCTGCTTCCCGCCTTCCCTGCCACTGCATCTGTCCTGTATCCAACCCAGGCTTCCCAGGAGACTGATGGCTGAACTGCCAGTCCTTTCTTCTCCTGTCTCTGTGAAGGTTTTGTCCCATGGCTTTCCTTTTTTGCATGTTTTAACAGGAGGGGTGTTGAATTTGTAGTGGACAGATGTTGTGTAAATGCTGTCTGGTGTTGTGTAAACTTCCAGGTAACCTCAGTTCTGGTGAGCCTAAAACACTGGGCTGAAACAGCACGAGATGAATCAGACCCAGGAGCAGCTGACAAGGGGGAGGACACTGGCAGAAAACACCTTAAACAGGGGCAGATACACCCCGATACACCCAAACCCTGACCCCCTATCCCCTCCTGGCTGGTAGCAAAGACTCCCTGGGGACCCAGCAAAGCCAGGAAGGTGCCAGCAGCCATCTGCAGGTGGCAAAACACTCACCTGTGTTGTTGAGGCCAAAGAGGAGCGGGCAGGAGATGGCAAAGGAGAGCACCCAGACCACGGCGATCATGAGGGTGACCCTGCGCTTGGAGCTGTAGCGGGTGTTGTAGAGCATGGGCATGGCCACTGCTGTGTACCTGGGGGGCACAGAGCCAGCCTGTCAGCCTGCCAGCGCTGCCACACTGGCAATCCCACCCAGCCCCTGGGGCTGAGGGCCTGGTCCAGCAGGGAAGGGTAAGAACAGTCCCATTCCCAGGCCATGGGTGCCCGCAGTCCCTGCTTTGGGGGGCAGCAGGCTGGGCTCAGCTCAGCACAGCATTTTCCTGCCACTCTGAGCTGCTGCCTTCCCCCTGATGGCTGTTCCATCCTTCCAGACTAGAACCAGAAGGACCAAACCAATGTGAACATACACAGAGAATTTAATTTCCGTTCTCAAGGTCGGTGTCTCTGTGTCTTCTGACAGAATCCCCGCTCAAAGCCCACAGAGATCCCCTAAATTGCTCAAGACATCAACAGCACTCACTCTCCCCTTTTTCAGGCCTCTGAGTCACAGGTAAAATTAGACCATGTAAAGGTGGCTGTGACTTGCTCCCCTGGGTTTTGACACTTGCTGGCACGGAGCCCTCACCTGTCTATGCTGATGGCACAGAGGTTGAGGATGCTGGCAGTGCACATCATGACATCCAGGGTCACAAAGATATCACAGTGGATCCGACTGAACCTCCACTCACCAACCACCTGCAGAGAGAGAGGGAGGGGGTACAGAGTTCCCTGGGGCTGGGCTGTTGGCAGGGTCTGAAGGGAGAGCTCTGCACACAGACAGAGGTGCTCGGGGGTGGTTGGAGCTCTGCTGGTTCCAAGGCTGGTTCCTCTGCTCCATCCAAACCATTCCTCAGGACATTCCCCCAGTGGCTGGCGGGATTTCATCCTCCCCAGTCCCACCCTGTTGCTCTGTGTTGGTTTGGGCAGCCCAAAGGGCAAACACAGACCTGGGCTCATGTTGCAGGGACATCAGGGAGTACAGGTCTCCTGGAAGTCAGAGGGAACAGGGCAGGGCTTAAACAGGTCTCTGGAGCATCTCAAAGCAGATTGAGGAAGCAAATATGTTAACATTGGTTCCAAGCACCTCTAACTGTACTTACAGCTCTTCATTAGAGTTTTTTTTTGCAATTATACCCAGCAAAGGTCAGCAGTAGACAAGCAGGAGCTTTCCTTCATTCCTCAGTTTAAGGTCAGGGCAGACATTCCTCGCCTTTATATATATATATATATTTTTTTTTTTTTTTGGTGAACAAAATGAATTTAATTCAGAGTGAAAACTCTTTAACACTCTACATGATGTGCTAAAGACAAAGAACTGATGATAATGCTTCCAGTCACCAGTAGCCTTTTTCTCTTCACTTCTCTTGCTATTGAAACTGAACTTTGCCAATTAAGTTTAATAGCAATTATTCGGACTGCTGTGTTTGACATGTGATGAAAAAAGTATATTTCCCTCTAATAAAAATAGAGTCCTACTGCATTTGAAAATAGAATGAATAAGATATCTATTCTTCAGTTATTTCTGCTCTGATATACATAACCATAGGCAGCATAAAGAAGGGAGAATGACTGCATTGAAGCCTGAGTGACAGATGAATACTCAGTGATTAAAAAAGCACTTAAGAGACAGTTACATCAGTAACTTTGATGAGAATTTGCCCAAAGGCAAAGGTTTCCAGCCAGATATAAACCTCTGCAAAATCAGATTCTCTTGGTGCTCTCATTTATGGAGGAGAGACCTCAAGTTTGGAGGTAGAAGATCTGTTTGCATCAAGGCTGTTTTTTGGGGGGAGTTTTTTAAGTATTTCATTTTTACATTAGTTCTTGCTCGAGTTTGCGACACAAAGCTTAGAAAAAATTGTGATTCCTGACCAACCTCATGTGCAGGTGAGCTCAGAAGGGGGAAAGCACTTTGCATCATTTATGGCTTTTTAAACAAAAAGTGTGTGAGAGATTCTTCTAGCTGGGCCTGAGAGGGCAGGAGCTCCTACAGGATAAACCTCTGCTTAGAATGGGCTGTGGCAACAGAGGAACAGAATGGAAGGGCAGAACCAGTCCCAGAGGCACTGACTGCACTCCCAACCAGCCTGTGGTCATGGTAATAAGCTTTAGCAGATGCATGATGCTTTACATTTTTTAAGTGCCATGAAAACAATAATTAACTCGAGTGATAATTAGTATTGTGCTTTCTCGACAGCCTATGTCATGTCAGTGGGTTTGTTTTGCTTTGCATTAGTACTTAATGGGCTCATTGACAGTGGCTTCTTCCCCTGCTCTGCTCTCTGTGTCAGCCTTTTCCCTCAGAAATGAGTGCCTGAAAATTAACTGTAAACTCAGCCTAGTTTTGTACCAACCCCCTGTGCCAAGTGCAGCAGGGTGAAAAGCAGCTCCCTTGGGATTTTCTCTCCCGTATCGTGACATGAGAGCTCTGGATTTACCCTCCACTTCTCCAGCTCCCTTCTCAGCACTGCAGCCCTTCAGAAACAGGGCTTTGATTGCTAATTTTTATTTTTTTTTTTTTTCCTTGCTGGACTCGCTGATCCTTGTGTGTCCCTTCCAACTCAGCACATCTGATGTGGTTTCAGGGGACACCCCTGGTGCAGTTGCAGATTTGTTCTTGTGTGGATTTGAGAACAACTTTGGGGGCCTTTCACTCTTGACCCCTCTGTTTAAAGGCCACATTTATCCCAGAATCAACCAGGTTGGGAAAGACCTCAGAGATCATCAAGTCCAACCTCTGACCCAACCCCACCTTGCCTACTAGACCATGGCACTGATGCCACATCCAGGTTCTTCCTAAACACCTCCAGGGACGGTGACTCTGCCCATTCCAATGTCCGATCCCTCTCCCTGTAAGGAATTTCCTCCTAATGTCCAACCTAAACCTTCCCTGTACGGTGCAGTTGGATTGCAGTCCATCCCTCTGAGCAGCAGTGGAGTTTGTTAAGCCTGCCACCTGCTCTCACACCCATCTCCTGGAAAAACCCAGAGACGGGAAACCCTCGGCAAACCCGGGAGGTTGCACAGCAGCTGATTTCCAGACCCTTCCCTCCCTCCCTGCACCCCCAGGCCTCCTACCTCCAGATAGACCACCCAGGGCATGACCAGGGTGGCCAGCAGCAGGTCTGCCACGGCCAGGCTGACGATCAGGTAGTTGGTGGTGGTCTGCAGGGATCGCTCCCGGGACACGGCCATGCACACCAGCACGTTGCCGAAGACGATGACGAAGATGAGCAGGGTGAGCAGCATGGCATAGTAGTTGTACTGGGGCTTCTGCTCAGCCTGGGAGGTGTTCAGGGCCCTGCTCCAGTTCCTGTCACCGATGTCACCCTCGTACCAGGAGAGGTTTAGGGGATCCATGGAGGTCAGAGTGCCAGGCTCCGGCTCCGCCCTGGCACGGAGAGGTTGGAGACACAGTCGAGAGGTCAGCACGAGAAACAGAAATGGAACCACATCAAACATGCTGAGTTGGAAGGGACCCACAAAGATCAGTGAGTCCAGCAACAAGTAAAAAAAAAATAGCAATCAACCCCCTGTTTTTGAAGGGCTGCAGTGATGAGAAGGCAGTTGTAGAATTAGGCTTGTGAGTGAGGGGAGACCCCACTGCAGTCTGCAACTCCCTTGGGAGGGGCAGAGGAGGGGCAGGGACTGAGCTCTGCTCTGGGGGGACCAGGGACAGCACCCAGGGAATGGGAGCTGTTCAGGCAGCTCAGTTGAATCTCAGCAAAAAGTTCTTCCCCAGAGCTAGGTTGGGCACTGCCCAGGCTCCCCAGGGCAGTGGGCACAGCCCCAAGGCTGCCAGAGCTCCAGGAGGGTTTGGCTGATCCTCTGGGGCACAGGGGGTGACTCTTGGGGAGGGGCCTGTGCAGGGCTGATGGTTGGTCTGGATGATCCTTGTGGGTCCCTCCCAGCTCGGAATATTCTGTGATTTTTGAGGTGTCACTCTGTGTTACAGCCCATCCAGGCACAGTGCCTGGGATTCTTGCCTTGGCTCCCCTGCCATTCCCTGCTCCTTGCTGGGTGTGCACAGCTCAGGGCAGATGTGCCGTGGCCCTCTGTGTTTGTTTTCCGTGTGCTTCATGGGGCTCTGGGCTGTGTTGCTTTTTGACTTCCCTTTGCTTTTCCTTTTTTTTTTTTTTCCTCCAGCAGTGAAATAAATAAATTTTAACCCCCAAGACCCGAATAGTGACAATAATGGAGGTTGACAGCAGCAGTTTTGCAGCCAGGGCTGGCTGGGCTGGGCTGGGCTGGGCTGCCTCTGCCACATCAGCACCAACAAAGAGTAAAGGCAGGAGCTGTTCAAAAGAAACCACAGCTATTGGCTGCTTTGGTTTTGGGGTTTCTGGCTTGAGAGGTCAAGAAGGGACCTTCTTTCCTTCAAGAAGGGAAGGTCCCTGTGAGAAGAAGGGAATTTCTCCCAGGAGCAAGTGACAGGATGAGACAACACGGACTCAGTTTGCTGCAGGGGGGTTAGATTGGATATCAGGAAAAGTCTTTTCCCAGGAAGGGTGTGAAGCATTGGCACAGGCTGTCCAGGGCAGGGGTGGGGTCCCCATCCCTGGAAGTGGTCAGGAAACACGAGGATGAGGCACTTGAGGATGTGGTTTAGGGGTGACCACGGTGGGAGTGCTGGGCTGACAACGGGACTCGATGATCTTGGGGGTCTTTTCCAACCTAATTCCCTCATTCCCTGCTTGGCACTCCCTGAGATAAAGCATTCCATGTTTCCCAAGCTGTATCTCCATAGAGACCACTCTGACTGGGAAATCTGGCCCTGTTCTCAGCCACCCCAAAACCAGGCCACTTAATTTCCTTAATAAAAGACAAAGTGAACTGGATTTATTAAAACCACGTAAGTGATCAAAATAGCAAAACATTTGCAAATATCAAATTCACCTGGGAACAATGGTTTCTTTATGTTTCACTGAGCTTTTGTGTGCTTTTCTCATTCAGAGAACAATTTGTATAATAATCCTTGGAAATTTGTTGCATATGGGTCCTTAATAGCTGATAATTCAAAAAGTGTCTGTCTGACAGTGCTATCAGCGGCACTTGATAGCTCTACAAATGTCTTCTTAGGAGCTGTCAAAGTGTCAGAAATTAATTAAATGTTAGCTTCTGTGACTCAGAGTGAAGGGGAAAAATCAATGCTAAATACAGCAACAGTTTTTTCTCTTCTCCTGTTGCCCTTTGATAACGCAAAACTATCTCGAGGAGGCAGAAACATGCAGAAAATGCAGGATGGGGGGGGAAAAAAAAGGCAGGGAGATGGAAAAAGTATCTTGAAAGTGTGAAAGGAGTGGGATGGTTTGATACGTGCAGGGTCAGCCCCTTGGGCCTCTCCTGGCTCCTCCTGAGCTCTGACTGCAGAGCTCAAACCAAATTATTCTCCAGGGAGGAAAGGCCGGAGTCAAGGGGGAGGGAAGAGCAGTACCAGCCCTTTCTCAGGCTGGTGCAACTCAGTGGTGGAGTTGGAGGAACCATTTACAGCTCATCTCTTGTGTCCATCCATTGGGGATTTGCTTTATTTGCATTAGGGAGAGTGTAGAAAGCCCTGGGTAAAGTGATGAAAAATTCCCTTTGTTTCCTTCTGCAGCTTCTGCAAGAATTTTTCTTTCCTTCTTTCTATAGGGCTGCTTTTACAGCAGTGCTTTCTGTCTTTATATGTGGCTGGTCATCATGAGGAAAGTTAAAAGATCACCGTCGTACAAATGAGGAGTTTTGTTGTTTCTATTTTTAGGGGAAAAAAGTTTTCATTTGGGGAAATGAAACGGGCAAAAATTTTCAAATATTTTGCATGAAATACAGAAATTAAAACACCAAGACCTAGAAACTAAAAATGTGTGATCCTGCAATTAAAGGCTGTGTGCAGCACACATCCTCATGGTACAAACTACAATTAGGTGGGAAACTCTGTTAATTCCTAACTTTTGAGAGTTTGAGTTTTCAGCCCTAAAAATAATCTTATTTTCTCCAGAACTGGCATCATTTGGAAGCATTTTGGTGGCCATTAGGGCACCTGGTGAGCCTCTCAGTCCTGCTTTAAGGAGCACTTTTCATTTTAGTGCTGACAGTTCCTCAGCAGAGAAGAAAGAGGCACTTAAAGAGCCGACTAGAAAAGCAAGTGCTTTCCCCTGCGTTTGCCCAGGTGTCTGCATTGCCGGGGGAAGGGCTCACAAATACAGGGACAAGGTACAAAAGCCCCTGGCTCTGCACTGTCCCCGAGTGTTCCCTTCAGCCCAGACCCGGGGTGGGGACCTGGGCAGGGTCCCAAATGCAGCCCGTTCCCTGTGAATTAACTGCAGCAAAGCCACTCTAATTCCCACCCCGAGTCCACGCAGAGTTTTAGTGTGGCTGAGCTAATCCAGCTATGGATTTGCTGAGGGGCCAAGGGCAGGACAGAGCAGCAAGGTCACAGCCTCGTGTGAGCCGCCAGGAAGGCAGCAGATCCCCGTCCTGCATCCCCGGAGCATCCCTGCTGCTCCCCCTCCCCTGCACCAGGGCTGTGCCCGGGGCTGATCCCCCTCACACCAGCCTCCCTCGGGGGCCCTGTTCAAGCCCAGCCTGACTGGGAAGCAGCTTTCCAGCAGCTGGAGGGAATCTGCTGCCTGGCTGCTGGGAGAAGGGAGCCAGGAGAGGGGCTGGCAGTGCAGAGCCAGAGGTTTTCCCTTCTCTGCTGTCAACTCCCTGCTCTTTTTCAGGGAGCAAACTGGAAAATGTTTGTTTGCAATGCTGGTATTTCTCCCTGGCTCCTCCTGATTGATCATCTGATTACATTTGTGGCAAACAAGCCCGAGATCCCCCTGGCAAACGTGGGATGTTCACAACTGGCAGCATCAAACCCGTTTGTCTCTCTGGCGAGGTCTGAAACGTGAAATGTGTATTCCAGAAGCAGAGTTTGCTCTCTCATCCAGAGACAGGGAAGTGGAGGGTGAAAAGCTGCAGCAGAAGCTCTTACCCACAGCTCAGTTGTGTGTGAGCAGCAGCCTGGCTCTGCCTCTGCTCTTGGTTCTGTGCCTGGTCAGAGATGCCCTGATTCAGTTGGTTTTTTTCTCTCAGAAATAGCAAAGGTGTCACACCCCTTTTGGTTTTTATTCTGCTTGCAAACACCCTCAGGCATGAAATACTCCCAGGCCTGATCCTGAGCGAGTGTCACACCCTGTGACTCGTGTCACTGCAGCATCTGGTTTCTGTTTGGGAAGGATTTGTGGCCTTTCAGAGCTAATCTGGCCCTGGCTGCCAAAACACGCAGTTGGCCTTTGCTTCTGCATGAAACACCACGGAATTCCCTCGGGTTTTGCCCCAGACATAACAAATTTAACATGAAATCTGGAGTTCAGGGTGAATTTTCACGGGCCAAGCTTTCCTATGGGCTCCAGACACAGTCACACTGCTTGGCTAGGGGCTGAACTTGATGTGCACCAACAGGGAAAGAGCAGCAAAAACCACCAGTGCCAACATCCTGATGGCAGAGCTTCCACAGCAGCCTCACAACAGACTCTTCCTCCCTTTCCCAAGGGAGTTTGCCTGCAGTTCTTGCCAGATTGATATTTCCTGCTGAGTGCTGCTAGCCAGAGGTACCCACCAGTTCCTGAGCCCTGCCCAGGACTGTGTGAGAAGGAGGCTCAGAGACAGATTTTCTCCAAAGGCTTCTCTGTTTCACAGAAATCAGTGTCTAAGTGAGATGTGCACAGCACAGTGCTGTCATTTTCCTCTGAAATTTTGGAATCAATGGGCCATAGGAAAGCTGTCAAACTGACATCCCTTCTGTCCTGAAGATGCTTCTTGATGCTGTTTACTGGGCTCCTCTGAGAATGCAACAGAGACGTTCCAATAGAGGGAAATAACATCTCCTTTTGGAGCAGGGAGGAGGTGGAAGAGAAGGAAAAGGGGAAAGTGTGTTTGAGGAGCTGTTTTGTTTTCCTGTTCAGGAGTTTTGTGCAAAGAAAAGCACCTTCTGGTGTAGTTTTACTACTTTTTTTTTTTTTTTTTTTGCATGTAAACCTGGAATTGTTAATCCAGGCTGTGAATTCCTGGTTGTGGTTCCCTGGAGAGCAAGGAAGGTGTGTAACAGCCAGTAGTGAGTGAGAACCTTTTCCCATCTGGTTCTGCACAGGGCACAGTGTCTGCAGACGTGGGGAAGGAGGAGGAGGAAAGGTCAGGGATCAGGGAAATGTGTACATTCTGTCTTGACCTGGTGAAAAATCCCACCCACCTGCCCTGGCCTCTGACTCTCCAGGAGCAGCTGATCCAGAACCCACCCAGCAAAGTCCTGGTGGCTTTAAATAAACCCGACTCCCCCAGGCACTGAGCTGTACATGCAAATGGAGCAGGGCTGTGACAGCCCTGACTGACGAGGGCCTGGCACTAATTACACCCGAGGCAGCTCCCAGCTCTCACTGTGGCTGTCAGGAGGCAGAACTTGGCTTTCCAGGCTCCTGGGGTTCTGTCAGGGGATTACAGCAGCTGGAGGTTTGGCCACCTCTGCACCCAGAGGGACAGAACTAGAGACAAAAGTCCTGACCACAGTGAGGTTTTGGGGGGGGCTGAATTCTCATTTCAACACTGCAACTTTCTTGTCCAACAGCTCTGCCCACCAGCTCCTTCCAAGAGCCTCTTGAAAAGCTTCCTCCTCTCCTGCCTTCCTCCTGGCTCCCATTCTCCAGATCCTTTGCTGTCCAAGTGCAAGTCATATTAACCACAGTTTATTGCTCCCTTCTGATTCAGAAACATTCCTGCACTTCCCTTGCTCTTGCACAATATCTCATTGGATCTTGTAACTGGGGAGTGTTCTCATGTCCCCCCAGAGCGTGTTACAAAGCCAGCATTTCCTCCTGTTCATGCTCAGCAGAGCTGTTAGCAGGGGCTCTGTGGGTAACACACCCCTGCCACCCCTCTGAGTCACCCACTTGAGCTGCTCTTGCAGATGCCACAATATTTTCTGCTCACAGCACTTTCCTGCTCCGTAATGGCCTCGTTCAGAGCTCCCTGCACTGACTCTGGGATGTGATTCACCCCCTTCCCCAGAGCAGCACAGGGACAGGGGGTGCAGGGACACTCCTGAGCTCCCGTCCCTGGGGTCAGAGGGGTTTCCTGGCTCTGGGAAGGGGTGACAGGATGATTTTGTTGCCCTGTGACCCCAGCGCTGCAAGGTTGAGCCCCAAGTTTAACACAGATGCTCTCAGGCTTTTGACTCCAAGATTTCTCAGTTCCCCACCTGCTGTTGGTGCTTTATCATCCCTCTCTCCCTGTGATACCGAGGATTTCTGCCTGAGCTCGAATTCGCGCCGCAGGGAGGAAGGGGAGGAAGTTCTCCCTGTTCCCAGAGCAGTTGTCCATCGTCCCTGGGGAGGACCAGAACGTTCCCAGCACTGCTGTGGAACAGCACGAGTGGCACAGAGGGAGCAGAGTGTGCTGCTGCCCTCCCCACTGAAATCCAGGCTGGACCGTTCGGAGAAGGATGTTCCAAGGCTGGATTTCTCTGGGAATTAACTCCCTCCTGCTTTCACGTCCTCTGAAAATCTCACCCTCCAGTCAAGGCTTGCCAGCTTTCTTTGCAAGCCCTCATGGAAGGGAAGAACTCAGTGGTATCTTCCCTAGAGAGGGAGAAATATGGCTTTAATTTGCTTTACCTTGACTTTCTGCTAATAAAAAGCAGATTTGGTTTTTAAAGAAGCCTTTCCTTTGCTCACCACCAGATTTATCAGAAATTACTTGGAATTCTCCAGTTTTAGCATTTCCTCATTCCAAAATGTTCAACAGTCAAAACCAGTAACTTTGGCATGGCAGGGTTGTAGTGGGCTGGTTTATTGTTGTTTGGTTGGTTGGTTTGTTTGTTTGATAAATGAGCTTTTTTAGGCTCTATCAGGATTTCAAATCTGCTAAAACATCTCAAGGCAGAATGAGAAAAAAACCTGAAAAGTACAGAATAGTTTGTTGTGGCTGCCCCATCCCTGGAAGTGCCTGAGGCCAGGTTGGAGCTGCCTGGTGTATGGAAGGGGGTGGAACTGGATGAATTTTTGGGTCTTTAGCCACGGGTCCCTCTTACTCCTGAAGGGTTTGTGTGTACAGGGCAGGCTTGAATCCTCACAATGTCTGGCAGAGGAGGAGTTCTGCTGCTGGAGCTGCTCCAGGCACAGCCCACGGGAAAGGATGGGCAGAAAAGGGGTTTTTAAATCACTTCTGGCTGTGTGTGCCTTCCACTTTGGACACCCAGCCAGAAATATTGGACACATCTTGATATTCAGTGGTTAAGGGGGAAGAATTGATTTCTTCCCTGTGTTCTCACATATGGATGGTCACTGTCAGAGCCAGCTCTTCTGCCCAGAAGATATTGGTTCTTATTAAATATTGCATTACTACAGACCCAACATCCTGTTCTGTACAGATGCCATTTTTTTTCTTAATTTTTTTATCTGTATCCTAATGCCAAATCTCCATGACTAAGCCCTGAGCCTCTGATTAATCTAATAAATTCCCAGCTTTGTGAATACTGGTGATCTATATTCCCTTAGAATTTGTTCTGTGCTTGAGATCATCCACCAGTGCCTGCAAATAATCTTTAATCAGTCGCAGAGATAATTTATGATTTTTGAGCAATTGAAAACGATGAATCTCTTCACTTCCCCTCCCCCTTAGTTATGTACAGAACTGGCTGAAATTTGAGCAAAATATTTACTTTCAAGTACTGGTTAAAGTGTGACAAATGTTTAAGGATTTATTTTTTTATTTTTTTTTTTAGTATTTGGTTTTATCTGTTTAATGTTCACTGTACGTTTTGGTTCTTGGCATTTGAGGTGTGCAACAATTTAATTGCAGAAATGGATTGTGTTAATTCCTGGGTTGAATGAACCTTTTTGCCCCCCTCCATTGAGGCTTCCCGTGTTTATGCAGCACCCAGTACAAGGATACTTTAGCTCTGAGTCCTTCAGCCACACTTTATTAAAAGTAAATAATAATAATTCAGATTGAAGCGATCAAATATTTGCCCTCCCCTTCTGCCATCCAACACTCAGTGAACATCTGCTCTTTTCACTGCCACTCCTACCCCTGAGCTTGTTTGCAAGAATGTTTGCCAAAAGAGCTGAGTTCCAGAGCAGGGTTCTCTTTCCCCTTTCCCTTCCCCCTCTCTCCCCTCCAATTTGGGGGAGTTTGCCCCAAACCACCCAGGACTGATGTTTGCCATGAAGTGCCCTTGAACCAGCACAGCACCCACGTGACTCCCCCTCGCTCCCACTGCCACTGCCCTGCATCTAAAACTTCAGGAAAGCATGAAATGAATGAAATGAATGAAATGAATGAAATGAATTAAATGAATTAAATGAATGACTGCCCTGTCCCCCGAGGCGAGGGGCTGAGATCCAGGCTGCAGCCCCAGAGGAGGCTCCGTGCTCCTCAAATTTCAGATCCTGACCATCTTTAATCATTTAATCCCTGACCTAAATCAGCTCAACCACTCAGCTCAAATCCTGGCTTCCCACAGCCACCTCTGCCACCCCTGCCAGCGGGATGGGAGCTGTGCAAGGCACCTCCAGCTCTGGCCCTGTCCTGTCACATCTCCTCCCCCAGACTGGGTGCTCAGCCAGGCAGGAATTGTGCTGGATCAGCAGCTCCTGGAAATCAGCATCTGCTGTCGTGGGCACAGTGCTGGAAAGGACTTGGAGAGTCCCTGCTCTGCCCCGTGGCCATTCCAGGACAAGGGCTTGCCTGAGCTCCTTGCTCTGACCTTCTTGGAGGCTCCCAGACACACAGAAGGCTCCACTGCCTTTTCCATCTGCAATATGTGGTTCCTTCCTGGTCTGTCTTTCCATTCCCATGCTGCTCCATCATCACGTCCCCTCTCTGTCCCATTTACCACACCCATGGAGGCACAAATTCCCTCTGCAGGAAACCTTATTTGCTGTGGCTTGTTTTGATCCAAAGGCTCGTGTTCTTGGAAGAGCTGTTGCTCCTAGGCATGATGTTCTCCCCAGTGGGAGTTCTGCCATGATTTCCATGGATTTGGCCCTCGGCTGGCATAGCACAGGCAGCATATATGTTCCAGCAGACATGAGAGAGAGCAAGAGCCAGGTGCAATATTTCAGATAAACTTGCCTGGGAATGCCAGAGAACCAATTTTTAATATTATTTTTAGGGAGATTTTAACTTCACAGAGAGTGAGCTTGCAGGGAGCTATTGGAACCCCCGACAGGACCCATTTCCTGCTGTCATTCACATTCCAGAGGCTGGAATGCATGTCCCCCCCACCCCGTGGTGCTGGTGCTGTGACTCCTGGCTCACCCCCCTTTTTCCCTGGAGAAGGCAGTCACCCCCCTTGGAACATCCAGCAGGGAAGCAGACTCGGAAGGAGCCAGGCATGTCTTCCCCCCAGCCTTTTGTCTGAGCTGATGAGAGATGCAAAGTGACACGGGGTGTCATCTGGGATCACAGAACCCCAGCCCTGCCTGACTCACCAGCACAGCCCTCCCTGGGATCACAGGAGTCAAGTGTTCCCCCTGCTCCTGCCCCAGAGATCCTGTGCTCCCAGCACTCCCACAGCTCCCCAGCCGTGCCCTGATGTGCCCCTGATGGAGGCAGAGGGGAGGAAGAGGAGCTGCCCTTCCTCCTGCCAGCGTTTGAGGGCAGGATTTGCAAATGTCCAAAGAACTGAGCGTTCTCACTTGCTTTTATAAGTTGAAGCTCATCAACTTTCTATACTGGCCACCTAGTTCTGGTTGTTCCTTCTGGAACCCTTCACCAGCTGAGTGGTTTCAGGGGTTTTATCCTGCTTTCATGTGGTCACGCTGTGGTTTTGTCTGTGCATTTAGGGTTATATTTTTCTCTGCCTGGCCTTTGGAGCTGTTTGGCTGGTGCCAACCAAACTCTCTAAGAGCAGAGGGGTCTTAAACTACGTTTTAAGTCCTCCCATGTTCAGTGAAACCTGAGGGTTTCACTTCCATCCCATGTGGTACCGCTCGTTCTCCAGGAGATTTCAGGGCTGTTTTGCCCATCCCTGAGCTCAGACATTAGGAAAGTGCCTTAAGGTTTTATCTGTCCTGCTTGTTTTCACCAGGCAGGAGGCACTAAGCTGAACTTCTCCCACAGGCCTTCATTACAATTCACTCATTAGCATTCTGTGGTCTAACTCCAGCACACGTGTGGATCGCAGCCCAGGAGCAGAGCGGGCTCCCGGGTCTCCAGCCTGCTGCCAGATCGATGTCTTTGGGCTGATTCTGCCCAAAGAAACCTTAGAAAAGGGGACATCTCTGGTCCCCTTACACTCCACATGATTTGTTGGTAGCATCACTGACAAACCCCCAGCCAGGGAAAAGGTTTTTCAAAGGGATTCAATGCCCAGATGTTCCAGGTTTGGAAGGATGGGAGGGATTTCTGTCCTGCCCTGGGATCAGGGCACACACTCAGCTCCCTCCTGAGCTTTGCTTGACTTTTACACTGTCAGCACGAGCCCCAGCCTGCTGGGCAGTGTTTGCACACAAAGTTTGTACACAAAGCTCCTTTGTGTACAAAATAAAGTCGTTTGCAGTCCCAGCCGGCCCGGGGAAGGCTCCGCTCCCTGAAAGCCGAGCGGTCCCAGCCCAGAGTCAGCACCGGGGCTCCACAAAGCCATGAATATTCCCCTGTCGGCAGGCACCGGATCCTCTGTCGGGCGAAGCAAGGAGCACTAATGTTTTTAATTAGGGTGCTGTGGAAGCTGAGGCAGGACTGACCCCAGCGCTGTCTTCAGGGGCTGTTTAATTCATCAGCAACATCAATCAGGGGGTGCAGGAGACCAAAAGCAAAGTGTGCAGGATCTGGACACCTTTAGCCTGACTTGCTAAAGGTGAAACAAGCACAGAAGTCCGAGAAAAGCCTCCTGCAGGCACAGATAATAACAATAAATGTTCTCCTTTACGTGCTCACCCCGCAGGCACAGGTCCCTCCTCGAGCCTGTGCCTCTCTGCAGGAAAAAGAAACCAAATCACTGTCTGTAAGAGATGTGATTTGTTCTGTAATCAGGGCCTGCTGTTGCTGCCTGGAACTTTGATTTTTCACTCCCAGTAGAAATCAGACACACTCTTAGTGGTCACTGTGTTGTCACATCTACGCATTAAGGCCTTGGAATGATGTCTTTGTGGGAACAGTGAATGCTGATGGACAAGTGCAAGTTATTGAACTATCTCCTGCACAGATTTAGTAATTGCTTTGCTTTATTGTTTCTTTGCCTGTTATTTTTCTTTAATCTTTTTTTTCATGTTTATTGTCTCTACCATGTCTCTTACTCTGAGGTTTTGTGGGTGTGACTGTGAGGCCTCCTTAACCAGAAATTCAGTGATAAACTGAACTGCAGAATGCAGCCCCAGAGAATCTTAACTTTAATATTATCCTTTCCTGTCATTTGCTCTTGGGGTTGTAATTTCCTAATTGATTCTTCCCTCACACTGAGAGGGGAAAAAAAAAACTCTAGATAAATAAAAATAACACTTGGAAAGGATGACAAAGGCAACTGCAACATCAGATGTAGACAAACATCCTCCTACATAATGAATAATTGCACATGGATTTCTCCTTTCATTAGTAAAACACCTTCCAAAGGAAATGCACGTTTGTACTCTAGAAGGAATGTTTGGACTTGGCCAGTGGTGTGGAAGGAGGGGATGGTAAAATGCCTGTGACAGAAACGATCTCCTGTCTGGGAACATTAACCTCTGTCAGCAGCTCTGGGCCCAGAGTGTTTGCAGCTGAACAAAATGTGTTAGCAAAGAGATCATTGAATTTGGGTCGAGGAGGGGGGGAAGGAAAGAAAACGTGCGAGAAGAGCAGCTGCTTTCTGGAAAATACTGATCTGGTTTGACTGGCAGTGGGGATAGTTCTGGAGTTTTCAGCCAGCCCTGGTTCCTCCAGCCCTGCAGGACCAACACTGGGATGGGGGGACCAGAGCATGGCATTGGGGTTCCCAGAGTGCCACCGTGTCCTGCAGAGCCCTCACTGGTTCCTCCCCATGCCCTTAACCCAGACCCTGGGCACAGGGGCACAGCCTCCTCCAGGACAGAGGGACAGGCAGGGACAGGACAGGTTATCCTGGCAGAGGCCTGGAGTGCCCAGCCCTGCATCACAACCAGCTTGGGACACCTGCCTTACAAATGAAAATGACCCAATAATAAGGATATTTAGGGCTCTCCTCACATGGAGATTCTTACATTGACTTTTTGAGTCCCTGGTTGGCAGGATAATGAAACCCCCCTAATTCTTACAGCCCCTTTGCCACTCACAAAGTGCAAATAAGGAGCTTGCACATGTCCAGACCATCCAT
The DNA here is from genome assembly GCF_001715985.3 of Manacus vitellinus. Classification (NCBI taxonomy): domain Eukaryota; kingdom Metazoa; phylum Chordata; class Aves; order Passeriformes; family Pipridae; genus Manacus; species Manacus vitellinus. The sequence goes on from NW_021940545.1 coordinate 5,955,141, forward strand.
TCATGGTGGGCTGGAGTATTCCTGTAGTAGTTACTATAACTACTATTTTCCTAGTCACATTTGTAGAGTGTCCATAACCTCCTGGGGGCGAGGAGTGACTCATGCACTGGGACATGGGTGATTCCTTCTGTTCAATGATATATTTATGTGAGGGGGAGAGGATGGGTGTTGTCTCTATTTTTAATGCTTGTCAAAGGAATAAATTGTAGCTTTTCAAACGTGAGTGACTAAAATTCACCTCCTAAATCTGAGTGTAAGTGTCTCAAGGCCACCAGGCTGCCTGGGGGTGTCCTGTCCCCTCTGAACTGGGTTCCCAAGCACACAGATAAGGCTGTAACTCAAAGGGGTTCTTCCCTGGCGTGGTCACCAGAGAAAACAGATTAAAAGGTTGGAAATCCAACTCCAGGCCTCAGTAATCCCATAGGTAATCACATTTTTTCTTGACTGCCATACAAATATGCAAAAGTCTGAAATGTGCAGGCACAGAGGTGCTGGGGGTCAGGGAGGGCCTGCTGCAAACAGAATCCTAATTTGCTGAAGCTCCAGATTGCCTGAGACATCAAAATAGGATTCAGCTTAGACGAGTAATTTGCAAGGTGCTATATTTTAGGTAATAGCTCCGAGTTGTCTGATCCAGTGTCTCAGCTGCAGCATTGAGGGGAGATGATTGAAAAACCTGAGCTGCTGGTGAAGAGTTCATTTGTCTCTAAAGCTGCAGATTGCACAGAGCATCCTCAATAGTGTTGATTTTGCTGATCCATCCCCAGCGTTAGCAGTTGGCAACCTGAAGCAGGGAGCAAAATCAAATATATGTATTTATCAACTAGTAAGTGCTTGCAGATCCTGGGACGTCTCAGGCAGGAACAGCTGAGGGTACAGAGCCTGAAATTTGGGATAAATGATGGAACACGTGGAGAAAGGAGCCACCAACCCAAATGAATGGCAGAGATTTCCCTGAGTTCAGCAGGACTGCCTGGCACTGGGATCAGCTCTCCCAGGCAGCAGCACAGGGCTCTGAGTGTTTATTTAGCTCCACTAGAAATGTGAAGTGTGGCCATCACTGAGCTCAGCCAGGCCAACCTGCAGGGCTCAGTGCTGTGTGCCATTAGTGCCAGATTTATTGCTCCTCACAGTCTCCCTTTCTCCAGCTCCACAGAACACATAAGGCTGCATTTACATTTTCTGAATGGACTAATCATGGCTCTCTGCTTTGATAAAGAAAGTGCAGCCTCCCACATAACCACATGGAAACCAACAGGGAAGAGTAAACCAGAAATAAACCCATTCTGGGGGGTTGAGAGAAAAATACCCACCAGGATAATTGGGAGGGATGTACAGAGAAGCAGCAACTGAACACATAGTCACATCTTAAAAAGAAAATAAATTATAATGCTAAAAATATCCAGGTGAAGGACAGCAAGAGAAAACATGATTGAAGTGGAACAATTGGTAGAGGAGTTAATAGTTATTAGCAATCATTTCAGATTGAATATAGGCTGGTTTTGTAACAGCACAAGGGATGATGCATCTGACAGGACTTAAACAATTGCCTCCCCCTTTCCCAAAGAGCCTTTTAGCAGTGCCCTGGCACAAACAGAGCAGTCTCTGCTCCCCAGGAGTTGGCCAAAGCAAAGAGAGTTACTGGAAGTTTTTGGTTGTTAACTACAGTGAAGTTTGATCCCAGACAAGTCTTTCCTCCCTGTATTCCAGACCTTAGCACATTTTAACACTGATCCCACTGTATGTTCCCCTGTAGCCTTTAAGGACTAACCCTGAGGGGTCAGGCAAAGTCCCACCAGTCTGGTGCCTTTTAGCCACCAGTGTCCAAGAGCCACTGCCTGGGCAAGAGTGTAAAAATGGAGCAATATGGATGATATTCTTGAAAATAACCTCCCATCATCCAACTGTTCACTGTGCCAGGGTGGTTTCTATGCATTTATTAACCATCACTGGAATTCCTTCCCTGGGAATTGAAATTCCCCACTGTCTCCTTGACCCTGGGTCACTTGGGAAACATTTTGCATCCAGCCATCCTGTGGCCAGAAGCTTTACAGCTGAGTGTGGACATACTCCCTGTCCTGCATCTGCTGGCACTGGGATCTCAGCTCTGGGCATGTGGGAAAGCCAACACTCAGCTCCAGATTCCCTCAGTGTTCCCAGGGAATTTGTGCCCAGAGGGAGAAACTGCAAACGAGTTATGATGAAAGGATTTAAGGGGCCTGAGCCAAATCCATCCTGCTCACATCTGAAGAGCTACAAAACCTTGTGCATTTGGAGATAAGTACTTTTCAAAGGGTTTTCTTGTTGTTGTTTCAGGGATTTTGTGTGTAATGTTTGTTCTAGAATATTGCTGGTGAGTAAAAGGGTATGTCCAGCACAGGGGTGCTAAAGACAAGTGAGCAAATGCTCTGCAGAGACAGAACTCAGGGCTTAGGAGCTCATTCCATGGCTCCTTTCACACGGTGGAAAGAAGTGCCCAAAGTTTTTCCAAGTAATGTGGAATCCTGCTTTCTTCTGGAGGAAGCTTGGTTTTTGTTTCCATCCAAATGCTGAGAGAACAATCCCATGTATTTCTCATTCCAAGGGTGACAGAGCCTGGGGTGAGTGAGTCCATACCTGGCCAGGGAGGGTTTTACAGTCCCAGGGTGATGTGGTTGTGACACAGGGCAGAGCTTTATCTGTGCCAGGGGATTAAAACTTCCAATCTCTGCTCTCCGTGAGCAGGGACAGGACCCAGGGAATGGCTGGAGCTGTGTCAGGGAGGGTCAGGTTGGATCTCAGGGAAAGGTTCTTCCCCCAGAGGCTGGTTGGGCACTGCCCAGGCTCCCCAGGGCAGTGGGCACAGCCCCAAGGCTGCCAGAGCTCCAGGAGGGTTTGGACAACGCTCTGAGGGCCAGGGTGGGATTGTTGGGGTGTCTGTGCAGGGCCAGGGTTGGACTGGATGATCCCTGTGGGTCCCTTCCAGCTCAGGATACTCTGTGATTCTATAAGCTTGGTTTTGAATTCCAAAGTTTTAGTGAGACAGAGGATGAGAGGGTGGAGATTTGCTGATTTAACACAAAGGATGGATTTTAGGAGAAGAACACCCAGGGAATCGTGCTTTTTGTGCTAAACCTGAGTCATTGAGGGGGAATAGCTTAGTCACAGGTCCTCACTGGTCTGTGCAGACCCTTCAGCCGGGGGCTGTTGTGTTCCAGCTGCATTTCCCAGCAGGTTTGTAACCTGTGTTCCCCCTGCCCAGTGCCTGGAGCCTTTGCTGACAGTGGCACAGCCCGAGGGAGGTGGGGGGAACACACTGAACCAGCAATGAAGTGCCATTAGAGCAAAAGCTGAGTATTTCTGCCAGGCAGGTGTCTCACACTCCAGCCAAGCTGGAGGAGGTTAGAGTGCAATCTGTGAGCCCCTGCACACAGGCAGGGCTGCAGAGCCAGGGATGCCCAGCTGTGCCTCCCCTCGGGGAGCAGGGCACGAGAAATCACCTTGGCACGGCAGGCTGGGGGGGATGGAACCCCTCAGTGCAGCAGTGCCAGGGTGGGCACGAGGGAGGGACACTGTGTGACCACTCATCTCACCCAAATCCAGAGGGTGAGAGTGGCACAGAAGCAAAATGCCCCAGGGAGAGGCTGTCTGGGTGTGGGTACAACCCATGGCACCTGCAGCACACCCCACACTGAGCGTTCACAGGCTCCTGAGGGCTCACCAGCTTCTCTCTGAAGTCTGAAACATGCACTTTTACAGAGTGCCAGCCTGAACCTCCTCCTCATTCACCTGCCACCTCGGTGCCTGTGTGCCTGGGAAAGCCACACACACAGATAAAACCAGGGCAGATTGACACACTGGATTTACACTCATGTACCTGCAGGAAACAAATGCTTCTGGGGGGTGTTTCCTGCAAGGTGGCACACTGTGCAAGGCAACTCACTTAACCCATGGCACACACCTGCTCTGGAGCTGTTTCCAGAAACATTAAAGGGGAGGGCAGGCCCCAAACTCACACCTTCGTGAGTTCAAACAGCCCCAGGAGATTTGAAGCCTGCACTTCTTTCCCCAGCATATTTCCCTGTCATGACATACACCCTCCATGCAAGGAAAAGATGACCCCATGGTGCACAAATCAGTGGAAAGTGCTCTTACAAAAACTCTGTTCAGAAGTAAAGAAGAAAGGCTTGAATGTCACAGAATTTCCACAGCGTGGAAAAGAAGTTCAGTGGGGGAAAAAATAACAAGTACAGCGCTCTGTACACTTATTTGATGGAGCCAGAAGTATTGTCAAGAGGTTGGTTTTTTTCTAGATTGCTACAAGCAATTAATGGACTTTTACTTTGACAGAGATAAAACCCCACAGGCACAGGATTGTGAATCCCTGACACCACTGTGTGTTCCGAGAACAGCAATCCCATGGAACAGGGGACACGCAGGAAATCCAACTCACCCTACTCAGAGGTGAATTGTAATCCCTTTGACCAGTTATATTGTAATCTTGTGGCTGGTTAGTTATGAAACAACCGAGTTATCTTTCATTTTTCCCGTGAGCTCTACTGGAAGAGCAGGGATTCGTGTTCCTGGGAGCTCTGGGGCTCCACGTTTTGCATGTGGGAAAGTGAGAGAGAGACTTGGGAATGAAGTGAGGATGTGTTATCTGTGCAGAGACAACCCACAGACAACAACCTGGACCAAAAACCCTCCAGCACTGATTAGGGCCCAGTGCCACCCTAGTGCCTGATTCCCTGCCCTAAAACCCTGCTTTTCACTGCTTTCAAAAAGCTGGGTGAAACTTAGAACTGGAGGGCAATGGAAAAAAAATACTGATATACAAACAGGAAGGGTTCAGGTGTCCCTCGTGCCACAAAGGTGACTGTAAACCCTGCACAAAATCTGCTTGCAACATTCAGAGAATATTTCTGAAAGGGTTCCTTCCAGGGCTTCTTTGGGAAAAGGTGACAGATCTCCCCCCCTTCAGCAGGAAAGGTTGTTCAGGGGTGGAACTGAGAAGGAAATCTGAAGGGATAGGAGTTTTCCTTTACCGTGTGTGAAAAATTGAATGTCTTACGAGAAAAAGGAGTGTTTTCCCTCAAACAGTTTGACTGAAGAGTCTTCTTCCCCGGGGAAAGAGAATGTACCTACATTATATCCTCTCTACACATCCTCCTCCTACAGCCCTGCCTGTCACTCTCCTTCCATTGTGTCTGTGTGAGAGCAGTGTTAAGCATCAAACTTCTAAAAATGAACCCAGCTTCTTAGCAACTCTAAATGCCTCTTTAGCATACAATAACAACTGTTTATGGGCTTGCAGTGAGTGGTTTAGATGAAGAAATGAGGCAGCCTGACTTTTTTCAATTTGAAAACTCGCTTTCACCTATTCTGTTGGAGAAGAGAACAGCTTAATGGGTCTTTTGGTACAATGACAAATATTTTCCTTTTTCTCCTGTCTTTATTTACATCTCTAGGCAGTGGTGATCACAGCAGCCCTGTGAATACACTCTCTGTATTCCCTTATTCACAACATTTGTATTTCTTGAGGAAAAGCATCGTCAGGTATCTCTTACCTTCAAGCCATACGAATCCCTCGAGCAGAGGTGTGAGCACTTCGTGCCAAATATATCCAAAACGCCACAACTCTCCACCGTGGCTTTCCCCAAGCTCTCCAGGGCCTCCGAGCAGACTTTTTGGCGTTCGGCGTTCACGCACGAGCAGAGGAGCAAAAAAAAGAGAAAGAATCACCTGCCTGATCCCCGCCAGCCGGGACCGGTGCAGGTGGAACTTGTGTAACCCCAGGCTGAGCTGGCGACTGCTGGAACTTCAGGAGCTCGGGAAGCGGCTCAGCTTCCCGGGAAGAGGCGATCTCGGCAGGGACCCGCTGTCCATCTCGCTCAGCGCATCGCCGGCTGGAACAGCAGCAGCTCCGTCTCCATCTCCCGGAGCCCAGACCTGGCTGAGCCGGCGCTCAGAGCCGCCCCTTCTCCTCCCGCGGCGCGATCCCAACAACCTGTTCCCCCTCCGGCTCCCTCGGCTGCCCGCGGGGTGCGAAATTCCCGCAGCGCTTCCCTCTCTGCCTCGCCTGATGCTGGGAGGGAGGGGAGGGGAAGGGAAGGGAGGGGAGGGGGCCAAGTTTCCTTCCCCCGGATCCCTCCGGCTCCCGCGGGCGGGACGGGCGGCTCCAGCGCCGGGAACGCGGGACCGGCTCAGCACCGGGACAGCGCCGGGTGCCGGGGGGGCTCCGAGGGCCGCGGGGACAGGAGGAGAGCGGGCTTCCACCGCCGGGGACTCGCGGGGCAACGAGCCCTTCCCCGCCCGGCTGCCCTGCCCTGCCCTGCGCACGCACTGCCAGGTGAGCGCCGGGGATGCTCCTCCCGGGATGCTCTGCCAGGGATGCTCCTCCCGGGATGCTGCTCCCGGGATGCTCTGCTAGGGATGCTCTGCCAGGGATGCTGCTCCCGGGATGCTGTTCCCGGGATGCTCTGCCAGGGATGCTGCTCCCGGGATGCTGCTCCCGGGATGCTCTGCCAGGGATGGCCCTGGAACGCCGGGTACCCTCCGAGCTCCAAGATTCCCGCTGCCTCTGCACAGCTGTAGGGTTTGGCAGGGAAAACACGGAATGACCCACTGCTAAGACAGGAAAGCAGGAATTTCTGAGGAAGCTGAGCGTGGTGGTTGTTCCCGGCGTTAACAGCTCGCACAGCTCCCGTGTAAAGGAAGAGGGCACTGCCAAGGAGGGGCATCACTCACCTGCATCCTTCCCCGGCAGAGTCCCAGCACGTCCCGGGGATTTGCTGAGCTCCCGGGCTGAGAGCTCGGCGGGGCTCCGCGTTAAACGCTCTGTAATGGGAAATAGATCCTCTTTGCAATTCAAATACCGAGAGAAACCATTTCCTGAAAGTGTAGCTGCTGTTGCAATATTTTAATATCTTAGAGTTTAATATCCTTGAGACTGCCTCGCTCTCAAAGCATTAGCAGCCCATAATTTGAAGTGTTTCCTAAGAAAGCTCTTTTTTTCTTATTCTTCCCCCCCCCCCCCCCGAAATGGCTTGATATCTTTTCTGAATGTGTTTCTCATCTCACCAAATAGCACTAGACAGAGAGATAACAGGAAGAAACCCATCTCTCTGGTTGGGTTTTAAGGAAATTCAGTTTCTGCAGAATTTTCTTCAAAGGAGTGGATCTCAAATGCTGCTTTCAGCCTTTCCTGGCAGTGAAACCCTAAAGCTCCCGACCCCTTTGGGGTGCTGCATACCCAAACTGTTGTGTGTACACACACTGTCCTTTCTGAGTCATCTTTAGTGCTAAAGTCAAACTGAATTCTCCCGAACTTTCCAAGTGTTATTGCAATAATTTCCTTTTTTTATTCAATTAATGTTCCACTGTGAGTTTTGCAGTGCCAAGAGAGCCAAATAAATACTAGAGCTGGGTATATAGAGAGCAATTATTTCTCCTGAAAAGCAGGACGGGAATGGTTTTGTACATTTTGCTTGCCTCAAAATGATTACATTTATTTAATGGATGGACAACACTCCTTTGAGATGTTTATGCTTTCTTTGAGGCCAAGAAGGACCTGTCCTCTCTTAGACTCCTTGGGCTTCTGGTTGTGTCACAAGATGTTTTCCATCCAGCCATCTATAAGAAAATGAACTATACTCTGAGTCAGGAAAACAGCAATTTAATAACTCAGAACTGGGAAAGGTGTTTAATGGACGAGCTCTGAGTCTCACTGACTCTGCCATCTGCCTCAGCCCTTTGATTTACAGTGTGGATGTGTTTAACTGCTTGTAAAACTCAGAGCTGGGTGTTGCTGCTGCTGCTACATTATTTTTTTTTTTTTTTTTTTTTTTGCAGTCCTGCTAAAGAGAAAAGCTTTTATTTTTTTCCACTGGAAAACTATGAATTAAAGCAATGGCTGGTCTGATGGGAGATGTGTGATAAATCACAGCTGCCTGGGCCAGAAATGCAGCTCGTCTGTTAGTCTGGAATGGGAAGAGCTGCAGAAAACTGCAGGAGATTTTAATGGGTGATGTAGCTGTCCTTGGGAAGTTTAAAGTGAGATTCATTTCCCTTGAATTTTGTATCAAGGATTTCAATAAATGCCCTGGAGTTAGATGAATCATGGGAGAAAATAAAGCACAATAACAAGAAAAACTGACTTCTAAAAAAAAAAACTCAGCCCTGAACCTGAAGCCAAAACAAAATGAAACTTCAAACCCACAAGTAGAACCTTCTCAAGAGAAGCAAAACCTTCTCCTTTCGGGGCATTTCTGGTTTGTGGAGAACAGTTCCTGGGGCAAATCTCCTGAGTGTTCTGCAGCATTTCCTCACCATGTGTTCACTTTTTCTGCTTCTTTAACAGGAGACTCAGTCCTCTGAGCAGCACAGGGAGATAAGAGGCCTCCTGCACTGCACCATGTCACTGCAAAAGGGAGCTGGCAGTGGAACATCAGTCACTGAGATCCTCAGCACGAGGCACTTCATTAATTCACTGCTCCATCACATGCTGCTGGTGGGGAAGCCTTTGGAGAGACAGAGGGGCTTGGCTGACAGCTGGATTTCTCTGATGCAAGGAGGAGTTGGCCACAAATGCAGAAGGGCAAATGCTTCTGACTGCCCTGGGGACAAGGCAGAGGTTTCTTAGGGGCCAGTCCTGAACTGTGGAATGAGCTTCCCTTCAAGTTTATCACAGCTTTGCTGCTTTCTGTGTCAGGCCCATCTCTTTGGTTTTGCCTTTCTGGTATCAGCATTCGATAGATATAAAAATAAGGAAGATCCTCAGAGCAAACCAGTGAACACAGTTCATTCTCATGAGGAAAAAAACCCCACCCAAACTCCTTAGCACTGATTAATTGACACAAGTGCATCACACAGGATGCTCAGGTCTCACACAGAGTGTGCCACATGAAAACTCCCCGTTTCAGTGCAGTGCTCCTTGGCTCATGGGGGTTGCTCAGCACCTTGTCTGGAGCAGTGGTTCTGCAGGCTCCTAAAACTGCCCTTCTCTGTGGGTCAGTGCTGTGCAGGGAGCAGGACAGGCTGAGAAGTGCCCAGGCTATGGAACCCCAGCAGCTCCTTCCTCTACGGCCCCTGCAGCCAGCTCTGGATTTGGCAACTGGAACCCCAGTCAAGGGCCAAAACCCAAGTCCCCCTTGCCCTGGTTTGCCTCAGTCTGCCTCCCTTTCTGTGCACCTCCAGCAGCCAGGAAGGTGGAGGTGGATCCACGTGGATCCTGGCTGGAATTTGGCAGTTCTCCTCTCCCCTCACGTGCTCCCTCCCGGAGCTGCTGCAGAGCCACTGGGCTGCAGGTTGTGCCACCTCTGCTATAAACACATAAACCAGCACATTAGCATCTTCTGCTCTCTCTCAGGGTAGACCTCTATGTGACTCCTGAATAAAAGACCTGCAGCTCAGGAAGGCAGATTAGTCATAATGAGCCTTGTGAACTCGAATGCTCTGCAGCTCCTTCATCTTTTCTGCCAAAACAAGCAACATTACCAGAGTCTTGTGCACACTTGTAGTGCAGGGGGAGACTTTGCTCTCCTCAGCAGAGCAGGCACAGAGAATTATTGGTCAGAATTGGCTTCTGGGAAATGATTATCTCCGTGCCTTGCACTGGGGCAGGAAAGCTCATTAGTCCTGCCAGAGAAAGCACCCACTGCTTGGGACAGACTGGCCTTTAAAAGCAGGATGTAAAATCTAACCTTGGCAAAGTCTGGCTCTAGACATGGCTGCAGAGAATGTCTGAACCAGTCCCACAGAGCCACAGCCCATCAGGAAGTGTCCTGTCAAATATCCTGTGCCTTTAACAGGCAGGCAGCAGGTGGGAGAGTGAGGGGCTGCATCAGGAGTACCCGAGGATCTGAGGGCATGGCTTGTTCTTCCAGTGCTACAAATTCCAAAGAATTCTGTTCCTACAGGGATAAACTGCCACTTTGGGTCCCTGAGAGCTGACACAAAGAGGTACCCAGAGGGTCCTCCCTTGCTGTCTGTGGGCTGTAGCCCTGTGGAGTACATCACTCGTCCCATCCTGCTGATCCCAAAGGGATTTTGGTGCTCCAGAGAGATTTTGGTGCTGCGTTCCCAGAGTGTTTGGGCTCAGATCCACCCTGGCCATGCAACCCTGGGAATGACTGAATCGGCTCATTTCAGGTTTAAGGAATCAATAGTCTTGGGCTGTAATTTCTTCAGAAGCCCAGATGGATATTGATATCTCTGGGAAGGAAATGAATCCTCAGCTTCTTGTACCTTTCCAGAGGTGGGCCAGGAAAATGCTGGTTTCTCCCGTGACTCAATAATGTCAATAGCAGAGTCAATAGTGGGCCTGACATATTTTTTCCAAAAGCAAAGCACCAGAAAGTTCTAATATTAGAGAAGATTGAAAAAAGGTTCCTGACCTGCCTCTGCCACTGATCCACTGTGGGGCACTGGGCATGTTTTTACATTTTCCCTGTCTTAGCCTAAAGTTAGGACAAAGTTTTGGATTAACATGGACTTGGGAATTTATATATTAATCAGCATCTGATTTCTTCCTGTTCCTTACTGTTGCTTTTATCCTCTAAAGTGGTCTGTGCCATTCCCACAGGATCCCTGACTGAGGAAATGCTGTCAGTGCATATTCAAATAAACCAAAATTTGCTGTGGATATGTTTATAAAAACACTGGCTGAGCTCTCTGGAGAACAAATCTGGGCCTGAAGCAGAGAGTCAATAACGATTTGTCAGCGAACAAAGGGCTGGAATATTCACTCTGGAGCTCTTGGGGTTGCAGAGTAACACTTAATTCTCAGAGTGGCTTCCTGAAAACTCAAAAACTCTGTTAATTTCCTTCTTGTGGGCAACTATAAAAGAAATGCTGCTGAAAGGGGCCAGGATTCCATGGCAGGGCCATTGTTCCTCACCAGCAGCTGCTGCCTTTTGTGCTGGATCCTCATCTCCCTGAATGCAATATTCTGCAGAATAGATAAGGACGAGGGTGGGATGATTTAAAAGCACCTGGTGCAGTTTATGAATTCTGATCAACCTGAAGAAAACCCAGTTCCCAGCTATCCCAGTGTGGATGGGGTTGGTCTGGTGCTGTCAGAGCTGTGTCACTCACACGTGACTCACAGCAGGGAAGCAGAGGAATGTTAAACTGTGATGGCCCCCACATAGCTGAACATCCCAAATTCTGAGTGCTAACTAGGTTGTTTTAAAAGATGGAAGGAGATGAGTCTCCCTGTTCTCCCCATCTCCTCGTCTGGTGCTTTTTCTCTGCTAACAAAGGCCCTTGGGAACCTTGAGTGTTGGCAATCAGCTTGGAAAAATTCACCTGGATTGCAAGAGCCTCTTTTCTGCCTTTTCTGAGATTTATTTTTTTTTTCACCTCCTTGTTATTTTTCCAAAGCTTGGCAACCAGTGAAGACGTGTAATTAGAGTTAATTGTGATTGCTCGTGATGCAACAGCCCCCCACTGACTCCGTGGTGCCTGTGGCTCACATGGAGTGGGAATGTTTCAGAGGGACAGGGCTACAGAACAGAGTCCCCCCAGTTTCTGTGTGGCTGCTGGGGACAGATCTGTGGTGGAGCCTCTGGTACCAATCAAAGCTTCAGCTGCAATTTTTCTTCCCCGAGGCAGAGGGGGAGACTGCCAACACTTTGATATATGATCAAAGGCAGCCCAGTCACATCCCCCAGTCGTACACCAAATCCAAAGCTGGCTCCTGCCCTTTTTCAGATCCAGAACTCACTGGGAATTTTGCTCCCTTGTGCCTCTGTCACGTCATGATTTCAGCAGTGCCTGCATTAAATAGCCTGCTGGGCTTTTGAGTGGGGGAAAAAAGAAAGGCATTTTTGACAGCCCTCAAAATGCCTAATTTAGCCTCATTTGGGGCTGGTGTAGTGGCTGCTCCGTGGACAGTCAGTGGTGCTTTGCCACTGTGCATCAGCCCTGGCTGACAGGCGACTTAATTGCTGGATTTTTGGGCAGCACACGTTTCCAATGAGGCTCACAAACAGGATGGAGATTCCAGTCTGCCACCAGAATGGATGTTTGATGGTCATTAGTGTTAAAGTGCCACTAGACAGGCTATACCTAGAGCCAGATTGTCCCCAGGAAACCCTCGTCCGCAGTGCAGGGGTCTGGGTTTGGATCCCTCGTTCTGCTGTGAGATGGAAAAGAGCAGAATGGAGGAGAACAGATGGGCCCATCCTGGTGCCACACACACATCACCCAGCGTGTGAGAGAAGCACAGCACTCAGCTGGGAGTGGGAGAAGGGGAGCAGCTCTGGAGCTGTGGAGCTGGGGAGGATGAGAAGCCCCGGCAAGGCGTGTTCTCAATGAGGCAGAACAGCTGCAGTTGTTCCCTCTCGGTGCAAACCCCGGGGACGGACACCCACAGGCCACAGTCTGGTTCTGACAAGCCTGGGAGGCAAAGCTTGGAATATATAAAAGTTTCCAGCCCCCTCAGCAGGTTCAGCAAATCCCACTGGGAGCTGCCTGTTGCTGGCAGGGACTGTCACTGCCAGGAGCGTTCCGGGGCTTCTCCGAGAACTCTCCTCCTCCAAACACGAGTGATATTCCCCCTTTCCCTGGCCAGACCCCGACTGCTGCACTTTATTTCCCCAGAATGCCTCCTTAGCCATTTCCCCCGGGGCACAGGGAGTGCACAGTGTGTATCAGTCACCAGGATCAGCGTTTTATTGGGGCGGGAACGCTTCGGGAAGGAAACAAGGTTTGCCCGGGTGCTCTGGAATCAGGTGGTCAACCTGTGGAATGAGCAGCCTGGTCTGGCAGAAACCTGTTCCCTTCCTGGCTGCTCCCTCCCCAGGTGCTCCCAGCTCACCAGTCAAGCTTCCTGGGCCTTTCCTGGAGCACGGAATCCTTCCCAATCCGTGACTCTCACGCGGAGGGCGCTTTGTGAGCTCTTTTTCAGAAATGAGATTCACGAGCTACCTGGCTCCTCTTTGCAGTTAGGGAAATAATTACTTTACGCAATATAATTTGCTTAAAACCATGACAGTTTTAACTATAGTTTAAGGCTAAATGACTGCTCAGCAAGACAGCTGGTAAAATTCACCCTGTAATAAGACTGCAGCAATGTAAACAAGCCCAGCCCATTTAGGGCTTTGAGTTAATATAGACGTCAAATACTTCTTTCAATATCTCCAAATTTCCCAAACCATCAGACATTTTCCTCCTTTATAAATGTATTTATGTTAGATCTCATCTTTTGTCACCTAAACCTGTACATATGTCTGTCCTAAATCCCTATAATTGGTTATGTTTTAATATAAATTAACCTGGGAAGAAACATCGTCTCACTTGTTGAAATCCTACAGGCACCTGTGACACGAGGTAATGGAGAATTCCTGCTGCAGCACAGCTGGAGGGAATTCCAGGCCTGGCTCCTCCTTGCTTGGAGTGTGGCTGTGCCAAAGAAAACGCAGCCAAAAATGACAGTGCTTTGGCCTTTGGAATAAAACCTCCTTGGAGACTTTCTCTCTGCTCTGCTGAGGTCTCGTAAGTAGCTTTGTGGTAAGGTTTTATCTGAGTTTACCATCTCTTATATCCCTGGTTAGCTGTGCTCAGGAACTTAAAGAACTACAGCCAATTAAGGGTGAGGTCCAAACCTGGTTTAAGTGACAGATTTTTTTCAGCTCAAACTGTGACAATTCGAACTAAATTAGGCTTGGGACTCCAGTGTGAGTTCACTGACACCAGCAGAAAGGCTGCTGTTCCCTGCACGTGCTTTGCTTCAGTCCTGTTGGGTGAATCAGCCAGAACCCAGAGGAAAGGGCAAGTGGAAACCTCACTCATAGGACTGCAAACAAATCCCCTGTGCAGCCTCCCAGCAGGCTGAGGGATGCCAAACAATCCTAATTTAAATCACAACCAGTAGGGAAGTATCTCTGGGGCCTGATGTCCTCAATGCTCTGTTAATAACAGCCAGACAATTGCAGGGATGGCGATAAAGCTCAAAATTCATTTGTGCTGGCTTGGGCTGGGGTGAGTTATTGTTTAGTAATTATCTTGCTGCAGTCTTGAGGATGGAATAATCGCCCTGATTTACATAATCAAGGCATCAAAGCCTTTAGAGCAGGGCTTGCTATCAGCAGATGGCCCAGCCCTGTGTGGCAGCATCCCTTGGATTTTTATGGCTCACGTTTCAGCCAATCCCAGATTCTATTTGCCTATAGCAAAAGTTTACTGTCTTCTACTAATTAAGTGTAATTTACATTAATACAGATGGTTTTTCTGGGCCACTGTCAGCCTGCTGAGGGCCTGTTCAGAGGCAGCACTGACCCACCTGCACTGCAAGAGATGGGATTTCATAAACCCACAGCCTGGTTTGGGTTGGAAAGGCCCCTAAAGATCATCCTGTTCCAAACCCCTGCCATGGGCAGGGACACCTTCCCCTAGCCCAGGCTGCTCAGAGCCCTTGAACACTTGCTGTAGCTGTGCCTGTTTTCTGTGTTCTGTGTTCTGTAGCTTGTCTGGGGTTTGGTTTTGTGCTCAGAGCAGAGTGGACAGGTAGAACCTGCCCAGGTTATTCCAGAGCAGTGCTTCTATTGCTCCAGGTCTCCTCTGCTCCTCAGCCCACCCTGGCAATGAGTTGGCTGGGGATGCTCAAGAAGTTTGGAGGGGACCCAGCTGGGTCAGCTGCCCCCAAGTGACCAAAGGGCTCCTCCATCCCCTAGGATGGTTTCTTCTTTTATATCAAAAAATTTAAAAATCTCCCTTAAAACAGACATCTTGTGTCAGAGGGGTAGTGTGCTTGTGAAAAAACAGGATCAAAAAAACCTGACACAATTTACAGAGGAAAGCTGAGTGCAGGATTCCAGCTTGTCACTTGATCAAAAAGCCATACATGTAAAAAAGCTTGGAATTGTATTTCAAAATGAGATTTTGACTTGACATTTCTGAGCCTTGTAACTCTGTGCCTAAAAAATGACACCAGCACTTTGCATCTGCCTTCAACGTCAGTTTTATCCCAATAATTACCACCACCATGTAATTAGCTGAGTGTTCTGAATCTCTGCCTGTCATCACAGAAATGGGGCTGTTCCCATGAAAGGGGGGAACGTTCATGGGGGTTTTTGCCTGAAACCTGAGTTTTCCGTTCTTGGCTCACATGTGTGTTGGTAAGACCATCACACAGGAAGCAGCAACCATCAGAAGTTCTCAGGTACCACCACCTGAGCTGTAATTGTTTTCAGCTCATGCAGGGACATTTCATCTTTATGATTTTTAGGCAGGATGGAGAAGGAAAACCGTGTACGAAAACTCATATTCCTGGACCATAGATTTTTATCTGCACTGCAGACTTTTTATCTCGGTGCTATTTCAGATGCCCTGCAGGAATTTCTACCCAGGCCACCTCTGTATTTAGCACTGACACCAGCCTGGCCAGGTTCAACATCCTGCTCCTTGCAGGCTGGGAATGAGCAGCAGGAATTGTCTCATTCCCTGCACGTTTGTGCCTCATGGTTTGGTTTTTGAGCGTCTGATAAGGGTTGTGCTCTCAGAGAGAATTACCCGTGGCCTGGGCAATTTTGGGTAATAACCTGGAGAGAGAGGAGAAAAAAAAAGACAGGCAGTGGTAGGGCTTGAAAGAGAGTTAATGTCTATCCACTGTTTTTCTACCCAAATTGGAGGAGGAAGCAAAGGGATCGATGCATTTCCAAGTGTTCAGCTCGATCTGTTTACCAAGGACTCACCACTGTAGCTTTTCTCCTGCAATCTTGCTTTTGCACTGATCCTCCAGGGATTTTGTTCCCTTAAATGGGGGGGAAAAAAGCAAACTACCTTTTTTTTTTTTTTTTCCCCGAGCGTGATTTTTAATTATGCTTCTAATTAGGGAGAAAAACTGTCAGAGAAATTATATCTTTGAATTGTCACACACGGGAACGTGAACTTGGCACTTGATTTCCTACTGTCAGTGCCTTTCCTTAGGATGGGGACAGGTCTCAGCCATGGAGCACCCACAGCACCCACCCTGCTGTGCTGATGTGGGCATGGAAGTGCCCAAAGTCTGTGCTCAGGGAGGGAAAGTCAAAGCAGGGATCCACAAGCCCTGCCTGTTTTCCACCTGGGCTGTTTGGCTCTGGAGGAGAGAAAAGCTACTTATTGTGCCTGAATCCTTCGTTAGGGAAGGAAAAGCTGGTCCTAAATCCAGCTTAGGCTGGGCTTTGGCTCTGCCCCTGGTGTGCACAGACCTAAATGTGCCCTCCTGGTCCTGGAGCTTTGTGGAAACAGGAGGAATGTGGCTGTGGAGTCACGTTCAGCCTCTGCACTCGGAGCTGAGAAGTCTCTCTCACACTGACTGTTGGGAGCTTTTCCCTGGAATGGTTCCCAGGGTGGCAGGAAGCACGACAAGGTGCTGGCTTGGCTGCTCCTGGGTGGGGCTGCCAAGGAGGTCTCTCAGCAGCCAGCCTTTGGATCAGTCCTTGGATGGGGTTGGAGCTGCAGCCTTTGCTTCTTGCCAGGGCGCCCCCGAAGGGGTTACAGGGCTCGGATCTCATCCCTGACACACACCCCGTGTGTCCCCCGGGAACCTCTGCAAAGTTCAGGAGGAGACTCACCTCTGTTTGCTGAGAGCTCACCTGCTGTGCTGAGCCCGGGCTGCCCTCCCTCAGGAGAGGCTCAGCCCTCTCCAATAACTCGGGAAAGGTCAGGGCTGCATTCCTGATGAGCAGCATTTTGCCCCAGAGACAGGAATTGACTTTGGGTCTCCTGCATCTGATGCCAGCAGCCCCCAGCCCAGGCTTTTCTCTAAGTTTTGTTGACACTCCCCGTTACACTGTAAAGCCCAGCTTATTTAGGGAAAAACCACCTTCTCAAGAATGTTCCAACCACCTCCATTTACTAATTCCTCCCCCCTCCATTACCAGCAAATGTTTCAGGAGTTGGAAAATCAGGTTTAAAAGGCAAATTGGCACTTGGAGATTATCTCCACATTTTTTTTTCCTTTTATTTTGAATTCATTTCAGGCTTAACCATTGAGCCTGCAGGATGTATCACTGCTGCAATCAGAATCCTTATTAAAAAAGAGCGGGATTGAACTGCTAATTCCACAGAGCCATTCTGCAGTGAGCATCTCACATGTAATTTAGATTCAATCAGCAAATAAATATGATAACAGGCTGCTGTTTATTGAACCAACAGACAGGAAAGCTCTGTCTTTAGGAGCTGGCTGCAAAGCTGGGGAAGCAGCACAGGCACTTGGCACGGCTCTTGTCTGGGAGAAGGGAGGCAGGAGATTCTTTTGCAGCACCCAGGGTATGTCCAGGCATTTTTCCAGTCTGTCACCTCTTGGGCTGCCTGTCCAGTTCACTTCCAAAACCAAAACCCCTTCCCTTGCTTTCTTCTGCCTCTGCTCTGCCTCTCTGTCCTCTCCCCCCGTGCCCATCCTGGCTGTCAGACAGTGCCACTGATCCTGAAACCAGGGAGCAAATGAGTCAATACTGATTTCAGTGTGATTTCTAAAAAAGTATTTCCAATCCAGGAGACTGGGGTTTTTTTTGTGGGAAGGCAGGTAAAGAGAATAACTGAACTCTGGCAAACATGGAACCTGAGGAGCCCATCACCAGCAAAGCCAGCAGGTTCCTCCAGGCCTGTTCCCAGCCAGGCTTTGAGCAGGTCTCAAATCCCTCAGTGTGGGTGTGCAGTGTCCCTCCAGACTCCCCACCCAGAACCTGGCTGTGTCCTGCAGCTCCCTGGAATCAGCACATTCCAGCTGTTCTGTAGCACGAGGCCAGCACAAGATAATCTCTCCTCTGCCTCCCAAAATGCTGAGCTGTTGCTGTATTTTTGGCACGAGCAGAAACTTTTGGAGTTACTTTTGAAGGCAAGAAAGAGGAAGACAAGCAAAGGACCAGCATGGATATTGCCCTGGCTTGGATGGGCCCATGGAAAAGGAGCTGCAAGGCCATGGAAAGCAGCTCCATAACTTTCCATCAGTCTGTCCTGTGGAAGGAGCCCGTGGCTTGGTTTGGCATCTGTGCTTGCTTCTGTGTTCTCTGCCCTGTCACTTCGTGCCTCTGGTCCTGCACTGGGGAAGGACCGAGGGGGATCCTTTGTTCCTGCTGCAAACAGATGCCAGGCAGGCTGGGAGGCAGGGAAATGCTATGGAAACAGCTGGGGAAGTGTCAGAGAGGAGGCAAAATTGCTTCAGTGCTGCCGTTATTTGCTGGGAGATGAGATGCCCTCTCTCCACTTTGCCAGGTGTCCCCCCTGCATTAAGATTTGCCCACATATTATACAAAGAAATCTCAATAACGTTAAGCAATGCAAATAACAGGCTCCGTGAATATTGGGAGCGGGTGTCAACGAGCTTAATGAGGCACTTTCCTGGCAGATTAGGGCTCTGAAGCAGGGGCTTTTATTAACCCTGCAGCTGCCCACCGCTCTCAGCACACTGAGCAGGCCATCAGTGAGAAAATGCCAGGCTGTTAAAGCAGTAATGTAACTGGTTTAATTATGATTGCCGAGCTGTGAAGCCATCCTGCAGCTGGGCAGAGGTAGTTGGGATGATTTAAAGCCATTACCGACGGCTCAGGGTGTTTTTCTGCAGACATTTGCCAAACCCCAGTGAGAGCAAGTAGTTAGCCATGGAAATGCTGTCCAGTGAGTGGCTCTCTTGGATTTCTCAGTGGGCCATGGCACTGAATTGCAGGATTATTAAGCCAGGGAAAGTTTTTCCTTGGCCTGTCAGTGGAGGACTGGTGTACCTTGAAGCAGAGAGGTTGTTATCCCACCAAAATCACCCAAGTTTTTAATCACGTTTCAAGGTAAGAAATAGTGCTCATCTGGACATTCCATGTAATGCTCATTCCACACCTTTCCCAGTTCCCATTTCCCTCTTGCTCTGCTCCTCCTGGACGTGCATCTGCATATGGTCAAATAAGAGTTGCTGGTTGTTCCTTTTTCTCCAGTCGACTTTCCAACACCAGGGAAAAATACAGAAATTTAGGGCAGGATGGGAAGGGAACTAATCACTTAAGGCCTAATTAGCAAGGGATTCTCACAGGGACGTCCTCCCCGGGTAATTGCTGCTCATTTTCAGCTGTGGATACAGGAAGACAAAAGAGTTTTAAAGCAGATTAATCAAGTCTTTGTAGAAGGCTGCAAGGAGCACCCGGTAGCTGAACCGTCCTTGAGCGGGGAGGGTGAAGGGAAGGTATTTACAGAGAGCTTTTTGAAAGTAAAATTAGGCAGATTTCCACCAGCAGCTCCCCCAGGACGTGTTTTCTGGTCCTTTGGTGAACATTCACAAACCAGCTGAGCCGTTTCAGCCGCTGGGGTTTGCTGAGTTTCCTCTCTGTGGGGTGAGGAGGATTCTTTTGGACAGAAAACAGGACTGTGCCCAGGGAGCCAGGAGGAGCAGCCTCCAGCCCGGCCAAGGGTGGGGATGGTCCTGAGCACAGAGCAGCACTGGGGGAAGGCAGGAGCCCACCCTGCCAGGCTGCTGGAGGGGGGAATGTGCCCGTGGGAGCTGGAGTGGAGGCGATGGAGCAGCTCTGCCCAGAGTCTGGAGCTGGGCTGGGGCTGCTCCAGATCCAGCTCCTGACCCTCAGGTGGGTTTGTCTGACTGCTGCACACCAAAGGTCCTTGAGGGATTTACCTCCAGCAACCCCTGCCCTCTGTGCTCACCCTGCAGGTCCCAGGTGCCTCTGGTACTGTGACACAAACCCATTTTCTTGGGTTTGGACTGGCACCAGGACCAGCCCTGTCCTGGCACAGACCCCCCTCAAAATGCCAGAGGGAGGCCAGGGTGAGGCTGCACCGTGTCAGGCACAGCAGAGCCTCCCCCAGTAGCCAGTTCGGGGTTGCTTGTTGACATAACATGATGTCCCACCTTTAAAACACTTCTCTTGTGCTTCTCCTCCCTGCAGAGCAGCCCTGGCAGGGTGAGAGCTGCACAATCCCTGTGTGCTCCTGCAGCTCATGACTCTAACCCTGTGAGTGACTCGTTCTGTTAGCATGATAAACACATGCTGGAGAGGAACAGCACTAATTATGACCCTGTCACCTTCATCAGCTCCCCACTAATTGTTTTGGCTTTTTTTAATCTCAGTGCTTGGAGATGAAACATGATGTTTGGTTCTGCAAAGGAGTTGAAAAGAAAAGAGAAGAAAGAATTGCATTTTAAAATAGAAGCATCAGGTAGATCTTTCTGTTGGATTTGAAATTCAAATGACAGAAATTATAACTTTTTTGTGTGTTATTAAAATAAGGCACGGGAAATTTTTAGAGGACTTTCTGGCACTGCCCATCCCGACTCTCAGTCCACTGATTCACATTGTGTTGTGCTCACATAAAGGTTTCTCTGTGTCATAACATAATAAAACTTCCCTAAATCTCTCCAGGCATTGCCAGACAGTTCAGCAACCTCACCAGTAATAACTCTCTTTTCTTAGGTTTTGAGGATAAAGGGTGATTTCTTATTATGAGCTCTGTGGATCTTGGAAGAATAAGGATTAGGATTCAAGCCCACAGCAAGAAACACGTTTTGTTCCTCTGACCCTCAAAAATAGCAAGTAAATGGAGCAGTATCTGGATTTTCTGCTGGGTGTTTCTCGAGTGATGTGCAGCTGTCCAGCACTACCCGTGTGCAGGCAAAAGGAACACTTCACAAAGTGAAAATTGGTACTAATATTTGTTTAGGGGGGATATTCACACTCAGCTGCTCTTCCCTCTCCTCTCAAGGGGCAGATTCTTTTGCTGTACCAAGTTAAACCTGCCAGTGGGAGCCATTGTTGGCTGTCACAGCTCAGAAATGCTCTGACAATTAAGAGTTGTACCAAGTAAGGGATCCCTGAGGACTGTTAAGGGGCCTTGCAGGGTGTTATTCTATTTGGGGAGAGCTCTTGAGGCAGAGATTTTCAGCCACTTGACCATCCAGTGAGGATGTCACAGTTCCAGCAGTGAGGGATGAGCAGCTCAGGCTGTGACAGAGCCCAGCTCTCCTTAGAAAGCTCCACACAAATTGAGGTTGGGTTTATTTTCAGCTCTTTCATCTGGGAGTTTGTTTCCCTTTTTTTTTTTTTTTTCCCTGGATGAATCTGCAAAGCATTTTGTGCCATGTCAAGGCTTTGACTTGTGTTCTGGTTTGTTTTGTGCCAGTCTCTGAAGGAGAAATCCAGAGATCTCACCCAGTGCTCCACCCTGTCTTCTGCGTCCTTGTCCTTTGGAGTCCCTGAGGGTTGTTTTAATGTACAGATGTGGGGACAGATGTGCAGCCCCAGGGTGGTTTCATGTGCTAAGGTCAGCTGAACAAAAACATCAGTGCAACAGGGCATGGCTCTGTCCACCCCCATGAGGTTTGGGGTGGCAGATGGCTCAGCTGGCACGCCCAGGTCTCGCTACAAGCACTTACGAGAGAGAAAAAAGGAAAAAAGAGCTGAGGTGCCCGTAGAGAAGTGGAGCCAATTGTATAAATAACCATGAAAGGCATAATTATGATCAGCCCAGGGCCTGATTTCCCAGGGCTGCCCTGAGTAATTTCCACAAGCAGTTGCTTCAGTAGCCTATGAGAGGAGACTGATTTGGTGAGTGAACCCAGTGTTCTGCTACTGAACACATTTCTGTGTCACCACGTGTTTCTAACTGAGAGGAAATGTTCGTGTCTGCTGAGCTTTGCTTGGTAAATGCCTCTTGCTGTCCATTTTCAGAAATGTTTCCCTTGAAATGGAGGATGAAGGTGGTCTGGTGTGGAGGAAAGAAGAGCCTGTGTCCTTTCCATCGACCCCACAGCCTCCAGCCAGGGAGCTTCGGTGACAAGAGGCAGAAAGAAGGTAATGTAGACACACAGAATTATAGAATTCCAGGATGGTTTGGGTTGGGAGGGACCTTAAAGCCCATCCAGTTCCACCCCCTGCCATGGGCAGGGACACCTTCCACTGTCCCACGTTGCTCCAGGCCCCATCCACCCTGGCCTTGGATGCTCTGCTGTGCCAGAGGGGTCATTTTTAGCTGTCCAAGGTGTGCAAGGGAAAGAACATCAGGGTGCTGACCAGGAGCCAGGAGCTGAGTGTCTGGATCCCAAGGAGGAGGCTGAGCCTGTGCTCCCCTGCAGGGGGATCTCTGGAGGCAGAGTCATGCATAAACATGATGTGCTCTGCGACTGACGCACGGCAATCAAAGGCAAACTCGTTTGGAGTTTGAAACCCGGACTTTAATTGCCAGCCCACGGTTACCTGGCTGTGTAGGCAGGAGGGAGAACTCTTCACCCAGCTGCCTGTGGATGCTGCCTTTTGGGGGGGAAAGAACTGCTGGGAGCAGCCAAGCTGCTCGGGGAGGTCTCTTTTGATTTCCAGCTCGGAAGCACCAGGACTGTCCTTCCTCCTGCTTGGCGTGGCAGGGACAGAAGAGAATATTCAGAGCAACATCAGGAATGTACTGAAATTCTCTGGGTGAAGTTCAGCACTGCTGAGTGTGGCAGAAGTGAGAGGAAGGTGATCTCTGTGACACGGCTCATTAAAAAAAGGCAAGAGCCTCACCTTGGCCTTTTCCTTCTAAAATCAAATCAGAAGGGAATTGTGGGCAGAGTGGGAAGGACAGATGGATCTCAACACCAGGCACTCCTATCACTTACACTGGGACTGTGTTTAACGGGTAAAAAGGCAGGAGCTCTTCTAAAATTAGCAGGTCACACCTTGGGATGCCTTGAACAAGCACCCAGCTCTTATTGATGCTGCTCAGCCACTGCCTTGCAGGATTAAATGAAAGAACCTTTAAACCCACAAAGCAGTGAAACAGCAGCCATGGCAGAGCTCAGCTTTCAGGCTTGTGGAGGGATGGTTATGTAGGTAATTTTATTTTTTGGCTTGAAGACATTCATTTTTTGATGGGTAATCCAGGAGTGGGGAAAGGAAACAGTCATTCTGTTGGGGTTTTGGCTAATTCGGCTAAAACTGATATGAATACCAAAAGCAAACTTCCAGGAGAGCAAGGCACTTCCCAGGGCCCATGGGGTTGTTACAGGGCCTGGTTGGATGCACCTCCAGTAGGTGACAGAAAGGGCTTTTGCTGTGTCCCATGTTCAGTAGAATTAACCCTCCTTCTCGACAAAGTTCAAAGCAATCAAACCTGTGGTGCCTCATTCACTCAGATTAGTTCCACTGCCCTAATTCCCTGTGGAATGTGGCAGCACCATCCCATCCCCATGGAAAACAAGGCCTGGTAGAGCCATGCAATGTTGTGTAACCTCATCAATGTGGGTGATGGAGCTGGTCCTGGATTTCCTATAACTTCTCTTCCATTGCCTCTGGCGACCAACCAGTGATGCAAACCAACTGTGCCCTGATTGATCTGCTAAGAATAAACCCATGGCTCTGTCCCTGCCTAAACCCAGCTTAGTGCCCTGAGCTGGGAAGCCATCTAGAGGTAAAGGAGGTGTTCTTCACACTCCCATGATTTGAGGTGAGGGTGGTATTTTTACACCCACACTGGTGTTTCTCTCTGTGCCAACCTTTCTGCCCCTCCCTGGGCATCACAGAGCCCTCAGGGCCCTCTCAGGCACCACTGACCTTCCTTCCTCCTCCCCTGGGCTCGGTCTGGCCAAGCTTTAACACAGACATTAATTCTGAGGTCATACCTGGATGTGCCAGAGGTGCTGCTGAGCTGTATCCTTGGGAAACCACTCCCAGCAGTCACTGATGTTACAGTGAGCACCTGGAAATGAACTTTTTAGGCACAACCTGGACTTTTCTGGAGGAAACAGATTTTTCCTTCTCCTCACTCTTGCAGCCTAACATCAAGATTCTCTTATAGCCCTGCTACCACAATTCCATCCAGCTCCTGCTGTTGCAGATCAAAAGTTCTTTTAGTAGCTTAATACAGTTCTACGAGTGCTTCAAACAAGATCTGTCCTGGTGGGGACATGAGACAGCAAAGCCAGAGCAGGCATCAGACAGAGCATCCCCACTGTGTGCAGGGGGTCCTTTCCAAAGACTAGACCTTTTCCCAGTGCAACGTGGAACCAGAAGCCCTTAAACACCCCATTTGGCCACAGGGCACTCATTCTCCCTGTTAGGAAGCTGATGTTGATTCCTTTCTGCTTTTCAATGTCCCTCTCTTGAGTGTAGAGCCTGATGCATCTCACAAAATATCTTGGTAGTGTTTGCCTAGAGACAGATGGAGGGGCACTGGGGAGGAGCAGTGAAGAGTTACCATCAGCTTCCCCTGTGTTATTAATTTGCAAAGGAATCAATTAATCACCAGCTTCTGACAAACTTCCTGCCTGGGCTGTGTCTCCTGCCTGGGGCTGGAGCTCTTAAAGGACACTTCCTTTAAATCGACTGTTTTCATCTCCTGTGAGTTGCCTAGAATCCTGTGGGCTGTGTGTCTGCTTCAGTGGTGCCAAACGTTTATTTTAAACGTTTATTTTCACTGGGCTAGCCCAGCCTGGTGACTGCAAACATCCATTCACTGTGTGCCTCCCTCCCTCACACAACTCCTAAAATACCCTGCAGTGCCTGCAACCCTCTGCCCTGCTCCTGGGAAAAGGCTTGCCCACACATTTAATTAAATCTGCCCACCCAGGGCCCCTGTCTGCTAACGTTTTGCCCACTGCAAAATCCCTCCTGCTGTTTGGTTCATCTGCTTCTCTCTCCATCATCTTCACTGCAAGAGCTCTGCAGCCCTCCTGGGATTCCCACCGAGCCTCCATCCCTGAGGAAAAGGCAGGGACTCCAGCTGGTGTGAGAGAGCCAGGCTGAGAGCTGCCTCAGGCTTTCTTGGAGATTTGGAGTAATTACAGGCAACAAAGAAGTTCATACTTTCAAATGTCAGGCAGCAGTTCAGCTGAAATTCTTCCCAGCCAGGCGGAAATGAAAGAAGATGCAGCAGTGAGAGGAGGAAAAGTCAAATCCAGCCTGGGCTGGAGTGTCCACCTGCCAGGACCCTCATCCACAGGAGCCAGTGGTTGGGAAGTGCTGGAGCTCAACATTGCCCAGGAGAAACTTTCACAATGGCAGTTTGTGGCAGGGGAGATGGGGAGGATGTGGCACACACACATCACCAGCTTCTCTGATTTCTCTTCAGCAGCTGTGTTGAGGTGCCATAATTCCATGAAATTGCCTTTTTTCCTTTAATTTTTTAAATCTTTGTGATTCTCCCCCCCCATTGTCTCCTGCAAAAATCTGTGAACAACAAGGGTTTAGTTTTCTGTAATAATTGCACAGAAAAAGCTGTTTCTGAGGAGTTGACCCCATATTGTTATCCCAGCAGGCAGAATCACAGGATGGGTCAGGTTGGAAGGGACCACAGTGGGTCATCTGTTCAAACAGGGTCACCCCCGAGGACACGGCACAGGATTGTGCCCAGATGGTTCTGGAATGTCTCCAGTGAGGGAGATTTGATGGAAACACCTCTCATAGCTGTGTTCTGCTGCAGGAGTGTGCCTTTGGGAGAGCTGTGAGTTCCTAATGCAGACAAAGTCACGTTTGCTGCATTAACACGACCACGAATTTCCAACTGACACAAGGAAACGTTGCAATTGGGACCCCCTTTATTCTGTTTTCCGTGATTACTCTGAGTACCTGTGCTCATGAGCTGCTCAGGGGCCCAGGGGGGCTTCCAGCAGGTGGATTTGCAGGATTACTGTGGAACTCTGCAATGCATTTGCTTCTGATCAGGAGAATTTCAGGCTTCGTGCCCTGTCGAGTGGCTCTGCCTGCTACAGGTGGTGTGGAAGGAGTAACCACAAATTAAGATGTAGGTATGTAATTGGAGAGAAAGTCTGGTCAAGGAAGAGCCTTGTTTGAGTAGATCCTCCCAGGGGAGATGTTCTGAGCCAGCCTGGAAGTCAAGGAAAGGAGGAGCCAAGAAGGGATGGGCAAGCAGGAATAAACCATGTTTTTCCATCATCCAGAACAGGAGGCAGTGAGGAGGGGAGGGCTGGTCTCCCCTGGCTCCTGTCACAGGAGCTTCCCCACTGAACATCTTTCTCTTTGCCTGTCACTGCTCCCAGCCCACAGCCCTGTCCCTGCCCGTTCCCAGCTGGATTTCCCGTTGGAGGCTTTCTCGGGAGTCGCTCCCTGTCTCTCACCTCGCAGTGGCCAGGAGGGATCCCCCGGGATTGTCTCTCCTTCACTCCCAGTTTCCCACAGAGGGACAGATTTACCCGGGCCGTGTTGCCAAGTGATGGCAGCAGGGAGAAAATAAACCCGTGCAGAGAAAAGCAGCCCGGTGAGAGGAGCCCAGAGGAGGTGACGAGCTGGGAAGGACAGAGCTGGTGAGCTGGGAGCTGGCAGACAGGCCTGGCACTGCCAGGCTGCAGCTCCAGCCATTTCCAACAAACGAGGCTCCTGCTCCACGGGCACAGGGAGTGGAGCTGCCCCATCCCGCTGTGCTCCAGGAATTTGGGAAGGGGTTTGTCACCCTGCTGGCTCGGGGGGTTTTACCCTGCTGGCTCAGGGGGTTTTTACCCTGCTGGCTCGGGGATTTGGTACCCTGCTGGCTCAGGGGTGTAACTTGTCCCCGAAGCTCTGGGAGCTGTGGATGTGGAGACGTGCGGTTGTTGTTTCATCTGCTGGAAACCACTCTCACATCCTCCCTCACCTCTGCTCTGCCCACAGAACAGCCCCATTACACAGAGGATTTATTGGTCTGCTCGGTACTTCTCTGCTTCAGGCTGCCAACAACTTCGGGAAGGTTATTTGTCCTTAAGTACTTGTAATTCTTCCTCTGCAGGAG
The DNA here is from genome assembly GCF_001715985.3 of Manacus vitellinus. NCBI lineage: Eukaryota > Metazoa > Chordata > Aves > Passeriformes > Pipridae > Manacus > Manacus vitellinus. Next base: position 5,981,796 of record NW_021940545.1, read on the forward strand.
CATAATCAGTCATTATTAGCAGCAGTTTCAGGCTCTAATCATAAAGCTGTTATTTCTGCTTAATCCTAACCTTGCTAAATATTAATTTGATGTCTAATCCCCCCGGTATCTGGCAATATTGTGCTATTATTATTATTATTATTATCATCGTTGTTGTTATTATTTATGTGACAGTGAAAAGCTAGCACTGTAGGAACCACATCCTTAATTATTCACCATTGCCAAATCTCAGTTTCTCTTTCAGAGTTGGATTCTGATCATGGTTTGTGTGAAAATGTCACTACAGACTCACTCTGGTTTTCTTCTTCCTCCACCATCCTTTAAAACAAACAAACAAAACAACTGCAAATCTGCTCAGCTTTCAAACACAAAGGGACAGTTTATCAAACATTGCAAGCCTCATCAACAGAGAAGTGACGAAGCCACTGCAGGAGTTTTCCTGGTAGGAGCAATTTTTTGGGAATACCTTTATCAAGCAATAATTATCTGCTGTGATCAATCCACGTTTCACAAAGGACACTTCAGAACCCTCCAGTAACTGGGGAGGGAGCTGGAACCAACACCACTGTGGGCTGTGTTTGTACAGGAGAAATGCTGGGATTTGTCTTAGAATTAGAGGCTAAGAAGCTCTTCCTGCTGCAGTGATGCTCTGGAGCTTGGGGTGGTGTTCTGTCCAGCTTTGACAGGTGGAAGATGGTTGTGGTGCCAGACCTTCCCTCGCTGCACTCCCTGCCCTGCTCCACAGCACGGGAACAGGGAAGGAGCACATGGCATCTGTGGCATCTCCCATCCCGACTCTCAGACCCTGCAGCTCGGTCCAACCCCTGTTCCTGCACATGTATTGACCTCGTGGTCCTTTCTGAGAGGAGAATCTTTCCTCCCCAGACACGTTTGGTGGGAGATGAGAACCCCTGTGAGCCCAGAAGTGTAAACACCGAGCACAGAGGCTGCAGAGACCTCCCAGGGCCCGACCTTGTGTGATCATTCATCTCTCCCTGTGCCAGCCAGGGCTGTTTGTCACTGCCCCTTCCTTCTCTGTGCTCCATCCTCAGCTCTGGCACGAGTCAGAGGGACCTTGGGGTGGGGGCAGAGCTGACCCCAAGCAGCAGATCCATCCCCAGGGATCCCTTGGGAGCTGCTGCTCCACTCCCCACTCTCAGCATCTCCTCTGCTGTGGAGCATCTCTGCTGCTCCATCAATGCTGGAGAGTAACTGGAAGCCACCATGAAGCCTGCAAGCACCAGCTCCCTTTGTATGAATTATTATAGTCTTTGTTATCTGATTGTATGGGAGGATATTTCTTAACCAGAGAAGAAAAAGCCCTCATTCCCAGCACTGTCTAAATTTCCAATGTATAACTTTGAAAGCTTAATCATATTCTTTTCACAGTGCCTTATGGTTTATATATATTTGGGTTTTTGTTACTCTTTTATATTCACTCTTTTTGCTGTCAATTTGAGCTTAATATTATTAAAATTGCTCCGATTCTCTCTACTTAAAATTCTGCAGCTACAGTATTTTTTTGGAAAGAAGTGCTAAGTCAAATGCTTTCTCCTGTTTCGTGTTTGTCTTTAATGACTCATTAGATCACCACCTTGGCAACTGCCAGCAGGAAGTAATAAACCTGCTGGGAGGAGCCTTGCAGGGGTTTTGGGGGTTCAGGGCTGTGCTGGACCTCTGGGCTGGGGAGCTGATTTTTGGGTTTGGGACGTAAATCCACTCCAGAGATGGTTCCTCAGGAGATGTTGAGGGGCAGAGGCCACAGTGGGTTACAAACACCTCCCTGCTCTTGCCCAGGGAGGGTCACATTGCTCCCTTTGCAGGGTAAAGGGGTGAATCACTACCAGAGCCCCTCCACCCTGACCAGGTGCTGCTGGGCAGGACACAACGGATCAGATTTGACTTTTGAAGGGAAAACTGGCCCAGCAGCAAGTGCCTGCAGGTGGGAAGGCTGGTGGGATGCTCATGGCCCTCAGCTGGGGCAGGGGGAAGAGCCTCCCCTCAGCCCTGGGGGCAGAAGGTGCTGCAGAGGTGGGTGCTGGGGCTGTTTGCAGGGCTGAGGGGGGCACAGGGTCCTGGTACAGGTGCTGTGCTGGGGGCTGTCCCTGCTGCTCCTCAGGGATGTGCTGTGCTGGTGTCCCTGGGCATGGGGGAACAGGGCTCCTGCCACCCCTTTGGGGTAGGAATCTGTGGCTGTGTGTGCTGTGTCCTCTGGCCTTATGGAAATGTGTTTTTTTTCAGAGGGTGACAGTAACAGTGTCCCTGCAAGAGCAGCTGCTGCCCTTTCCTCGGGGTGCTGGGGACAAAAACCAACATGACAAACATCTCGAGCCGTTGTTCGCTGCCTCCCTCTCACAGCGACTGACAAACCCCTCGGGGGTGAAGAGGAAGGAGACAAATGTGTCGGTGAGTTTGGGCAGCCCTGGAGCGTGGCTCTGAGAGCTGCCTGGCTGCAGAGCACAGCCAGGGTTCTCCCCGGGTGGCAGAGGGACAGGGGTGTCCAAAATTCCTTGTGCAGCTGCCTCTCTGCTGCAGGAAAGAGCAGCTCCCAAAAGCATTTGTAAGCAGGGATAAAGAACGGGTTTTTTCCTTCCTTGCCTGCAAACATGGGGCTGACTCATCATCTCGCAATGACAAAAGCAAAAGTTTCCTTGGCATTGGGAAAAATGATGTTTTCTTGCGTGTGCAAACCACCTCTTTGTAATTGTGGGGTGAGAAAACGAGCTTTAGGCTCAAACACAGCAACTTTGTTCCAGTGTTGTGCTTTTTAAAACTTGGTGTTGTAACCCAGTGAGTAAAGAACGGGAGGACCCGAGGGCTCCCATTTAGGGTGGTTGTTTTCCCATTTAGGATGCACTGAGCGGAGTCGGGAGGTGATGTGTGCTGTTGTCCCCCCAAAAAACTCCTGTGGCACTGATGAACGTGTTTGCTACTAGGGCACTCAGGGAGGGAAGGGAGGGTTGCTCGTTGCTCACCCCGGGCTGCGGGTCACTGCTGATGTTTGCCATCTGCATCCCCATCTCTCCCCGTGTCCTGCTGAGCAGCACAAACCCCAGCCCAGCCCGGCCCGGGGCTCAGGTGCCGCTGGATGCAGCCCCGCACCTGAGGCAGAGGGGAGGGGAGCGATTAGTGCCCTCCATCCACGAGTTCCCTTTGCCAGCTCCGATTGCTCACTGAGCAGCTTCCAGCTGACAGAGTTCGGCTCCTCGGCCCTTTTTTTTTACCTCTGTGACAGGATTTCCTTCCTTCCTTAACTGTGCAGTGAAAGGAAGGTGCCCCTGTCCCGTGTAAGCAGGGCTGAGGGGTGCTGCTGTGTGAAATAGGGGGGATGCTCCAAGTGTGGCTCCTGCTTTTTCGGCCACCCAAAAAGTGTTGCTGAGTGAGGGAGTGTCGGGCAGAGAAGAAGGAAGGCTCCCAGCACAGAGCCCTTGGTGTGAAACCAGCGCTGGAATGGGCAGTTCAGAGGGATCTGATCTCTGCTTCCACGAGCCATCGGGATGGGAAGTGTCTGACAGGCAAAGGAAAGAGCAACAGGAGCTGGGGAGGGCAGGGAAGTGGAGTCAGTGCCAAGGGAGCTTTGTCAAGTTGAGAAATGTCCTTGTTGCCTTCAAATCTCTCACTTAATGAGAGCTCTGAGTCCTGAAGAGGAGCTTTCTCCTGGAAAACAGCTCAGTCCGTTTCAGGAGGGTAAATTGGGCTGATCTGCACCCGGGATAATAAATAGGTACTGCAGCAGTTCTGGAGTGAAATCCCATTTCTTTTCCCTTCCCCAGCTGGCAGGGACAGCTTTGTAAATCTGGTGATTCCTGAGCTGCAGAAGGGCTGTCTTTGCCAAACTGCTGCACGAACAAATGAAGTAGCAAGAGAAAAGGGAATTTTTTGTTTGAGCTCCCTTCGGGGAGGCATCAAGGCCACTGCTTTAAAGTGCTGAGTAACAACCTCGTGTGAGTTTATGGGAGGGAATAAATAAGAAAGGTGAAGGAAAGGTTATTTTGGAGTTTTACTCCCACAGATATTGTTCCTTGGAGCATTGCTGCTGGGCCTGGCACTGGTAAATGTGGCATGAGGGGGGCGAATTCTGTGTCTGGATGCATTAGAGATGTTTCACTTTGTAGCCTGGAGAGATGCAGATGAATTCCAGGTGGGAAGGGGTTCCCTGGTCTGAATTGAGACGTCAGGGTGTGAGGGGACAAGGGGAAGCAGGCTGGTCCAGGGGGCTGGATTGGACCTGGGCAGGAGCTCTCTGATGTGTTTTTTTTCTCTTTAACTGAATTTATATTTTGTAAGAGCTTTTAATACTTTTGTAATGGCTGTCAGCATATTTATTTACGTAAGTAGGGGCTGTGATTACAGTGAATGAAAATGTGTAATTATTTAATTAGGACCCATAATGAGGCTGTGTGAGTGAGCTTGAGGCAGATACTTTTGGTTTAACAGCACTGGCCATGACTTTGTGCCCTGTTGTGGAGGGGAAGGAAGTCATTCTGAGGATACAACAAGGAACTGAGTACAGGAAAAATGATGCTGCTGGCTGGGGAAACCTTTATTTCTGTTCCTAAGGAGGAAGTTGGGTTTAGTAGCCTCTCACTCGAATATCTTGCAGGCAAGGCTGGCAGGAACATCCACCCACTCCTGGATACACCTTTTTCTTGCTGAGCTGAACAGTGACAGATTTCCAAGGGATGTTGGCAGGTTAACTGTGCAGAGAAAGCAGAGGCTCCCCCTGAGTGCCCGGAGTTAATTTTATTGGGTGTTTAGCAGGCTCTGATGGCAGCCCAGAGACCTGTACATCTTCACAGGTGGATAACTCTCTGGCAGGACCTTGATTGCAACTCGATTTTCTACCTTATAGACCCAAAGCCCTGCCAAGGATGTGTCCCCTGGGGGGCACAGGATGCAGAAAGGTTCTCCAAAGGCAGTGTGCTGCTTGGGCTTGAGAAAGAGCCAGGAATGGAAAATTCTGCTGCCCCTGGCATGGACTTCAGTGACCCCTCTGGGAGCAGGGCAGGTAAGGCCATGCCCTGCAGGTGCCTCTGTGGATGCTGCAGAGGGTGAGGTGGGCACAGCCTGGCTTTGGGCAGCCTGAGGAATGTTCCTTTTCCAAATAAGCCCACGTTGGAGAGCTTTTGCTGGAGGAAATCACAGCCAGCACCTGCTTTACTGATGTGGCTGTTCTGGGATGAAATCCTGGGAGAAAAAAAGCCCAGAACAGGGGCAGGGGTTCAGGAAAAGCATCTACTGGGACTGCAGCTCTGACAGCTGAGGAACGTGTCTCTGAGCCCCGACTCTCCCGTGCCCTTGGGGAGAGGAGAAGCTGATGGGGTGGCAGCTCTGTGCCAGCAGGCTGAGGGCTCTGCAGCTCAGGCAGATTCCTCACTGCTGGATTTGTTCAGGCTGGAGAGTTCCTGCAGGGGGAAAGCAGGCAGGGACTCACACACACCCCTGGGTTTCCTCTTCAGCCCCTTGGCAGGGCAGAACGTGAGGACCAACGTGAGGATCACCTGAATTTGCCCCTGGTGGGCTCAGGACAGCCCATGGCTGAGAAATGGCTGAAAACTCCAGAGCTGGGGTGTTTGCTGCTGGTATTTTTGTTTCTGCTGGGGAAGGGGTTGGGCAGGGCAGGTCCAGCTCCCTGCTGCCAGCACGGGGTGTCTGTGCTGCCCAGGCAGGACCTGGCAGCCCTTCCCCACCGTGACATCAGCGTGACTTCATCGGGGCTGCAGCACAGGGCAGGGGCTCCCATAGCTCACAGCCACACGTCAGCCTGCCTGTCTGGGCTGGGATGTGAGGCCAGCCCGGGTCACAGCCTGTCTCTGCTCCTCTCTCTGTGCCATCTGCAGAGGCAAACTGCTCCCAGCACCGTCCCTCTGCCACCCCGAGGGCACTGCCCTGCAGGGGGGTGGGTATAACCAGTGCCATCCAGTCTCCTTTCCCTTTTCCCTTCCTGGGATTTGGGTCCTCAGCGATTTGCAAGGGCAGAGAGTCAGCTGGCAGTGATAGAACGACCTGTGTTTGGAAATGGGAAAGAAGGAGCACAATATTAATTGCTCCTTAACAGTTATTCTTCTCTGCCTTGTCTCCGAGGAGAAACCCCTTGGGACAGCTTTGTGCTGGAACATGATGCAAACAATGAAGAAGTTTTATCCCTGACATCTCTAAATTCTCCATTTAGGGGGTGATGGATGAGGATCCAGCCCTGCTCTCGCTGTGTCCCCTCTGGAGAAGCACAAACACACGAGCACCAGATAAGTCACAGTCACCCCTGTCTGCTTTTCCCTGGGAAGCACAAGGTGTCTGAAGGAAGTGACAGTCACAAGAGAGACCTCACAGACATGGGAGGGCAGGGAGGTCTGTGCCTTCACAGGACCTGGGAATTGTCACCCTTTCCCTTGGAAGTCCTGGTGTTTGCTTGTCTGGAGCCAGAGCCTGTGGGTCCTGCAGTGTCTGAGGCAGGGCTTGTGCCCTGCCCTGGGCCTGGGGAGGCTGGAATGGAACAGTCTCTGCAGAGAATTGCCTCTGAATTGGCCCTGCCTGCCTCACGTGGTGCCAGCTGCTTTTTAAATAAATTAGTGTATCGGGTTATAATAGTTCCTCTATTCGATTCCTTCTGGGGAGAAAACTAGTTTTCCTGAAATTGCCTTCTCAACTCCATAATCATTACACAGCAAATTGCCTCGGGAAAGAGGCTGGAGCAGGGCAGTGGATGGGTTCTGCTCTGCCTGTGCTCTGTGCTGCAGTGGGAGGTGGATCAGGCAAATGAACTCATAAATTCCCTTCCTTCACGTCAGCACATCCCTCTGTCTGAGGTGGGGGGGGGGGGGGGGGCTGGAGGCTGTTTGGGAGCTTATTATTCCTTTTTTATATTTTTTTTTTCTTTATTTTGACCACAGCATCACTGCTGGGAAGACACAATCCAGGGTACATCATCCCTGATGAGATCTGGCAGGCTGCTGCTGGGACCAGGCAGGTCTTTAGGCTGTTGCTTTTGGCCATTTCTCTCATTACAGGCTTCCAGCAGCTGCCTTATCTCATGGAGAGGCACTTCCATTAGGTAGGAGAGGAAGGGAAGGAGGAAGAAATGAGGTAAGGAAGGAGATGGTCCAGGAGGGAGAACAGGCAGGAGAGCTGTGAACTCCTGGACTGAATCAATGACCATTTCTCATGTGCTGCCCCTCTCTGCCCCAGTTGTTGCTGAGCCCTTTGCTTCAGCAGCCTGGAGCACGAGACTGAACGTGCTTGTGTCCTGGCTCCAGCCAACCCTGCCTTGCTCTGGCTTTACTTGGCTGCTTTTATAGGGTCTGCTCTCCTGGGGCCCCTCTGGGGTGAGGGCAGAGGGTTTGGGGGCTCCCGGGGTTCTGCGCTGCTCCTCTGCGACTTCCCACTCCGTGGGTGAGAACCCAGCCCCTGGTGTCCCTCAGAGCACACAGCTGGGGAAAACAGGCTGGTTTTCAAAGGAAAAACTCACTGGGCACCAGGTCAGGAGCAGAGCCCTGGCAGCCTGGGGCAGGAATCCAGCCAGCATTGCTGGGAGCTCCCAGCCCTCCTCACACCCCACCTGCCCTGTGCTCCCCCAGGGCAGTGAGCTGGGATGGGAGCACTCAGGGAGTGCAGGGAGGGCTTTAAAAAGCCTCTCCTTGAGGCAAAAGCAGCAACAAGAGATGCTTTAAAGCTGGTAAGTGAAACTCCCTTTTTGTTTGTTTGTTTTTTCCCCAACACTGTTTTGGAGGCTCAGGGTCCCTCTGGCTACATCAGAGAATCCTGGAATGGTTTGGGTTGGAAGGGACCTTAAAACTCATCCAGTTCCACCTCCTGCCATGGGTAGGGACACTTTCCACTAGCCCAGGTTGCTCCAAGCCCCATCCAACCTGGCCTTGGACACTCCCAGGGATGGGGCAGCCACAGCTTCTCTGGGCAACCTGTGCCAGGGCTTCCCCACCCTCAAAGGGAAGGTTTTTTTCCTTATATCCAGTCTGAACCTCCTCTCTGTCAATCTGAAACCACTCCCCCTTGTCCTGTCACTAAATATCTTGTAAAATACCCCTGGGGAAGAACTCAGCTTTTGTGTGGGAAAGGATGGAGCCATCAGCACGGGCAAAACCAGAGAATTAAAGCAGGTGAAGCTCAGTAACTGGCTGTTAAAGGTGATTTGAAATCCTCAAATTGGGACTTCGGAGAACAACATCAGGGGGAGGTGTTGAATGCACCGTTTTATGTGCCAGTTATTGACCCTCTCTTGCTAATCTCAGCAGAGGAACTGGAGACAATTTGTGCTTGTTAGAGCACGGGGCCAGAACCCCTCCCTTCCCAGGGCAGACCCTCACCCTGCTGTGCACAGGCACGACCTTGCCAGCCTCGGGGTTACGGCAGCAGGAGACAACATCTGGCTGCTGGCTCAGCTGTGCTCTGCTCGCTGCTCCCAGTGGGAAAGGGGAGCTTGTTTCAGTGGGAATAAGTTAGAAAAATGACAAAGGGAATGTCTTATGCTTCACAGCATCTCTGCAACGTGCCAGGTATCCCTGTGCCACGGGCACTTCAGCAGCTGCCAGGGTCTGTTGTCACTGTCGCTTCTCCTTCCCTTCATTTTTCTGCAGAACCGCGGAAAAATGGTGAAAACTGGGAGGGAAAAGCTCTGCTACTGTCCCCCTTCCTCCCTTTTTCATCTGTGTGCCAGTGTTTAATTTGGAAAGCTCTCTCAATTCAGTCACTGTTTTCTCATTGCAGGCAAGCAGGATGGGTAGAAATATTGATCTTCTTTTAATGAGTTTTAAAGGGAAAAGTGAGCGTGACTCAGAGCAGGGAGGCAGCTTGGGCTGGGGGATGTGTCTTTATTTTTCACCTGCTCCTGGTGTCTCCTTTTGGAATCTGCTCTGGTTTATCCTTTCCCCTGCCTGGGCTGATCCCTGCTCACTGGGGTTTGTTGCAGTGAAGGTGTTTTGTGTGGGGTTTTTTTGTTTTTTGCTGGCTGTGCTCAGATCTTCAATTAACTTTTGCCAGGTTTGGTTTCCTGGCAGCCTCGGGGCATGGGATGCTCGGAGGGGAGATGAACTGAGGCTGGGATGGTCCTGGGCTGGGAGCAGCAGCCGGGGTGAGTCCTTCCCCTCCTCTGTGCCCAGAGCAGCAGAGGATGCTCAGGCTGCATCCTGTGCCTCTGCTTTCTCTCCCACTGGTGCTCCAGCACCACCTACAGTCCTCCCTGGGCTGAGGAGATGCTCCAGCACGAGTAGGAAAGGCTCAAGCTGAGCCAAGCTGTTCCTTGGGGGGTATTTGCAGCCCTGCCTGGTATTTTCTGGCCTAAACACGAGATGGGGGAGCCTGGAGAAAAAAATCCAAACCCACCCAAAACCCCCGTTTTCACCCCAGCTGCCCAGCACAGGGTGGGGTTGTGCCACCACCCACCTGGTGCTGTTTGGGGACAGCACAAACCTGCAGTCACAAAACCCTCACAGGAGTTTCCTTGATTAAACACCATTAAAAATTCATTGGTGACCTGAGCAACAGGCTGTCAGCTGTACCTTTCAGGGGTGGAGAAGGGTGTGAATAAGAAAAGTCCCTCTTTCATGGAGAGCCCTTTCAGTCTGATTCTCCTTTTGTTTTTGGGGACTGGCAGCACCTTGGGCATGACAACTGTGGTGGAGCATCCCCTGGGTCAGAGGAGGATGAGAGGATGCAGCAGCACAAGGCATTTCTGTTCCACCAAGAGCTCTGCACTGGTAGGAAAAGCATCTCCTGCCCCACCATGGCCCAGGCAGCAGCCAAGCCACGGGTTAGAAACTCTCCCCCTCCCGTGGGGCCCCGGCATCTTTCAGCAACAACAAATTACGTGGCAAAGCAGAAGCTGAGCTGGGAGCTGCTGCCTGAGCTTTGCTGCTCTTGGTGTGCTACAGCAAAGGCTGCAGGGAAGATCCAGCACCTGGGCAGGTGGGGCTGTTTCCCTGGGATCTCTGGGCATGCAGGGTGGGGAGGATCCCCCTGAGGGATGGGGGTCCACCAGCCCTCACCAGCACATCCCTAATGCAGCCTGTGGGCAGGAGAGTTGTCCTTTACATGTCACAGCTGGCAGGCACTTGGCTGGAGATGTGGGGGTGATAAAAAGCAGCTCCAGGCTCTTTTCTGTTCTTTCCCCAGCCTAGGATGTTCTGTTCCTCAGGGTGCTCAGAGCCAGCAGGGCTGGCTGGAACTGCAGCCCCCCACTCACACCGAAGGTCTGGGCACTGCCACTGCCCCTCAGCAGCACCTGGGGCTTCTCATATGGCAGGTAATGGGGGGAGAAAGGGGGACAGCAGGTGGGAGACGGGTTTGAGAGCTGAGGCAGCTCCAGAGCTGCTGATCCTGCTGGGAGAGGCACCAGGGAGGGATGGGAGTGTTCCCTTGGGGCTCCCCAGCCAGAGCAGTTCCTGGGAGCAGGGGGATGGAGGGGCAGGACAGGGGCAGCTGGATGATCCCCCCACCCCTGTGAGGGCCCTGTCAGTGGGGGAAGGGGGGTTTTGGAACCAGGAGTCCCTGGAGCGTGGCCGCTGCGCATGCACCGTGTCGTGCCGGGGAACCCGAGCTGGGTCACTGGAGATCCGTGTGCTTGGCTCCCACAGCTCTGCTCCTGCTGCCATGGTGAGAGGGGATTCCAGAGCTTTGTCCCCTTCCACCACACCCAGCCTTTGGCACTGATCCTGTCCCTGGACTCTGCTCCTCTCCCCAGAGTCCAGACTCACCCGAGCGGGTTCCCGACAACCCAAACGGCATCGAGGACGCCGTGCACAGCCCAGGGAGCCCGGCAGCCGAGCCAAGGAGGGGGACACAGCCCTCCCTGGGACACGTGGGTGAGCTGTTTGTGGGTTTTGGGAATGGGGAGGGTGCCCTGAGCCCTGAACTCCCACAGAATCCACAGCCTTAGCTCAGCTCCTCCGGGCACTGCAGGAGAGGAGCACTGAGCCCTAAAAACTGGTGCCCAGTGACCCAGGGGCTTCACCAGGGCTTGGGAGAGCTGTGAGAGGTGGGCAAACCACACTGATCCTCTGTCCCTCTTTTAAAGATCCTGCTGAAGCATCTTTTGGGACTCTCTGCACCCTCAGGAGGCTGTTCCTGCTGCTCGGGGTCGTGGGGCTGCTGGCGGGGACGGCGGCTGGGACGTGGCTGCTGGGTCAGTGTGTCCCCAGGATGGCCCTGCTGCGAGTTTAGGGCGTCAGCATTGGGGGGGTGGTGATGGGAGCTCCTTGGTCAGTCAGCTGTAGCTTGGGATGGAGAGATGTGGCTGGTGTGGGCTCTGCTGCTGCAGTGCCAGAGAGGCTCATTCCCCTCTTCCAGCAGCACTGCAGGATTGTCCCCAGTATCGTGCATCCTGGGTGCTGCCCAGGCTGTGTGGGTCCATGGGCACCCCCTTCTCTGTTTCCTGCAGTGAAACACCTGCAGGAGGCTCACCCAGAGCAGGGGTCCCCCCCACTGCAGGAGCCAGATGCGATCCCAGCGTGTGGTGACGGGGAAGAGGAAGAGCCCGTGGTCCGGGGGGCTCCCAGCACAGGTTTGTGTCTTTGCTTGCTGCCAAAAAGGGTGGGGAGAGGGCTTCTGCCAAGCCCAGGAAGAACAGAAAAGGGGCTCTTTAAGGACAGATATCTCCTGCTGACCCACTAGCTGTGTTTTGCAGTTGTTTTGCTTTTCTTCTAAGTCCTGCTGCTTCCCCCAGAACTGCAGCTCCATTGCATGGGGGGATCCCACAGCAAAGGCAACTCTTGCAGGGCTCCTTTGCCTGGGACCGCCCAGTGACTGGGATCACTTGTAGCTTCCAGTTGCTCAAATGGCTTTTTCTGGGGGTTTGGGTGGGTTCTTCTTGCTGTAGCCGTGTGTGACCTGCACAGAACACTGCCAAGGGGACTCGCAGGTTGTCTTTAATGGAATGGCTTTAGTGTCTTTCAGAATAAACACGGCAAACTCCCTGCTGGAAGCTCAGCTGGAAGGACATCCTGGCTGGCTCCTGGTGTGCCACGAGGGCTGGAATGGCTCCCTGGGCACCCTGCTCTGCCAGCAGCTCGGGTACCTCAGGTGGGCATGGCAGAGGCAGCTGCTTGGGCCCCTGTTTGCCCTGTTCTGAGGGGGATGATCTTGGCAAAAGCAGGAGATTGAAGGCTGGGGGTTTGTCAGTGCAGCAGGTGGAACCTGGGACTTGGGATGACCCGGGGACCTGCAAGAACAGCTCCAGAAGACCCTCCCTGCCCAGAGGTCCATTCCCAGCTGCCAGAGCTGCAGGACTGCAGGAGTGTTGTTCCCATGGCAGGGTCACATTCCTGATCCCCTTCCTGGGGCAATTCCCCTTGTTTTTGCAGAATGACCCATCAGAAAGGAGTGAACCTGACGGATGTCAGGGTGAACGAGGAGCAGCAGTTCCTTCAGGTCAGACCCCACCAGGAAGGGAGCCTGGAAGACTTGTGGCAGGTCAGGTAAGGGCAGCTCTGAGTTGGCTGAAACCTTTTCTTTCAGGCTTAAGAACACAGCAGACTGTGCAGGTGCTGTGCAGCAAACAGCCCCTTTGGGAAGTGCTGCAGCCGCCCTGGGGCTCTCCAGTGCCCCGGGGGTTTTGGTTGCTGTTTATCCTGCCCAGGAGGATTTATTCCTGCTGTTTCTCTCTGCACAGGAGCAGCTGTGGATTGGGGCGAGTCGTGGCTCTCAAGTGCTCAGGTGAGCGATTCCCTCTTCTCCTGCATCCCCAGGATCTCTGGCCGGATCCAGCAACTTCTTTCCTCCCGTTCCACCCGCTCCCCTCGCCCTCCAGCGTGAGGATGTGGGGCTGGAGCCCATCCTAACCCCTTGCAGAGTGTGGGCTGCCCCCCGGGGCCGTGCGGGTGGTCGGGGGGGCAGATGTGCCCCCTGGGCGCTGGCCCTGGCAGGTCAGTGTGTGCCAGGGCTCCCAGCACCGCTGTGGGGGCTCGGTGCTGGCACGGGAGTGGATTATCACGGCGGCTCACTGTGTGCACAGGTACCCCCATGCCCCCCATGCCCACCCTGCTGTGCCCCCAGCCCTCAGTGCCCGCTGCCCTTGGGTTAGGGCACGCTGTGTTCTGTGTTCTGTGTTCTGCTCAGCTCCAGGAGGCTCCAGGGCTCTGCCTGGCGGGTGTTTGCAGGGATTGTCACCCACGGCTCCCTCAGGCAGGAGGCCGGGGTGCCAGTCCAGGAGGTTGTTCCCCACCCGCTCTACAACCACAACAACCTCGACTACGACATCGCCCTCATGAAGCTGCAAGTGCCCCTGAATTTCTCAGGTAAGTCATTGTGTCCTTCTGTGGAGTTGTCTGTCCTGTCCCACCGTGAAAAGCTGCCCAAAAATGAGCCTCTTCTGAACCTGCCCCTTCAGAGCAGCTCTTACAAAATCAGAATCACAGAATGGTTTGGGTTGGAAGGGACCTTAAAGCTCATCCAACCCCCTGCCATGGACAGGGACAACCTTCCCAGGTTGCTCAAAGCTCCATCCAGGCTGGCCTTGATCCTCAGCTGATCCTCAGCTGGCTCAGAGATGTCCCATCTTCACGTGGGATGCCTTTGGCCACCTCGGCTTGGCCGCCGAGGTGCCAGCGGGTAGACCTGGTGTCCGAACCGGACGGGTAGACCTGGTGTCCGAACCGGACGGGTAGACCTGGTGTCGGAACCGGACGGGTAGACCTGGTGTCGGAACCGAACGGGTAGACCTGGTGTCGGAACCGGGCGGGTAGACCTGGTGTCGGAACCGGGCGGGTAGACCTGGTGTCGGAACCGGGCGGGTAGACCTGGTGTCCGAACCGGACGGGTAGACCTGGTGTCCGAACCGGAAGGGTAGACCTGGTGTCCGAACCGGAGGGTAGACCTGGTGTCCGAACTCGGAGGGTAGACCTGGTGTCCGAACCGGGCAGGTAGACATGGTGTCGGAACCGGAGGGTAGACCTGGTGTCCGAACCGGGCGGGTAGACCTGGTGTCGGAACCGAACGGGTAGACCTGGTGTCGGAACCGAACGGGTAGACCTGGTGTCGGAACCGAACGGGTAGACCTGGTGTCGGAACCGAACGGGTAGACCTGGTGTCGGAACCGAACGGGTAGACCTGGTGTCGGAACCGAACGGGTAGACCTGGTGTCGGAACCGGGCGGGTAGACCTGGTGTCCGAACCGGAGGGTAGACCTGGTGTCCGAACCGGAGGGTAGACCTTGTGTCCGAACCGGACGGGTAGACCTGGTGTCCGAACCGGAAGGGTAGACCTGGTGTCCGAACCGGGACGGGTAAGACCTTGGTGTCCGAACCGGAGGGTAGGCCTGCGGTGTCCGAACCTGGCGGTAGACCTGGTGTCCGAACGGAGGGTAGCCTGGTGTCGAACTCGGAGGGTAGACCTGGTGTCCGAACCGGGCGGGTAGACCTGGTGTCCGAACCGGGCGGGTAGACCCGGTGTCCGAACCGAACGGGTAGACCCGGTGTCCGAACCGAACGGGTAGACCCGGTGTCGGAACCGGGCGGGTAGACCCGGTGTCGGAACCGGGCGGGTAGACCCGGTGTCGGAACCGGGCGGGTAGACCCGGTGTCCGAACCGGAGGGTAGACCCGGTGTCCGAACCGGACGGGTAGACCCGGTGTCCGAACCGGAAGGGTAGACCCGGTGTCGGAACCGGAGGGTAGACCTGGTGTCCGAACCGGAGGGTAGACCTGGTGTCGGAACCGGGCGGGTAGACCTGGTGTCCGAACCGGGCGGGTAGACCTGGTGTCCGAGTCAGGCTGAGGGCTCTGCAGCCCTTCTGTGGCTGCTTCTGGCAGAGTTGTCCCCACTGCCCTGGCACTGTCCCTGTCCCCTTCTCCCCAGCTGCCATCCGAGCCGTGTGCCTGCCGTCCTCCCACCAGGACCTGCTCCAGGGCACACAGTGCTGGGTCTCTGGCTGGGGCTACACCACCCCTGACCAAGGTGAGCTCCCACCCTGTCCCTGTCCCCCAGCACTGCCTTAGACTTTCCCCCTGCTCCCCAATGCCCCATCCAGCCTCTTCCATTGCACATCTGAGCTTCCAAATGCACCCCCTGCCCTCGTCCCACTCCTGCTCCAGCAGCCTGCACCCCACACTCACAGCTCCTGTGGCCATGAAGTAATCCCAATTCCCCATCTCTGCCTTCCCCAGTTAGTGCCCTGCTCTCCCCTGCTGCTCCCTGCAGACCTTGTTTGCCCCTCTTTGCCCATCCCAGCGCAGCTGGCCGGGACGCTGAAGGAGGCCCTGGTGCCCCTGATCGGGACCCGGAGGTGCAACAGCTCGTGCATGTACCCGGGGGAGCTCACTGCCAGGATGTTGTGTGCCGGGTACCCCCGTGGGCAGGTGGACGCGTGCCAGGTAACGCTGGGAGCAGTGGGAATGCTGGGGGGGTGCATGGATCCACCTGCCAGCCTCCTGTGTGGCTGAGGGAACACGGCCAGCTGGGCCACAGCAGCCTGGCGAGGTCCTTGGGGAGGCAGGCTGCCCGATTTTGGATGTCCCACCCCCGGGAGTGTCCAATTTGTCCACTTGGATGGGGCTTGGAGCAACCTGGGCTAGTGGAGGGTGTCCCTGCCCATGGCAGGGATGGGTCTGGATGAACTTTAAGGTCCCTTCCCACTCAATCTAGTCTGGGATTCTGTGACCTGCCTGACCTGCCCGGGGGGCAGAGCAGCTCCCTCAGCCCTGGCTCTGCCCCCAGGGGGACAGTGGGGGCCCCCTCGTGTGCTGGGATGGATCCTCGTGGCGCCTGGTGGGGATTGTGAGCTGGGGCCAGGGCTGTGCTGAGCCAAACCACCCCGGGGTCTACACCAACGTGGCCCAGCTCCTGCCCTGGATTCACCAGGTCACTCAGGTAAGCCCTGGTGTGTGCCCAGCCCGCCCTACAGCCCTGCATCTTCCCCAGACAAACCCCAGTGCCAGCATCCCACTGAACTCTTTGTGTCACTCCCTTTGACCCATGAGCCTCTGGGACGACCTCTTTCATAGCACTGATTCCTCTTTCTGTTTTCTTTTTATTTATTAGATCTACTAGAAATCAGGCAAGGAGGGACTGATTCATCC
Source organism: Manacus vitellinus (assembly GCF_001715985.3). Taxonomy (NCBI): domain Eukaryota; kingdom Metazoa; phylum Chordata; class Aves; order Passeriformes; family Pipridae; genus Manacus; species Manacus vitellinus. Next base: position 5,997,817 of record NW_021940545.1, read on the forward strand.
TGTCACTGTAACCTGAACAGAACCCCAAACGTGCTCAGTATAAATAGTTTATTAAAGAAAATAGCAAATTACATTTCTGTGAACAATAAACATGGGAGAAGTGGTGCTTTTCAAAATAGGTGGTTTTTTTGGATTGCTGTGTGTAAAGGGACAAGGGATCCTATGAGATGTCAGTGTATGGGCAACACTCTCAGCCTTTGGGTGAATCACTTGGAGGGGAAGAAAAGAAACAGGTGAGTTTTGAGTGGCAGATTCTGCTTCAGTATCTCCCTTCTCTGCTGCATTCCCATGTGCTGGGCTCAGTCTAACTGCCCATTAGACTGGACTTCCCTTTCCCCACATCAGTTAAACCAGAGCAGAAGGGTTCTGCAAGGACTTGGGTGACACAAGTCAGGGCCTCAGGCCCTGCAAAAATGCTTGGAATGGGAACAGAAGTTGGACAGAAGTGCAAATGAAAAGGATACAACAGGAGATAACAGATTAAAAACACCAAGTTCTGTGACTGAAACTTTAGTGAGCACGACAGGGCAGGTAGAACTTTGCTCCACGGGTGCAGCATCTTGGCCTCTGGGCTAATTTAAGTGAATGCTCTCAGTGAGTTTTTCAATTAAATTGGGTGAGAAATTTCTCAAAATCTAAACCACAGCCTCTTGTGACTGAAAAAGACAATGTTACGAGTGCACCTTTCATTCCCTTTTTGCATTGGTTTACACTGTTCTTAAAGGACAGAAAATATAATAACAGAAAGACACCAGAGCTACCCAGTTCACAGCCAACAAAAACACGAAGGAGCTGAACTGGCTTCTACAGCTGGTAAAGCAAGACTGAAAAATTCTAAGTCAGTTTTAAGATATTTTCCATGAGAAATAAGAGAATTTTGCTACTTGTGCAAAACCCTGTGACTTGATCACCAGTTCACTCTGCACAGGATCTCCTTTCCCCAAATCCCCCCTAAATTGTTGCTCTCTTGAGGTCTGTCCCTCAGAAGAACCTGAGGTGGGAAAGAGCTAAGTTTGGCACTTCAGCATTCCTGGGAGGATGGCAAAAGCTCTCAGAGTGTGTGGGTTTCATGTGGAACTTGCAGGGACAGAAGAGGTAAGACAGAGAGGGGCTCCAGGCCCCCTGATGTAGAACTGCATAGATGAGAGTCACTACTGAGCAATAAAACCCCTCTGCAGGACCCTGAGGCCAGTCTGAGATGAGGTTCCACAGCACCTCACATGGGAGGCTCGTCTGGCAGCAGTGCCTGTGCTCACAGAGATGCTGGATACAAGGTTTGATTTATTTTCCTATGCTGGCCTGAAAAGAAAGATGAAATCCTAGAGAATGGGAACTAGCAAACATCAGCAAAAGCATCTCTCCTTCTCCAGGACACCCAGCAGCTCCTGAAGGAAAACCTGGATGTGGGCAGAACTGCTGTGGGGAGTGGGGCAGGAGGTGTCTGGCAGTCAGTGTCTGTGTGTTCCTCACTGTGAGCTCCTGGCCCCACACTCCCAGCCCCTCAAACACTGAGCCAGGAAATGTTCCTTCTCCCCCAGCCAAGCTCCAGGAAGCACTTACCCAATTCTAACATTTTTTTTTACACCAGTACAAATAAAAAAGGTCAAATCAAAAAAATATCTGAAAGTCTCAGTTTGCTCTTGCTTTATCAGAAGATGCAAAGTGCAGGTGGAAACGTGGGGTTACTTGATTTTGGCCAGTGCTGCTGCTCTCCTTTCTGTGTTCTGGAACAGGGCTCGGATCAGACTCTTCACTTCAGCTGCTGAGAATTCGGCTGCCAGAGGGCCCTTCCCATCTGCCCACCTGCAGGGGAGAGAAAGAGCTTTATTTAACCAAACTGCCTGGGAGTGGCACATGAAGACGAGCCTCTGAGGAGCTGTTCCAGTGGTCACTAACCAGGTATGTGTGCAGCCCCAGCCCAGAACTGTTTAGCCAGGTACACAGAGCACCAGGTTGTGAGGTGATTCCTGCACTCAGTACCTTTTCTTTCTCCTAAATATGCTTAAAGCCCGTCTGCAAAATTCCTATTCCTTAAGAACACAAGGAAGTGGTTTATGCCCAGGTGGAAGTGGAGTTGGGAACCTCTGGTGAGTAACCCAGTTCCAGGGGCCCAGGGAAGGAGCTGCCTTCCCTCTGTGCCCTCCCTGTGGCTGGTGCCTCTCTGGTTTAACCTGCTGAGAACTGGGTGTTTTCTTGCCCTTCAGAGCTCTGTGTGAGGCAGCTGTGAGCAGGGACTGCCCAGCTCCTGCCAGCCAAGGTAACAGAAGTGATTATGCAAATCCTCAGGGATAGTTCAGATGAATCCCCCTTGCAAGGTAAAAAGCAGCAAGAAACAGCATCCTAAAAAGCAGAGGGCACTCAGGTGGAATGCCAGCCAGGCTGCTTCCTGTGAGACACCCCTGAACTTGGAGAAGCCAAGGGGATGCACCAACACTCTGTGCTTGGCTCTCCCACAGCACATGGTTTTTACCATTTTGCCTTTTCCTTCAGCTGCAGCAAATTATGGGCAAGCTTGAAATGGATTGTGAACACCCAAAAGCAGTCCCAGGAGCAGCTGCCTGATCCTCAGGAGCAGTGACTGCCTTTCCTCTGGACAGCCCCTGCTGCTGTCAGACACTTCCCTGCTCCTGAGAACCAACTGAGAAGGGAGAAAGGAAGACACCTACTGATCCACAATTTCCTGGAGGTTGGCTTGCAGGATGATCATCAGCTCTTTGAATGTCATCCACTTCTCCACGTAGACTGGAACTTCCTCTTGGTACTTCTTGTTTTTCTCTTCTTCAGGTAGAGGGGTGAAGACTTGGGGTCCCTCCTCCACCATGATCCTACAGAGTGAGTACAACCTGTCTGCATCTTCTGCAGAGATATCCTGCAATGGAGAAAACTTAATTAATAGTGGAGCAGGGAGATTTACTTTTGGAGTGCCAAGTGAAATCAAAGCTTGGTGTTGTGAACATTTCCCGTAGACACAGTTACAATTTCTGTGAAAGGTAACTGCTCCCCTGAAACCTGACCTTGGGACCAGCAAGGTCACAAATGCCAGGTCACAAATGTCCCCACCACTCCAGGGCTGGCACATCCACCCCAGCAGGTACCTCGAGGGCAACAATCCTGGTGACAATCTCTGCCAGGGCTGTGTTCAGTAAGGTCCCCATGGCCTTGCAGTACACGTTCACTGGGAAGACATCCTGCCAGACCTGGCCCAGCCTCTTCAACTGATGCAATACCTGGAATGAACAGCTCTGTGTTACCTCCATGTTATCAAAAAGAATATTAGGAAAGGCACCAAGGGATAAGGTGACCACTTATGGTTAGAAACCAGGCTGAAAGAAGCAAAAAGGCAATGAAATATCCTGCTAAAGACACAGCCCAGGATAAAAATAAAAAACATGTCAGAAAATAGTTGTTTTAACAGTTCCACCCTGCTGAAACAGGACTGAGATTACACACTGGACCTTCCCCAGGACACCTGCAGACAAAGGGATGTCTGGCTTTGACTGCCTTCCTTACCTGCCTGATGGCTTTGTTTGCTGCACGGAAATTTTCCTCATCATCCATGTTAGAAAAATTCCTGGCACTTGAGAGCCTCTCCAGGATTTCCCCCTTCTGCACTCGCATCTGGGCCTTAAAACACTCCATCCCTTTAGGAGGAAAAGCAAGCAGGGAGAAGCAGTTAAGCAAGTACTAAATTTGCTGTGCCTATTTATGACTGTAATTGCTGAATAATGAACTTGCTATAGTGTTTTATTTTTAATCGAATTTCCAGTCTCTAAACAGTCTCATAGAGCCAATTTAACCAGTAAGTTTTGGCAGCTTGCATTGCTACAACAATTCTGAAAAAGAGCAGAGTAGCAGAATTAAGTTTGGACGACTCCTGTTAGCTGACACAAACTTATCTCTGAATCTGTTTCCACAGGAGAAACTGAAGAAAACATTAAAGGACTGAGCAGCAGATCCCAAAACATAGTGCTACAACATTGTGCTGGAATACACACAGTTTGTGGAACTATGTGCTGGACAAGAGCTGGGTTCCAAAGAGCCAAGACTTCCCAGTTTGGAAAATGTTGCCACAAATAACGATGCCCTGCTCCCAGGGAGTCAGCAGCCCCATCAAAGCACCCAGCCCCAGCTGCCAGGGTTAACTGCCACATGCCCCAGGCGTGTGTTTTGGGCCAGGAAGGTGTTACCCAGTCTCCTGAAGGCAGGCACCAGGTCCACGAAGGAGGCTGCCCCGTTGCTCAGGATGTTGGTGGTGCGGTAGCGGAACTGGTGGCCCAGGGTGAGCAGGTGGTGGGCGAGGTACATGCAGTTGTTGTGGTGGATGGCTGCCAGCTGGGGGAACTTCTGCAGGCTCTCCCTGCCCCAGGCAGGAGGAAGAGAGAAGGAAGAAATGGATTTCTTTATTAATCTGTTAAAAAAATAGCTGTGCCTACCCCAGAGAAGCTCGCTGCAGGCGTTGCAGAAAATGGGCGAGGCCTGACTGGCATCAGTCAGAATAAAAATACTGAACTTGTCACATTCCCAAAGGATCCCACAGGAAAGGAGCATTTGAACCATGTGGTATCCCACTCTTTTTTCTAGCTGTGGACTTTCAAACAGAAATATACTTTGTTACAGCAAAGTTATGGTGAGGAAAAGGAAGAGAAGTCCTGTCAGGAATACTCCAATGTTCTCTGACAGGACTGTGTCCTTTCATTGTCCCTTCACTGCTGCTTTTTTTTTTTTTTGGCAGGAAAAACATAATTAAAAATCTGTGCATCAGACCTGGGGTCAAAGTTACATGGCTGGAAACAAATACAACCATGCAAGAACTTCAACCATCCCCCTGCTCGCTGGACTGGCAACTCAGAAACCCTCAAGCACCTTTGCACAGGTATGATTTAGGAATAGATTAATAGGAGCTTTTTGCTGCTGGAGGAAGCCCTTAGTAAACCCCAAGTGGGAGTGTTCCAGTAGCATTATTCTCTCTCAACACAGGCCCTAGGGAACACACACAGACACACTTACTTGTGGTATGTTGGCACCACTTCATAGAACAGCTGGAAGATTCTCCTCACCGAGTAGAAGAGCTGCACACAGCTACAGGGAAAATGAGGGTCATGTCAGCCTGGCACTGGCATTAATGTCTTGTTCACAGGTGACCCTCAGCCTTCTCCAAAACAGGGCTTTATGAGCACTGAAGCACTGGCACAGAGTGGACTGGCAGGATCAGTGACAGCCATGTCAACGTGCTGCAGAACTCACAGGGGCTGCGGTGACCTTGGAAGGTCAGCGTGGAAAAGCTTCAGAAGGGAGATATGTGAAACCCCAGGAACAAAGGAGACAGTGTCCCTTCCCCACCAGGTGTGCACAAACACTCAGCCCTCTCTCTGCCACTGAGGGGTTACCTGGGCAACAATCCTGCTCCAGGGCTGTGGTCTCTGGTTTTTAAAGTACACTTTACGTGGTCCTCAATATTTGTTTTCTCTCAAGAGCCCTGCCAGCTGCAGGGCTGGAGCTCTTTGCTTTCACCAGCACAAAGACAGCAAGAACTCTGCTCACAATGGGTGCCAGCACTTACCATTTGGTTTGGAAAGAAGAGATGGGTTTAATGTTTCTAAACAACTGAGAGCTGCAGAGGGATAAATCAGTGAAGTGGACACTGCAGAAGCATCTCTCCCATGAAGCCATGGACTGTGTTGTGCACACTGGGGAGTTTACAGTGGCTACACTGCTTTAATGGCTAAAATACAAGGCAGTGCACCTGAATGTTCCCTGAAAACCCAACTCCAAAAGCTGCTTAACCCGAGTACTGCAGGGAGCAGAGTTTGCAGCTGTACCTGTGTCCTGCACGAACCCAGGGCTGCGTCCACCAGCCACAGTGAGAGTAACTTTAATGACTGGTTCTAATTTTTAAGTATATTCTCTTCTTTTAAAGTTCCTTTAACCTATTAACAGCTGCTTGGTGTTGGTACAGGCAGTGAGCTTCTGACACCCAGATTACTGCTCAGTAATTCCTACCACTGGTCCGTGCTGACTGTGGCCTCCAGCAGTGTCTGATAGACCAGCTCCATGAGCTGCTCCACGGAGGAGCTGATGCGGCACGTGGGCAGGGAGAAGGTGTACTGGCTCAGCCTGGTCTCACCCTCCAAATTCACTGTGCCATTGTGCAGAAGGTTGGAGGGCTTTTGCATCTTTGAGTGATCTCCTGACACAGGGTCAGGAAGCTGTGGCAGGGTTACGCAGGACTCGGGTGTGATCTGAGGGGAGACAAGAGAGAGGTAAAATGGAATTTAGAGCCCACAGAGAGGAGACTGTGCAAGATTACAAAGCACTGAATGACAGAGATTTAAGACTCAAGATAAACACAAGACTTGCAGCACTATTAAAAGATGTTTAGAAATTGTTGTTTGCCAAGATCCCTAAATCATCCCAAAAAAGGACTTGACTGTTGTAGACAATCCTTCCCCAACCCCTATTTTTCCAGAAAAACTGTGTGTTGCATCACCTTGACAGTGTTGTGGATTTCTGAGGTCATCAGGTTTCTGGCTGCTGCAATCACATCCTGGCACTTCTTGCTGGCAAAGTGGGAGTTGACGTTGCGGGCGTATTTCAGTAAGTCGGTCGTGTCTCCTTTCAAAAACTGCATGTTCTTTAAGGCCTTTTCAAATTCCTCTGTGGATTTAATCACCTGAGAAGAGCAGACACATGTTTTACTTAACACAGCCTCCCAAAATCAAAGAATCAAACTAAAATTTTGTATAAACTTCCACTCAGCTGAAAGCAAGGGATGAAAACAGGTTTTAGAGTGCACTGAGCACTAAAATATCCTCCTAGGCTACCTGGGGCTCTGTGTTCAAACTGGACACCTGGCATCTCCTGAGGGACTTTTTGAGACCCACCTCTGTGTACTGCTCCAGTTTGCTGCTGTTGCTGGGGATGGAGTTCACCAGGCAGTTCTGAATGAGGCAGTTGGAGAGCTCTTCCCAGATCAGCTCCCCCAGCAGCTCCGCCAGCGTGACTCTGCCATCCTTCCTGTCCTCCCCAGGCTGCTCAAGAGGCACATCTGGATTCCAGAGAAGACAAATGGATCTTAATACACCTGTTTCCTGGACCAGACCCTTCACCAGTTCAAAAGACTTTCCTCTTGCATTTCCCTCACATGTAATATTGATTAACCACCAGATATTCTGGAAACTTCTGCTCCAATTACACGGACAAGGTACTGATCATCGACTAATTACAAAAGGGAGAAGCTACCTACTTAGCAGGTATTTGTGGAGAACTTCAAAAATAAGCTTGATCTTGTCAAAAACCTCCATGGGAGAGGACTGATCCAAGGCAGGCTCCTCGGATTTAAACCTCAGGATGAGCACGTCTGGCCGCTCCTCGGTGAGTGGCTGCAGGGATGGGTATGAAATCACAGGCTTGAGGATGTATTTCAGCAACAGCTGGCCTGAGAAAATGAAAAAAAAATATGTTTTCCAGTGGCAGAAGGCAGGTAGTTTGCTACAGTGAGGTCCAGCCCTGGATACTTTGGATGTAGAGACCCTGCATGAAGTGGAAGAAACAATCTCTTGATCAACTGTATCAGGGAGCAGCTAATGAGGTAAAACTCTTCAAGCATTAGACTATGAAACCACACAGTCACAAATTAAAAGCATACTGAATAGTCAGGAAAGGACAAATAATTCCAGGTAAATAATAGGATAAATATTTTCCTATTAATAAGAATCACAGCATTCACTTCAGTCATGGGGAAAAACCAGCCAGGAGAGAAAGATTTTCCAGAAAGATCCGTCCCCAAGTCTGAACCCCTGTCCCCATGGGCTACTGGGGCTGTGTTTGTCTGGTCTGTCTTACCAAAAGCTTTCAGCCTGGTGTGCAGCTCTCCCAGGACAGCCAAGGCCTGGAGCACGGACGCCACAGGTGGGCCAGCAACCTCCTCCTCCTTGGATGGCATCGTGTGTAAGTGCAGCTCTGAGTGCACCACCGCCTCCAGGCTGCTTTCTAAACACAAAGAGCTCTGTCAGAATGGGATATGAGAAGCTGCTCAGTCCTCAGGTGGCAGCTGAAGCAGCGTTCAGAGACAAAGAGCTCATTACACCACCGTACTCCAACAGTTCTAGTGCATTTCCCATCTTGTGGGTGCCTGGAAACAGGCATTTCAAACAGTGCAGCAAAACGAGTGAGACAAAGCAGAACCGTGAGCACCTTTGGAAGGAGGGAGCTGCCACACAATGAGTTTCTGCCACTCTTCCCCCAGGTGGCAGAGCATGTTCTGTGTCTGCACCGTGAGCTCCGTGCCGAGCGCCCTCAGGATCTTCAGCTCGAAGCCCTTGCGGGATTCCAGGTTCCTGAGGCTGCCTCGTGCCTGGTGGGGAGGGTCAGACACACAACACTGGTCAGTGCTGCCCCTGTGAAGGAACTGATGCAGTTTATGCTCAGGAGGTCACTATCACCTTTTCCAGCTGCTGAGCTGCTGCAACGTACTTCTTCTCCAGCAGTGCAGTCTTGTGCTCTTTGATGGCTCTGTCGAACTGCAACAGAACGATGTCGAAGCCCAGAATGATGTCTCAGACTGAGGAGTGTGATTTTAAGCTGCCCCCCTCCCTCCCCTCCTCACCTCCTGCAGCTTTTTCAGCACACTCAGGACCAGCGTGTCCCGCTCCAGCTGCTGCTTCAGCTCCGTGAATTCAGCAACAGCCACATTGAGATCTCGCTGGACCTAAAATAACAAATTTTTCAGTTCACTGCAGCAGTTGTTATCAGGTACATTTCCTCTTACACATGAGATTTAGAGTATTTCTGTTACTAGAATGATTTGGTGAAGAGGAAAATGGCTCCATCTATTTTACTCCCCATAAGCACTTATAGGATGGGTTTTTCTTTTAATACATAAGAGTTGTAGAATGGGTTGGAAGGGCCCTTAAAGATCATCCAGTTCCTACTAGACTGCAGTTTTTTTAAAGGCACTGTAAGGAAATTCAGTCTTAAAATGCAGTTAAAATTACTTTAGTTTTTCCTCAGCACAGCCATATAAAATACAAGGATGCTTGAACTGAGCCAACAGTCAATTCTTAGTGAACACCACCGCAGAACTCCAGATGCTGGGACATCAGAGGCAATAATCAGAGTGTGAGCCTTCAACCTGACCTGCAGGAGCTGCTCATGTTCTGCTTCAGACCTCATTGGATGTGCACAGGTACGATTTGAGTTCCTGCTCTGCTCTAAACCACTGTGGGACCAACATGGGTCAGTCTGTGTGTCACACCCCCTGCAACAGCCAGGGCTGGGCCTTCTCTGGGAGGGACACTGTGACACACCTTCCCACCTGCACAGCAACAGGACAATCCCTTAATGACAGCTCTTAACTTGCACCCTGCTGTCACATACACCTGTGTCACCTCTAGACATTCCTTAGGGGTGGTGTCACTTAGTCAAGTGTCACAGAATCATGGAATACCCTGGGTGGAAAGGGACCCACAAGGATCATCGAGTCCAACTCCAGGCCCTGCCACCCACCCCAAAATCCCACCCCTGTGCCTGAGAGGGTTGTCCAAACACTCCTTGAGCTCTGGCAGCCTTGGGGCTGTGACCTCCTCCCCCCGTCCCCTCCATGATAGGGCGGGGGCTGCAGATTTGGGGTGAAGCTGTGTGGAATCCCCCCCTGCAGTCACCTCGTTCTCGATGCTCGCCCTGAGCAGGTCGATGTTGCTGGACAGCCTATCCACCTGTGCCACCAGCTCCTCTGCACTCTGCATGCTGGGCAGGAACTCACTGTACTTCTTGTTTATCATGTTGCAGACTTCTCCCTGGAGAGAGGGAGCAGGGGAACAGCGTCAGCACGGGGAGAAAGGACCGAGGTGAGAGATGGGGGTACCCCGGGATGAACCAGGGCTGGACACCCTGATCTGACTGACCAGGCTGTGCAGCTGGTCCAGCCCAGGGTTGGGGCACTCCGGGATGAACCAGGGCTGGACACCCCAGTCTGACCCAGGGCTGGGACAGAATCCCAGAATTGTTGGGGGTGGAAGGGGCCTCTGGAGCTCTCCCAGCCCAACCCCTCTGCCAAGGACAGGGTCAGCCAGAGCGAGTGACACAGGAAAGCGACTGGGTGGAGTTGGGGTTTGGAATGTCTCCGGAGGGAGAGACTCCGGGACAGAGAGGGGCATCTCGGACTGACCCAGGGCTGGACAGCTGGGCTGACCTAGAACTGGGCACCCTGATCGGACTGACCAGGGCTGGACACTGCAGGCTGACCCAGGGCTAGGGGGGCACCCTGGACCCACCCAAGGCTGGATACCCTCATCTGACTGACCCAGGGCTGG